>NC_062546.1:73100637-73413944 GCF_016906955.1 Phacochoerus africanus | reverse complement strand
TCAATATTCAAGTCTCTTCATCAATTGAAGATAAGTCACTGTGATGCCAAGCACATCCAGGGGCTAGTCTTATCAGAACTCACCTTAGCCACAATGAGCATCCATGTCTCGGCAACCTCCATCAAGGAAGTCCTTGTTCCTGAAGCCTCAGAATATGATGAGTGGGAGCCAGCAGAGGAAGTCCTAGAGGGCCCTGTGACTGCCATCATCCCCACATGGAAGATGCTGACCACTCTGGACTTGAGTCACAACAGCATCTCTGAGATCAATGAATTTTTGACACATATTCCAAAGATTGAGTTCCTGGATCTGAGTCACAATGGCGTGTTGGTCATGGATAATCTGCAGCACCTGTATAACTTTGTGCACCTGGACCTGTCCTACAACAAGCTCTGCGTGGCCTGCACAAGCTCTACACTCTGGTCAACTTGGATCTCAGCAACAACAGAATTAAACAGATGGAGGAGTTCAGGAGCATTGGCAGCCTCCTGTGTCTGGAGCACATGGCTCTGCTGAACAATCCTCTAAGCACCATCCCTGACACCACACCAAGGTGCTGGTTCAGTTTGGAGAGTGGCTTCTGAGGTCTCTCTGGACAATACAGTGACCACAGAGAAGGAGTTGGATACATTGGAAGTGCTAAAAGCGATTCAGAAAGCCAAGGAGTTCAAGTACAAACTAAGCAACACTGAAAAGAAGGTCAATGAGGATTCCAAGCTCTCTGCTGCCCCCTGCATCAGACCCAGTGGCTCTACTCCCCACCGTAGCTCCCACCTCTTCCTCCCTGCCCCAGCCCATTCTCTCCAATCAAAGCAGCTGCAGACACGAGTGATTGAGGCGGGTCCCATGAATATCACTGACTGTCCCCCATGGAAAAGGGGAGGGTGTGCTATCCTGAGTGGAGCCGAGGCTCGGACGCACAGGAAAGAACGCCACCCACCTGGGCTCCTGGAGACAGAGAACTTGGTGTGAGGTCTTGGGGAAACAGTTTGACCCTATGTTTCAAGAGCCAGAGAAACATTCCCTCCCCTGGACCTGATAACCCCGCTGGTGGAGATTTTATCTTAGCAGAAGATAAGGGGAAGTGGGAAGTGAAAAGTTCACTGCAGCACTACTTATGCTACCAAAACAAGGGATGTGACAAACATCAGAGCATGTGATTAAGAGGTGGTCTGAAGTACGCTACAGCCAACACATCCAAGAGAGGAAGGCTGGTTGAGAAGGGAGGAGCACGGGGTTAAGGCAGAGAGGCTGCCTCAGGGCAGCACCCCAAGGTTCTAACTGTGAGGCAGGAGTGAGACTTCCTGAGAACAGACGATGACATTAGTGCTGGAGTAGTCATCCGATTGCTTTCGTAACACTCTTGACCTAGAAATCTAGGTTTTATTTTTTTACGTTAAAGGGAAGGAGGTTGTGTCACTTTGAAGACACTTCCCTGACCCTATCTCCTGCTGCAGGATCAGAGCCCTCCAGGGGCCCAGCAGCCCCACACTGCAGACTTGGGGGCCTGCAAGGGAACCGCATGACACAGCTCTGGGGACAGCGAGGCACAGCTGGTCCCAGAGGCCAGGAACCCGCCGATTCTCAGTCAGCGTTTGTTTGTGGAGGGGTGAGTGAGTGTGTGCGTGGACCAGCCATCTGCAGGCGCCACACGAGGCATCTGCCCCCAAGGCTGCAGCTGCACAAGCCAGACCCAGGCCTCAGCCCCCCCTTCCTCACTGTCCCTGCTCCTGGGGACATGCCACAGAGTGGCTCACTATAGTCTTCCCCTTTCCTGCTCCTGGACATTTAGACATTGTCTCCAGATTTAATAAAGCTGCAGTGGACGTCAAAATAAATAAATAAATAAGTATCCTGAAATTTTGAAATGTAGAAATGCGAAGAGACTGACGAAGAACTTGTAAGACATATCCAGGAAATATAGGAATTAAAGAAAAAGGAAACAAGAGTGGTTGGGGAGAGAAATAACTCAAGAAATGATGAAGAAGAATTTCCCCATGCCATGTACACATGCACGCATGTGGACATGAACACACACACATAGAAATGTTTTGGCCAAATTGCTAAATTCTAAAAGTAGAAAAAAAAAAAATCTAACAAGGTTCCGTATAAAAGGAATAAGGTTTTCTTGGGGTTTGTTTGTTTGTTTGTTTGTTTTTTACAAAAGAAAATCAATTAGACAGCTCAGTATCATTCTCCTACCAGAAAAAGAAGCATATTTGTTGATATGCAATTATTCAAAACCATATTATTCTATACTCATAACAGGAGATACTTCAGACTATACATAAAACCAAAAAACAAATGGAAGAGAATCATTATCATTATGGAAGATGATGGGCAAGAGAGTTCCATCAAGCAAGAAAAATGAGTTTTGTTATTCTTGTCTTGCACTATATGTGCATGTTTTATACCAAGGGCATATTGCTCTCATTTCACTGGCATTTGTATTGTCATTATCATGGTTTTACTCAACTACTTCAGAGTAAGAATGGGTTTCTGGATTAATTTCTATTATTAGCCATAATTGCCAGAATAATGAGAAATGATACTTACAAAGTGCAAGAAGAATGCACATATCCTAAGGTTCCTGTTTTTAGAGGGAAACTTCAACTTGGGTGGATTTGTGATTATCTCTCTTTGGAAACAGGGTACCTGTGGTTTAGTTGCATGTGGAATTGGATCTATGGGCACAGGAATAGAATTATGTATTTAGAAGGAAAGATTGGGAATACTGGAAGTGAAATTGTAGAATATAGTAGGTGTATTATTTTGTCATCTTACATTAGGGAGCAATAAAGTCCTATTATATATTAATTCTCTACTTAATTGTGTTGAACCTGGAGTTACTGTATCTATGGATTTTTGTGTGTGTTTCTACCTTTTTACTACTAAGATTTTAACTGATACTTCTTTTATATTCATATCTTCTCGTTTCAATTTTCATGAGTTTTACTTATTAAATAATTGAAAAATACATATTCCTACTATAATTTTACACAGAGTACATTTATTACAAGTATTTAATCATTATGTCTTTCTTAGTGCTATACTAAATACAGTATACAGACTTAGTTTGAGAATTTCATGTGATTATTTATACTTTCTGTCTCCTCCACTTGAATTACCTTATCAAATCATGTCCGCCCGCTCACCCTTCTCTTTTTTTCTAAAGCAGCAGTCATAGTTTAGTAGCCCAACTTGTAATGGGCACTTTTGTTTTCTACAGGAGTCCAACTTGTAGCCTTTCTTGTTCTCATCTAGATCCAAAGCCCTGCAGGGATAACTTCAGCCCAACTCACTTCTTTTATTTTGTTGTTGTTGTTGTTTTTCTATTTATTGACAGAAATATTTGTATTTTTATTTACTTTTGATTCCAGTTTGGACTCTTTTATTTTTCTCTTTTATTATAGTATCTATTAGTGTGGATTTGGGGGTTTCTATTGCAGGGGTATTTCCTTTTTCTTTCTCTCTCACATACACAATTTTATTTCCTTTGGTGATTCCTAATCCAAGTTCATTACCCCTATAAACACCTATTCTTTTATTCATAATTGGCATCCTTTCCAAATCACCATCCATAACTTATTCACATCCAAGTAGATTTTCAATAATATATAGTTTGTGTCTATGTGTTGTATTCTCATAAACTGCATTATGCAATACAGCTCATTGTGTAATACAACTCAAGAAAATGTCATAATTTTGGTTTTTACTGAACATTTCACTTTTGATATCTATCTTTGTTGATATAGATAAATCTTGCACTTCTACTGTTACATAGGATTCCATCTTATGCATATCACACATTTTGTCTATAATTTCCGTTCCTTGACAGCATTTCTAAATCCTTGCTACACAAAGCATGCTAAGCTATCATACATTTTTTTTTTTGTAAATGTTTCTACAGAAGCTAGAGCTGATTTCCAGCTGAACAGGAAGAGCTGTACTTTTATCTCAGAATATGCCTGAATGTCTGATCTTTAACCTGCCAAGACAAGGCCTATTTCAATAAATTGCAAAAATAAGGTCTCTATAATGGCTTTATTAGACCTAAGTGCATAGGACATCCCTCTTTTCCTTATTCCCCCAACTCTAGGTATTATCTGAATTTTTAATTTCTGTCACTATGATTGATATACAAAAGTAGCTTAGCATTCCTTTAACATGCACTTCTCTGATTCCTAAAATATTTGTGCATCTCTTCAAAATGTATTAGCTATTCAGATATTCCCTTTGTGAATGTCATGTTTTAATCCTTTGCCTCTTTTTTCAATTTTTTTTTCATTTTTTTCTGAGAACTTCCTTAAATATTCTTGATATTAATTTTTTCCTAACTTGTCACTTCTCGGTTAGCAGGATTTATTACATCTTACTTCAGTTTCCTCCTCTGTAAAGTGAAATAGTATTTATCACTCTTTTTTTTCCCTCAAAATGATTAAACAAGATAATACAGATGAAACACTAGTACAATACTCGACACATAGTTAGGATTAAATACCTGCTAGTTATTTCTCAAGCCTTTTTCAAACTGAACTCATACTTTTTAGGGACCTATATACACATATAAAATTAAATTTAATTTCAATCTAAATTGAAATTGAATAATTTGTCCCATCCTATATTTAATTTCTCACCAAAGTTTCAAAGACACAAGAAGCTGAGAATGAAGACTATGTTAGATAGATGGAGGAGGATGTGGCTAGGAAATCAGGAGCCATTACTCTGTTCTTGAACTCACATTAGCATGGCACTCCTGCCTGTGTGGGAAGCAGACCTTGCCCCTATAGCTGACCTACTTTGTGCAGCAAGCAACTGACCTGCTGATGATGAAGGAACTCACATCTTTTCATTTGAGCACAAATGTATCCACTGAATCCATATATTTATATTTTCAAAACTGTATCATTTTCATCACTATTACTCTTACCCTAGTGCATGATCTGTCACCCAAGAGGTCAAACCATTTTGACGAAGGTATCATGAAATACAAAGTCAAAGCTGTATCTTATTTCTTTACTGAAGAACAAATCTGGAAAGGAAAGAAAAATATACACTGTAATGTCATGATAGAAAATTGAATCATTCATAAATTTATGAGGCAAAATATGTTTTCTAAAATCTATATTGTAGATATTGGCAAATAGAGTTAGATATGAGAAACAATGGGGCAAATGGAATGTTCTTAAAAAGAGCATGGAGTTTTCTCTTAGTAGAAAATTAGTTACTAAGTTTAGTCACTAAACAAATTCTATGAACTTTGAAAACATTTCAGAACTTCTCAGGAAACAATCATTAAAGTAAATTGTTAGTGTTTGATATATTCCTAGTCCAGTGCCCTTTTGTGGTTCCTTTGATCAATAATTCTGTTCTTGGCCAGGTTCTTTACTAGCAAGACGTCTGGGCAGCATTTTATATTCACTTATCTATATCAGTTTTGTCTAAGATGCTCAGCCTAGGTCGGTAAAAACATTCCACCCCTTTTAAAATTAGTTCCCGGAGTACCCTGCTAAGAAGATAAAAAACTGCATCTAGGCATGGAAGAAAGAAGTAGACTCAGGTGGGTGTAGACACTTGTCTAGAATATTCTGACTTTCCAAAGCAGAATCATCATTACCTCTTCCCAGTTTCATGCTCCTGGAGATTTAATAGATCAAATGTAAATATGAAATAACTACTATTCCTGGAAGATTTTAGACCACTATGGGCTTTAATTACATTAATCAATAAATTTGGATTACCAGGTAAAAACCATGTATTTTAAGGACCGTGTATAAATTAGGGCTATCTAAACTCAGCTAACTCTCCTATGTAATTCAATGAGCAAATATATGTGTGCTTTTATGCTGTTTGGATTATTAAGAGGGTATTACACACTATTCAGTAAACTATGGCAACAGGCCCAAGTTTCACAAACACAGTGTTCCTGCTATTGTGTAACTATACTGTAATTAAGATGTAGAGCACACAGAGTAATAATAATAAAAATTGTAGGCATAGATCATAAGTCATGAGAGGGAATCTTTTAATAAGCAAAGACTTTGGGTGAACTCCTAGGCTGTGTCAGAGTTGCAAAATATAAGCTATTCATAAAATTTCTTTAGCTGAAAGTGTAAACAATGGAAATGATTGATTCTAACTCTGGATATGTGAGTATATATTCCCCCAGCTATCCTTATGATTGATCATAATAAAGGCAATTTCATTTTTGAAAGAGTTGGTAGGGAGGTTATGATAATGAAGAAAGAAGATCTGATAAGGATTATTTTTCTTTGTAGTGCCTCTATAGTTAGTTTAATACCTGGTGGGTATTTTTATTAAAGTGATGGCTTCTCAAAGAATATGGAGAAGAGGCAATATGGAGGAAGAGTAAGAGGACTTGCTCACCCTCTCCCACAAACACATCAAAAAAACACATCTACATGTAAAATGATTTGCACAGAACATCAACTGAATGCTGGCAGAACTTAAACCTCCAAAAAGGGCAAGAAACTCTTGACAAAACTGCATAGACCAATAGAAGAAAAGAGAGAGAGAGAAGAGGAATCAGGAGGGGTCCAACACTCCTGTGAGAGAACTGTGAAGGAGAAAGGGAACCCACACCCTGGGAAGCTGCCTAACCAATGGAATGATCAGCCGAGTTGGAGGGAACTTCAAGAAGCTGAGAAAAGCTCAGCAGTAGGTCTGAGATCCAAAAAGCAGAGTGAGAGATTCAGAGACCATCTGAACCACTGGCACAGACACCACAAACAGATGCTTGGTGGGGGCTGGGTGCTGAGACTTAGGCTACAGAGGTCAGTCCCCAGGAGTGGGCTGGGGTTGGTGGTGTGGAGACAGCCTAAGGTACTAGGGAGCAGTGCACTGCTAGTGGGGGGGGAGGGGGTAATGGTACACTAAGGGCTGTGTAGTGGAAAGCCATGGTAGAGAGAACCCGGGAGAAGATCCGGACCCACAGGAGAAGCAAGGCACCATGTTGGGAAGGGGAGAGAATGAGGGGCAGGCCACCATAGAAAACACCTTGGGCCCCAGTGTGCATGCTTGCCAACTGGATCTCAGAGAGCTGAATGCTCCTCCCTGACTGCACCCCGCCCACGTGGATCCAGCCCCTCTGGCACCCTCGGGCGCTCCCAGTGCCCACGCCCCACCCTCATGGAACTGTCCCCACCAGATCACCCTGGACTATGCCAAACTACACTTTGGCTTCCCCAAATTCACAGAAAAAGAAAAACACAAGCACAATGAGAAGCTCAGAAACCTTTCCCAGTCAAAGCAATCAACAATGAAACAGACCTCTGCACTCTGATAGACTTTGAGTTAAAAAGGGAGATAGTGAATATACTGAAGGAATTAAGAGAGAATATGAACAGTAATTCAGATTCCCTCAGAAAGGAGCTAGAAAACATAAGGAGGAGCCAAGATAAACTGGAAAATTCATTTGCAGAGATACAAAGTGAGCTAAAGGGCAATAAAGACCTGAATGAATAATGCAGAAGAACTAATTAGTGACATGAAAGATAGAATAATGGAAATCACCCCAACAGGAGAGCAGACACAAAACCAAATGAAAAAACATGAAAGCAATAGGAGAGACCTATGGGATAATATGAAGTAGGGCAATCTACACATAATAGGAATCCCAGAAGGAGAAGAAAAAGAAAAGGGGATTGAAAATATATTTGAAGAAATTATGGCTGAAAACTTTCCAAATCTAAAGAACACTGATATCAAGATACAGGAAGCACAGAGGGCCCCAAACAAGCTGAACCCAAACAGGCCCACACCAAGACATATTATAATAAAAATGGTAAAAGTTAAAGATAAAGAGAGGATTCTAAAGGCAGCAAGAGAAAGGCAAAGTGTTAATTATAAGGGAACCCCCATAAGGCTATCAGCTGATTTCTCCACAGAAACACTACAGGCCAGAAGGGGGTGGCAAGATATATTTAAAGTGCTAAAAAAAATATATGCAACCTAGAATACTCTATCCAGAAAGAATATCGTTTAAAATAGAAGGGGAAATAAAAAATTTCTCCAACAAACAAAAGCTGAAAGAGTACAGCACTACAAAACCCATTCTAAAAGAAATATTGAAAAGGCTTCTTTAAATTAAAAAAAAAAAATGAGGAGCTAGGATGGAGGAAACCACAACTGGAAAGCAGTCACTCAAATAAGCCAGCATACAGATTGAAACATGAAGCTGTTAATTTAAAAAAAAAAAAAGGAAGACATCAAAATCATACAATGTGGGTAAGGGAAATAAGAAAAAATAGATTCCTTTTTTCATTTAATGATGTGTTTGAGCCTATATGATTATCAGGCTAAAGTAAGCAGATATAGGAAGGGGTTAACATACTTAAAAAAACAGGGCAACTACAAATCAAAACTGAACATTACATTCACAAAAAAAAAAGTACTCAAGTATTAAATAAAGGGAGACCATCCAACCAAAAAAAGAAAAGAAGAAGGGAGAAACATAGAGTCGACTGGAAAACAAGGCTTACAATGGCAATGAATAAATATCTATCAATATCACCTTAAATGTCAATGGACTGAACACTCCAATCAAAAGACACAGAGTGGCAGATTGGATAAAAAAGCAAAGACCTTGTATCTGTTGTCTACAAGAAACTCACCTTAGGGCAAAGGGTACATATATAGATTGAAAGTGAGGGCATGGGAAAAGATATTTCATGCCAATGGACAAGACAGGAAAGCAGGAGTTGCAATACTCGTATCAGACAAAATAGACTTTAAAACGGAGGCCATAAAGACAGACAAAGAAGGACACTATTCAATGGTTAAAGGATCCATTCAAGAAGAGAATATTATAATCATCATCTATGCCCCTAATATAGGAGCACCTAGATACCTCCAACAAATACTAACAGACATAAAAGGAGAAATTGATGGGAATACAATCATAGTAGGATACTTTAACACCACCTTTAAATCAATGGACAGATCCTCTACACAGAAAATCAATAAAGCAACAGAGATCCTAAAGGAAACAATACAAAAGTTAGACCTAATCGACATTTTCAGGACATTACATCCAAAAAAATCAGAATACACATTTTTCTCAAGTGCACATGGACCATTCTCAAGAATTGATCACATATTGGGGCACAAAGCTAACCTCAACAAATTTAAGAGTATTGAAATTTTTTCCAGTATCTTCTCTGACCGCAATGGCATGAAACTAGAAATCAGCCACAGGGAAAGAAATGAGAAAAAAACCTACTACATGTAGACTAAACAACACACTACTAAAAAAATCAATGGGTCAATGAGGAAATCAAGAAGGAAATTAAAAAATACCTGAAGACAAATGATAATGAAGACACAACCACTCCAAATCTATGGGACACCACAAAAGCAGTGCTCAGAGGGAAGTTCATAGCAATACAGGCCTTCCTCAGAAAGGAAGAAAAATCTCAAATCAACAACAACCCAACACCTAAATGAATTAGAAAAAGAAGGACAAACAAAACCTAAAGTCAGCAGAAGGAAATCATGAAGATCTAAGAGGAAATTAATAAAATAGAGATTGAAAAAACAATAGAAAAATCACTAAAACCAAGCGCTGGTTCTTTGAAAAGGTAAACAAAATTGACAAACCTCTGGCTAGACTCACCAACAAGAGGAAACGAAAAACCCAAAAAACAAAATTAGAAATGAGAAAGGAGAAATCACAATGGATACTACAGAAGTACAAAAAACCATATGAGAATACTATGAACAACTGTATGCCAACAAATTTGACAATCTGGAAGAAATGGATAACTTTCTAGAGACTTACACCCTGCCAAAACTGAATAAAAAAGAAATAGATCAGCTGAACACACCGATCACTAGAAATGAAATTGAAGAGGTCATAAAAACACTCCCTACTAATAAAAGTCCAGGACCAGATGGCTTCACAGGAGAATTCTACCAAACAGTCAAAGAGGAACTTATACCCATTCTCCTTAAACTTTTTCAAAAGATTGAAGAAGAAGGAACACTCCCAAAGACATTCTATGATGCCACCATCACCCTAATTCCAAAACCAGACAAAGATACCACCAAAAAAGAAAACTATAGGCCAAAAGCTTTGGTGAATACAGACACAAAAATTCTCAACAAAATTTACCTAACCGAATCCAACAACGTATCAAAAAGATCATACACCATAATCAGGTGGGATTCATCCCAGGTTCACAAGGATGGTTCAACATATGCAAATCAATCAACATCATATACCACATTCACAAAAGAAAAGTCAAAAACTACATGATCATCTCAATAGATGCAGAAAAAGCATTTGACAAAGTCCAACATTCATTCACGATCAAAACTCTTACCAAAGTGGGTATAGAGGGAACATTCCTTAACATAATTAAAGCCATTCATGACAAATCCACAGCAAATATAATACTCAATGGAGAAAAACTGAAACCCTTCCCACTAAAATCTGGAACAAGACAGGGATGCCCACTCTCACGGTGTTATTCAACAGAGTATTGGAAGTCCTAGCCATAGCAATCAGACAAACAATAAAAATAAAAGGCATCCAAATAGGAAGAGAAGAGGTAAAACTGTCACTCTATGCAGATGACATGATACTATATCTAGAAAACCCTAAGGACTCAACCCCCAAACGACTCAAACTGATCAACAAATTCAGCAAAGTAGCAGGATATAAGATTAACATTCAGAAACCAGTCGCATTTCTGTATACTAACAATGAAATAGTAGAAAAGGAATACAAAAATACAATACCTTTTAAAATTGCACCCCAAAAAATCAAATATCTGGGAATACACCTGACCAAGAAGGTAAAGGACTTATATATGTTGAGAACTGTAAAACATTCATCAAGGAAATTAAAGAAGATGTAAAGAAATGGAAAGATAGTCCATTCTCCTGGGTTGGAAAAATTAATATTGTAAAAATGGCCATACTACCCAAAGCAATCTACAGATTCAATGCAATCCCTATCCAATTACCCATGACATTTTCCACAGAACTAGAACAAACAATCCAAAATTTTATATGGAACCACAAAAGACCCAGAATTGCCAAAGCAATTCTGAGGAACAAAAACTGCTGAGACCAGCTCTGCAGGTGAGGGCTTAAGAATAGGTGCTGTGGAACTTAAGAAAAAAGTTAACATAAAACAAGACACAGAAACATTAATCTTAATTAAAGGTGGAAACTGGGGGACTCAAGGTCTCAGGGACCAAGAGCTGCACCTCAAGAAACCACACTGCTTTTATTGTGCTCTTTAGGATTATGTCAAGTGAGGAGGGGGTTGCAGGTGCAGGATATAGTTCTTTTTATTATTTAAAAAGTTATTTTATTATTTTAAAAGTCATATAGCTGGTAGATGGTTAAGCTTTTATTCTGACCTTTAGGCATTTAACAATCACTAGAGTTTGAGGAAGGTTGGCGTTAGCTCTCTATGCATAGCATCTAGAGAATCACCACTGTGCTTCTGCAAACCTAGTCTATCTGCAGCAACCCAGCAATCCAGTATGCCTAGGTTTGCACCTTGGTTCTCCTTGCTGATGTATATTCTGCTACTGATTGCTCATAAACCTCTTGGGGCCATGAGGTTCCTCATTCTCTTATTTTAACAGGACACACCATGCTGTGCAAATGGTGTGCCAATCTGCACAGGTCTGGCATGCCTAGACCAACACACTATGTCCACATTCAGCTGACCATATGAATAACTTATGCCTTTAGGTCTTTGTTCTTAAGCTTAAGTCATTTACCAGCACCGTGACTGTTTTTCAAGCAGGAATATGGGGTAAAGTAAAGCAGGACAAGATGGAAGTTTTCCACATAGAAAATAGAAGCAAAGAGGCTAAGAAAATATTGTAGAAACATGTCTTTTGACAAAAACCAAGCAGAAGGCAGAACTCTCCCAGACTTCAGGCAATATTACAAAGCCAGTCATCAAGACAGTGTGGTACTGGTACCAAAACAGACAGACAGGCTAACGGAACAGAATAGAGAACCCAGAAATAAACCCTGACACCTATGGTCAATTAATCTTTGACAAAGGAGGCAAGAACATAAAATGGGGAAAAGACAGTCTTTTCAGCAAGTATTGCTGGGAAACCTGGACAGATGCATGCAAATCAATGAAACAAGAACACACCCTCACACCATGCACAAAAATAAATTGTCATGAGACATGTCAATCTACAGATGACTGGATTAGGAAGATGTGGTATATATACACAATGCAATACTACTCAGCCTTAAAAAAGAATGAAATAATGCCATTTGCAGCAACATGGATGGAACCAGAGACTTTCATACTAAGTGAAGTAAGTCAGAAAGAGAAAGACAAATACCACATGATATCACTCATATCTGGAATCTAATATATGGCACCAATGAACCTTTCCACAGGAAAGAAAATCATGGACTTGGAGAATAGATTCGTGGTTGCCAGGGGGGAAAGGGGCGGGAGTGTGGTGGATTGGGAGCTTGGGGTTAATAGATGCAAACTATTGGATTTGGAATGGATAAGCAAGGAGATCCTGCTGTGTAGCACGGGGAACTATGTCTAGTCACTTATGATGGAACATGATAATGTGTGCAAATAGAATGTGTACATGTATGTGTCACTGGGTCACCATGCTTTACAGTAGCAAAAAAATTTGTATTGGGGAAATAATTAAAAAATATTAAATTTTATTAAAAAAAGAATATGTTTGTTTTATTGGTGGGTTTTTCCTTTATTTTAATTAAAATTTCACACCTCTACCATGTTTTACTTATAAATTTTTATGACAATAATATATAGACTAAAATCGTTTTTACAGAGAACACTGACCAAAAACATGGTATTATTTCACCTTTTCTATTTGAAGACCAAAAGTAGATACTTATAAAACCTTAAAATTAATATTTTAAAGATAAACATAGCTTTCACCTTTGTCAATTTGATTTGTACCTACTTATCTTTACACTTGTATTCATTTCTGATAATCCTGTGTCTACACGGTAAACTGATTCCCAGACTTACGGTTCAGATTTTGTTTTGTCTTTAGTTTCTTTTTCTAAAATTACTCAATGAATTTTATTACATTTATGGTTGTACAATAATCATCACAACCCAATTTTATAGCATTACCATCCTAAACGCCCAGCACATCTCCCCACCCCCCAACCTGTCTCATATGGAAAACCTAAGTTTTTCAGTCTATGAGTATCTGTCTGCAAAGAAGTTCATTGTGTCCTTTTTTTTAGGTTTCACATGGAAGTGACAGCATATCATGTTGGTGTCTCATTGTCTGACTGATTTTACTTAGCATGATAATTCCTAGGTCCATCCATGTTGCTGCAAATGCTGTTATTTCTTTTCTTTTAATGGCTGAGTAATATTCCATTGTGTATATTTACCACATCTTTTTTATCCACTCTTCTGTTGATGGACACTTAGGTTGTTTCCATGTCTTGGCTATTGTATAGAGTGCAGCAAAGAACATTGGAGTACATGTGTCTCTTCGAGTCATGGTTTTCTCTGGATAGATGCCCAGGAGTGGGTTTGCTGGATCAAATGATAATTATATTTTTAGTTTTCTGTGAACTCTCCACACTGTTTTCCACAGTGGTTGCACCAATTTACATTCCCACCAACAGTGTAATAGGGTTCCCTTTTCTCCACACCCTCTCCAGCATTTATTATTTGTAGCCTTTTTGATGATGGCAATTCTGGCCTATGTAATTTGGTACCTCATAGTGGTTTTAATGTTTTAAGTTCATATTCCATTTCCATAATGCTTTTTTTTGTGGATATAAACATTTATTAATAGTGAGTGAGCAAAGCGCTTTCTTGCTATCACACACACACAAAGATATCAAGGAGTCATGGATGATTCATGCTTTCAAAATACAAATTTTGGCTGCCACTAAAGATAGGCGTGAACACACAAAATAAAGCAGCCACTTGACCAATATTTACCTTCTTGGCCTATCGATTCATTTGGAAATTCTGCTTCATTGGGTGTTATTAAAGGATGGAGAAAATAGAAAAAACAAAACCCAAAAAACCTGCTCACAGCTCTTTCCAAACTCTCTGTTCCTGGGTTCTCCTCCGAGCACTTCCCTGACTTTGTAGCTCTTCTCCTTGATGGTGAATTATAGAAAGCAGGCAGCTATGGCAGCTCCAGGCTGACCCTTAAAAATCGTACATTTACTGTTTTCTTTTTTTTTTTTTTATTTTCCCACTGTACAGCAAGGGGGTCAGGTTATCCTTACATGCATACATTACAATTACATTTTTCCCCCAGCCTTTCTTCTGTTCCATAATGCTTTTTCCTTTTGCTCTTGATTATAATTAATGATATTTTAATATATTTAATTTTATCAATTTAACTGGTCAATAATAGATCACAGTGAATAAAAACAATGCAAAGCCAATCTAATTAATAAAATGATTTAATAATTTGAATTTAGGAAACATTTGATTACCCAATACGTAAAAAGAAGAAAGAAAACTTCGTGGTCAAGTAACATATACTCTAGAAAGGAAGGTGGTTGGGCATACAGATAAATTAAGAACTCAACCTATGTTAAGAGCTATTAACAGCAATACAGAAAGTGCTACAGGTACAAAAATGAAGGCATGCATTTTTATTAGTAACAGAGGGAAAAACTGTAAAAGACTGTAGAATGAGACTAGAAAAGAAGAGACAAAAGGAGAATGCAGAAAAAAGATTAAACTGAGATTTGCACTACAAAAGAACTGATAGGAACAAGGGTTTTCAATGTAGAGGCTGTCAGCAGAGAAGACAGTTTGGATTTGCCAATTAGGAAATCATTATAGCTTTTCCAGAGAAGTGATTCAGTAATACAGTAGAAGTGGAAGTAAGATTTAAGGGGAGCTCACAGTTAAGGAGGTAATTTAGAGGCATTTCTACTCTGTTCTCCTCTTTGAAGTCAGGAGAAAACTGAAAAACTTTTTAGAAAACAGAAGAAAAGCCTTTATTTAATAAAATGGATAATGGCTCTAATTCCACACCAAAAATTATGAAGAATAATTGCTGGATACAATGAAGCCTCAGAGCTTACATGTGTGGGTGCAGAGAGTGCACTCATCTCTCACTTGAGCCCTGTAGATCTCTCAAGGCAGGTGGCATGGTCCTTTGGGAAACCCTAAAGACTACCTTATTGAGAAGAGTAATTCTGAAAAATTGGACAGGCTGGAGGGCAGTCTCTAAACTCCATTCCACTCTGAATATTTAAAAGAGACATACACCACAGCTCATGACAATGCCGGATCTTTAACCCCCTGAGCAAGGCCAGGGATTGACCCGCATCCCCATGGATACTAGTTGTATTCCTTTCCACTGTGCCACAAGGGAACTTCCATATTATCTTTTTTGAATTTTTTTTTTTTGTTTTCTTTGAATAAATACTCAGAAATGGGATAGCTGGATCATACAGTAGTTTTATTCTTAAAATTTTTGAGGAACTTCCATACTGTTTTCCACAGTGACTGTACCAATTTACATGTCCATCAACTGTGCACAGGGTTCTCTTTTTTCCACATCCTCAAAATACCTGCTATTTCTCATCTTTTTTGATAATGGCCATTCTAATGTGCATGAGGTTACATATTCTTGTCTTAGTCTCTTAATCTCATTTAACCTGAAATGCTTATTCCATCTTTCCTTTGGGTTTTTTGTTTTTGTTTTTGTTTTTTGTCTTTTTGCCTTTTCTAGGGCCACTCCTGTGGCATATGGAGGTTCCCAGGCTAGGGGTCTAATCAGAGCTATAGCCGCCAGCCTACGCCGGAGCCACAGCAACACAGGATCCGAGCTGCATCTGTGACCTACACCACAGCTCACGGCAACACCAGATCCTTAACCCACTGAGCAAGGCCAGGGATCGAACCTGCAACCTCACGGTTCCTAGTCAGATTTGTTAACCACTGCGCCACGATGGGAACTCCGATCTTTCCTTGGTTTTGATGATTTTGAAAATTTGAGGAACACAGGGAATTTGTTGTAAAGAATGTCTTTCAAGGAGTTCCTGTTGTGGCTCAGGAAAATGAACCCGACTAGTATCCATGAGGACATGTGTTCTATTCCCCAGCCCAGGTCAATGGGTTAAGGATCTGGTGTTGCTGTGAGCTGCGGTATAGGTTGCAGACACAACTCAGATCCATCATTGCTGTAGCTGTGGTGCAGGCTGGCAGCTACAGCTCTGATTCAACCCCTAGCCTGGGAACTTTCATATCCCATGGGTATGACCCTAAAAGACAAGAAAAAAAAGTCTTTCAATTTGTTTCTAATGTTTCCTAGGGATTAGATTCGGGTTTTACATTTTAGAACCGATGACCTTGTCCCACACCATTTTGTCACCAACAACCCACAAGGTGTACACCTCCTAAGGGCAGGGACATTGTCTGATTTGTTCACCATTTTCAGTGCCTAGTAGAATACCTGACACATGCTAGGCAATCAGGCTGGCTCAAAGAAACAGATGTCTGTACTGATATAGTGGTTTCATGGGAGTTCAAGTTCAAGAACAGTTTCTGGCTGGGCTTCATGAAGGTGAAACTGCCACGAGAGGAAAGGAACTGAGGCAGCATCAGGGAGCAGTCCCTTTCCCCCTCAGCTAATCCATGCTTCTCTGTGCATTTGCTAATTACTTTTCTTTTTTTTTAAATTATTTTTCTATTAAAGTAAAATTGATTTACAAGGTTGTGCCACTTTCTGCTGTACAGCAAAGTGACCCAGTCATACATATTTATACATTCTCTTTCTTATATTATCTTCCATCATGGTCTATCCCAAAAGATTTGATATAGTTCCCTGTGCTATACAGTAGGACCTCATTGCTTATCCATTCTAAATGTAATAGTTTGCATCTACTAACCCCAAACTCCTTTCTCCTCATAGCTACCTCCTGCCATGTATTTGCACATGGCTCTAAATACTTCTCCAGGTTTGCCTCATAATTCCAGTTGGTTGTTTACCACAGCTTAATGCCCTGTCATCTCTGACTCTCAGTTCCTAAGAGTCTGCTTAGCTGAGCTCATCTGTTGGAATGAGGCCCTGCACGTCATAGGTAACCAGCCAGCCTGCAATGGGATGTTCTCTTGGGTGACCACACTTGATCTAGTCAGCTGTGGCTGGGGTGGGTGGAAAAGGGTGCTTGGTTTGTGGGGGTGGGGGCAGGGTTAGAAATAATTATTTCTCTTAGAGGGGTGTGAGCCAATGAGCAGACAGGTCATGACTGGTATGACTGTCAGGGCCTCAGCAATGAAAAATGGCACTGATTGAAGAGAATTTCATAAAGGGATTATTTCAAAGGCTGGGGCTGGGGCTGGGTATAGGGAAACCATAGCACAGTAACACAGTACCTGGAGCTGGAAAGCCCTGGAAGGAAGGTAGCAGCAGTTACCAAATCTCAGAGACGGAGAGTACTTCCCAGGCTGTTACTCTCTCTAGGTAGAGGAAGGGATCTACTTACAGTGACTCCTTCCCTCCTCTGCTCTCCTGCCAAGCTCCCCTTAGCCAAACCCCACTGGAAGCTGTAGAGCCAAAAAACCATTTGGTTCAGCCCATGAAATCAGCATGTCCAGGCAGGGAAAATGGCGGAGAGGTGGAATGCAGAATGATGGGCAAACAGCTTTCTGGAACAAAGAGGAACGGAAAAGGCAACAATGCTAAGGCAAAGGATTTTTACAACATTACTCAGAAGCTGGACTTAAACCAGAATTCAAGCATCTTACTTGACCTTTTGAAAAGTTTAAGAGGACTATTTTGTGGAAAATAGGTCTCTGAAATATGTCTCTGTTAATAACTTATCCTCAGTTGGATTGTTGGAGATCTAACTGGAGTGTCCTTAGATGTATACAGTCTAATATTAAGCAGATTTTCAAAAGCCATTCAAATGGAGTGTTCTACACATATGGAGTTGCTGCTGTTATGGTCATACTTTAGATTTAAGGCAAAAAAAAATTCTTTCATAAAAAAATGTGTGTGTGCAGAGTTCCCATGGATTAAGAACCAAACTGCAGTGGCTCAGATCCCTGCTGAGGTACAGGTTCAATCCCCAACCTGGTTCAGTAGGTTAAAGGATCTGGAGTTGCTGCAGCTCCAGCGTGGATGGCAGCTGTGGCTCGGATATACTCCCTGGCCTGGGAACTTCCATATGCTATGGGTGCAGCCATAAAAAAAAAGAAAAAAGTTGTGTGTGTGCATATGTACGTATGTGTGTGCTTGAATGCATATATGTGAAAAATATATACAAATTTGTATATATATATATATATGGATTTGTGTATATGTATACAGAGATATATGTGAATTAGCCATGGATATCTTAATAAGAATTAATTTAACATTCCTAGTAAATGAAAAGGTGCCAAGAAACCTGAACATAGACTAGGCAAGCAGGGCACTGGTGGACAGAGGTAATGGGATTTTTCTGAGGCATCACACATGGTGAAAGACCCAGTTGAGGAAGATAATGTCAGCTTGGTGCTCCTTTAGAATTCTGTGGCAACCCAGCATGCCTAGGTTTGCACCTTGGTTCTCCTTGCTGATGCATATTCTAACGACTGCTCATAAACCACTTGGGCCATGAGGTTCCTCTTTCTCTTATTCTTAAGAGGACATATCATGCTGTTCAAACCTAGACCAACACATTATGTCCTCATTCAGCTGACCATATTGAATAACTTATGCCTTTAGGTCTTTGTTCTTAAGCTTAAGTCATTTACCAGCACTGAGACTATTTTTCAAGCAGGAATATGGGGTAAAGTAAGGCAGGACAAGGTGGAGTTTTCAGCATAGAAAATAGAAGCAAAGAAGCTAGGAAAATATTGTAGAAACATGTCTCGTGACAGAGTTCTACTCAGAAAGGATAAATGCAATGGCATTTGGAAGTGAATTTGGACCTCTATGCCTCTCCTTTCTCAGAGGATGGCTGATGAAGGAAGCTGGAGGTATGGTACCAGAATGACTGCCTCTGAGATGCCCATCTCTGCCTTCCTTTAGTTCCCATGGCCACTGCTTTATTTCATTGGGACTGGACCATCCCAATGCTCCCAAATGGTCCCCCTCCCTCTGTCTCTCCTGGATATCCCACATCATGCTGCTGGAGTAATTTTTTTTTCACTTAAGGTTTTATTGAAGTAAAGTTGATTTACAATGTGATAATTTCTGCTGTACAAGTTAACTGTACAGCAGAATGATAAATTTAGTTACGCATGTACACACACCCATTCTCTTTTAGATTTTTTTCCCCCATGTAGATTAGCACAGAATACTGCATAGAGTTCTCCGTGCTATACAGCAAGTCCCCACTGGCCAATAATTCCATATACCACAGTGTGCATATGCCAATTCCAAACCATCCATCCCTCTTCTGCCCCCACCTGTCCCCTTTGGTAACCATAAGTTTGCTTCCTAAGTCTGAGTCTGTTTCTGTTCTGCAAATAAGTTCATTTGTATCCTTTTATTAGATTCCACATATAATGATATCATATGATGTTTTTCTCTCACTGTCTAACTTCATGTAGTATCATTTCTAGGTCCATCCATGTTGCTGCAAATGGCATTATTTCATTCTTTTTATGGCTGAGTAATACTCCATTGTATATATGTACCACATCTTCATTCCTTTATTGGTGGACATTTAGGTTGTTTCCATGTCTTAGCTATTGTAAATAGTTGCTGGTGTCATCCTGAAGACATCACTCCTTGGACTAAATTTCTTCAATTCTTCCTCTTTCACAGAAGAATGTATACCCTCCTCAGCACCACCTGGAAGGTCCTCAATATCTGGCCTCACCCAGCCTTTTCAGCATAGGTTCCCACTACACCTTCCGAAAACCAATCAGCTCGTGCAGAAAAGAGTCAATAGCATCCAGATTCCAGGTCTTCTCAACTTGACCTATGGATGCTGTGCAATCCCAATAAAAGTCCCAGTGAAGTTGTTTTGTGGATGTTAACAAACCAATCCTAAAGTTTATACAGAGAAGCCAAAGACCCCAAACAGCCCACACCACATTGAAGGAGAGGCACAGAGTTGAAGGACTGGTATTACATGACTTCAAGCTGTTCCAGAAACCCAATCAGACTGCTTTTGGCTCCCAAGGCTCATCCTGTGCTTTCTTGCTGCCCTTGACTTGGCTTGTGTCTAGTGAGCTGAATGGTGACCCCTCTACCTCAAAAAGAAAAAAAAAAAGATAAATCCACTTCCTAATCCCAGAATCTGTGAATTTCACCGATTTTAATGAAGGCTTTTCAGTTGCAACTAATTCATGATTTTGAGATAAGATCATCCTGTATTTCTAGTGGGCCTTGAACCCAATAATGAATGCCCTTATAAAAGTAAAGCCAAGGGATATTTGACAAATAGAAGGGGAGAAAACAGAGACTGAAGTTCAGGGATGCTGACAGCCCATGGAAGCTGGAGAAGACAAAAAGTAGGTTCTCCCTTCAAGCATCCAGAAGGAATATGGCTTGGCTGACTGATTTCAGACCTCTGGCCTCCACAAGAGTGAGAGAAAAATTTCTGTTGTTTTAAGCCACCCAGGTTTTGGTAATTTGTCACTGCAGTCACAAGAAACAAATACATTGAATCCCATTTATTGGCTGAAACCCTACTTACCCTCAACAGCCCAGCTCACACGCTCGCATGTGCCCTCCTCCAGGCAGCCTTGGCTGATCTTTTTTTTTTTTTTTTTGCTTTTTAGGGCTGCACATGCGGCATATGCAAGTCCCCAGTCCCCAGGCTAAGGTTGAATCAGAGCTGTAGCTGACAGCCTACAGCATAGCCGCAGCAATGTGGGATATGAGCCGTGTCTGTGACCTACACCACAGATCACAGCAATGCTGGATCCCTGAGCCAGGGATCGAACCCACATCCTCATGGATACTAGTTGGATACGTTTCTGCTGTACCACAATGGGAACTCCATTCACTTATCTCTTAAGCTAAGTGTTATCTCTTCTTTATTTTCCTGCTATAATCTGTGCCTCTCATAATGTTGAAACCATTGGTCTTGACATCAAGATGGCTGAGTTAAATATTTTACCTCTGCCTTTTGCCAACAAATGAATAGAAATAACTTAACCTCTCTGAGTCTGTTTCTGTGTCTATAAAATGGGTATGGTAGTAATATTTTTACACATATCAAAACTATAATATATATAATATACTTGGCATAGAGTGAACATTTAATACTGGTGATTATTATTATTAGTTATTATTTTCACCACAGTCCTTTGTAGATCCTTGTATGATTTATATTTATTTGATTAACCTGTCTCCTCTCCTATGGACCACACTCTTCTTGGTGGCAAGGATCAAGTCTTGCTCAACACTGTCCTCTCCCTCACTCCCAAATGACTGTCAGGAGGACTTGTAGGTGGTTAGTCTTCAATAAGTTATTGAATAAATTTTATGTTGCAAAAACTGTTGCATCTCTTGGGCTTGTTTTGTCAACTGTAAAACAGATCAAACTGTACTGAAGTCATCTTTCATTCCCAACAACATCAGCCCCTGAGCCCATGTTCCAACATCAAGTCTTCTCTGTTGGACATAGTACAGCATGACTGTGTGTGTGTGTGTGTGTGTGTGTGTGTGTGTGTGTGTGTGTGTTGGGGGTGGTACAAACTTGAGACCAGACAGCCCGGATAGGTTAGAATCTCCAAAAGTGGACTGTGGCTCTTGGTTGCTTCTGTTCTGCCCTTTCTGTTCTGACTTTGGAGATGGTATTCTATTTCAGGAAGCAACTCTTTTTTTTCCCTAAATTTCAAAATTTGTTCTTTCTCTGAACATCATTAAGGGCACATGCTCTAGATTTAAACTGCCTGAATTCAAATCCCACATCTTTCTTTTTCTCTGTGTGGCCCCGGGAAAATGTCTTAGCTGCTCTCTGCACCCATTTCCTCATCAGTGAAATGGGATGCCCAGAGTTGCTGGGTGGATAAGTTATTACAAGTACTAAAGTCTTGGCACAGGGTGAACATTCAATGAATGTTAGCTATCCCTGTCACCACCATTACTGCTGCCACCACCATCATTGCCATCATTATTGTCATCAACCCAAATTATCCATGATTACTAAGAACTGAGAAGGTTAACGCAGTTTTTGTTCATGACACTGCCATATCTTATTGTGAAGAGGTAGCTTCTCCTTGTTTCATCCTTAACTGACCATTTCTGAGCAACTCCCAGCCTATATTGTTAGGACTTTTCTCTGTAATTGGAGACAAAGCATTAATAGGGGTAGGAAGATAAGAGAGACTCTTCTTATTAAGAATTTGCTATTCATTAGATGTCCTAACAATATTAGAAGAGAACTTGATATGTTTTTCTGCATCTGGGATGAGCTGTAGAAAGAACTGAAAAGCCATTTGGCATCAGAAAGCTACACACAGAGCTACCATATGACCCAGAAATCCCACTCCTGGGCATATATCCCAACAAAATTCCCACTGAAAATGGTAGATTCACCCCTATGTTCATTGCAGGACTATTCACAATAGCTGAGACATGGAAACAACCTAAAGGTCCATCAACAGATGATTGGATTAAGATGTGGTGTATATACACATTGCAATACTACTCAGCCATAAAAAACAAGATAATGCCATTTGCAGCAACATGGATGGAACTAGAGACTCTCATACTAAGTAAAGTAAGTCAGAAAGAGAAAGACAAATACCATATGATATCACTTATATCTGGAATCTAATACAAGGCATGAATAAACCTTTCCACAGAAAAGAAACTCATGGACTTGGAGAACAGACTTGTGGTTGCCAAGGAAGGGAGGGAGTGGGATGGACTGGCAATTTGGGATTAATAGATGCAAACTATTGGATTTAGAAAGGGTAAGAAATGAGATCCTGCTGTATAACATTGGGAACTATATCTGGTCACTTGTGATGGAACATGATGAAGGATAATGTGAGAAAAAGAAAATATATATATATGTGTGACTGGGTCACTTTGCTGTATAGCAGATAATTTACAGAGCACTGTAAACCAACTATAATACAAAAAATAAAAATCATTTAAATTAAAAAAAGAAAAAAAGAGAGAAAAGAGACATAAGAGTGGAGGACAAAGCACACAGACCAGCCATCACCATAAGAAATTACAATCTGTATGGTAGTGGGAGGAAAGAGGAGAAGTAGTTCACTTTACACACAATGATAAGGGTTAGCTAAGTCATCTTACAACACAAAAAAACCTGTGTCACCTGTACCTAAACCCTAAGCAATGCTGATTTATTGTCTCAACAAAAAAAAAAGAATTGGACCGTACTGGATAGATTAATCCCTTCACACCTGGTGGTTACCTCAGTCATGCTTATGAGTTACAGAAAACTTTAACTCTCTCAGAACATAACCAATCAAGTAAAATATCACAAGAAGCATTATAAAAGAGACAATAAACTGTGATTGGAAAATAAAGAAAATTCTCAAGGTTAGATAAAAATTTAAGTTCATTTTTGGAAGACAATCAAGAAAGAAAAGAACATTTCCACCAGAAGGAAGTAACTACATATTGGAAAAGAGAAGTGGGTGGAGAGTTTGGGGCAGTCAAATTCTCATAAAGAGTACAGCATAGGAGTTCCTGTCATGGTGCAGTGGTTAATGAGTCTGACTAGGAACCATGAGGTTGCGGGTTTGATCCCTGGCCTTGCTCAGTGGGTTAAGGATCCAGCATTGCCACGAGCTGTGGTGTGGGTCGCAGACGCGGCTTGGATCCCGCATTGCTATGGCTTAGGCTAGCGGCAACAGCTCCAATTAGACCCCTAGCCTGGGAACCTCCATATACCATGGGAGTGGCCCTAGAAAAGGCAAAAAGAAAAAAAATAGAGTATAGCATAGCTGGATTGTAACATAAGAAGGGTCCAAAATGAGGCTCCAGAGGTAGGCACAGGCCAAAGCATAAAGTGCTTTGTGTGTCATGACAATAACTTCATCCTTTCTGGATGCAATTTTAACAGGCCTTTAAGTAGACATGATTTGAAAGATTAATCTGTAGGTGACATACAGTTTAGATTAGAGGGGAGATACAGAGACTGGGAAACAAGAGCTTTTTCAAAGGAAGTCAAAAGAGAGTTACAAAGTGATGACATGTTAGGCACTAGTGAAAGTGAGAGAAGATGGATTTGTATGGGAGCAATTATCACCTCATTTTTTAATTTATCCATTACCATTTAACCAGGGTGGGGAATTTACACTATAAATTAAAATGAAAAAGATCACATGTAGGTTGAAAAATAAATAAATATATTGATGCCACAGAAAGATTACAGTAAATACAAAAAGACAGAACTCCGTGATATGAACAAAAAGTTTCACAAGGATGCTAAGGGTAGTATAAAAGGTTAATTTTAACCTCCTTAGCAGCCAAAGCAAAGAGTAGCACAATTCTTCATGATTTTTCAAAAAAATATCTGAATGATATTTCTCCTATAATTTTGCAAAGCAAAATCATGCTTTGAGATAAAATATATATAAAGTGAAGTTCATGGTTCTTCGCCTTTTAATCCACTCAAGTCATAATGAAGCAGAAAAACAAAGTGGACTTCTATGAGATCCAAATTCCTTAAGAGCCAAAAGCAATGAGGTTCAAGTGTGCAGACTGATGTAAAGTCTAAAGATCCTGAAAAGTCATCCAGATGTCAATGATTTCACCATGTTCCTTTAAGTGCTAGTGACATCTGAGGATATTCATCCACAGAATGCCTTCCCTTGCTCCAAGGATAAGTGCTCCAAGGATATGTGTGGTGGGGGAAAATACAGTTTTCATCACCTCTTTCCTGCATTCCTACATGAACAACTTTATTTCATTTAAAGACAATCTCAGTCCACCAGAGATGGTATTTTACACCACCTAATTATAATGTGCTGAGCACCAAAACTATTCTTTTGTTTCCTCCAAATATATCATGGACACAAGAATTTTGGCTAGAAATTTAAGTAGAAAAAGGACAGTAACATGAACAATCACTAAGGTTCTTTGTCTCTCTCTTCTTTTATCTCTTTGTCCAACACAAACTTCCTGCTTGGGTCATCAATACTAAATTGTTTTCTATATGCCATAGAAAGATAACTTATAAAATTAAAAGCAATTAAATCTGTTGATAATGAATATTTGAAATAACTGAGAAAGAAAAAATTATGAAATAAAGCCAGTGAGATAAAATGAAAGAACAGAATACAGGAAAATAAGAAGTTGAATAAAAATAAATAATAATAAATAATAAAATAAATAATAAATGGCATAACAAGAAATAATGAAGTTATAACTGTGTAAAGAAACTAATTTAAGATAACAAATATTAAACTAAAAAAAAGCTGAAAATGTAAAAGTGAGTTATGAAATAACCAAGGAAAAATTTTTAAAAGTAAAAAGGAGTTAAATTAATAAAGAATAAATATTAGAGTAATAAATATTAAGAAGAAAACATAAGGGTCCGATTGGACCAAAGTGAAAAGTCAAGGTAAGAAATTTGATTGGAAAAATTAATATTAAAAACTAAGTTGAAAAGGAAGGAGTTTATGGGAATTCTCTGTATTTTCTGCCAATTTTTGATGTGCATCTAAAACTGCTCTGAAAAGTAAAGCCTATATAAGAAAATAAAAAAGAATAAATAAATGGAAAAAGAAGAAAAAAACAATTAAAAGCCATATAAGGAAGAACAAAATATGCTAAAATAATGCAGTAGAAAATACCTATGATTTATTTTAAACATAATTAATATATTATAAATAAATGATTCCAGTGAAAACAGTTAAGCAACATGATTCTTTATCACCGCTTTAAAAAAAAAATAAAGACAGCCTTTTGTAGCTTATACTCCTACCCTTATCAAGTTTGGAACTGAGATTATTAGGAACACTTCAGGAAATGAACAGGAAATCTCATTTTTCCCCCCATGGTCTGGAATTGTTTGAATAATGTGGCAGTCTCCTGTTCTTTTAAGCTGAGCTATAATTCAACAACAGTTGTACAAAACTCTTCAAACTTCATATTGCATTCTGTATATCAACATTTTTTTCTTTTCTTTTTTTTTTTTCTTTTTAGGGTCACACCTACAGCATATGGAGGTTCCCAGGCTAGGGGTCTAATCGGAGCTAGACAGCTCATGGCAATGCCGGATCCTTAATCCATTGAGCAAGGCCAGGGATAGAACCTGCAACCCCCATAGTTCCTAGTTGGATTCGTTTCCACTGACCCACAATATGAACTCCTGCATTCTGTATATCAACACTTTAAACACATTTCCCATCTCCTTTAAAGGAATTGTTCTTTTAAAGTATTCCTCTAATTCAGTCAATTTTAAAAATGTGAATTTTGTTAAAAATAATCTTTTTTTTCCAGATTATAAAAATATTTATATAGCACTGGATACTATTCTCATATATAAATGCAAGTTAAATTTCAGGTTTATAAATGTTCTTTTCCACTTCTTACTAGCCCTTAATCTTCTCTAATATAATATACATTCCATATCTAAAGAAGAGCCCTTTAGAAACATTTCCCATTGTCTCTTAGGAACTTAGTCTAATATTCTTTGGATCCTAGCTAATAAAATCTCTCCAATCTTCAGTGTGAGATTTCGGAAATTGTTATATTTTTATGGATGTGTACTCTAGGGTGTGGTAAGTAAATGAGCAAGAACTAGCAAAAATTGTGTCTAGATAATGGACACCTGCACAAAGAGGACTTTTACAGTGTTGACTAGGGATGCTAGACACCATTTGGCCAGAGCTTCATAGGAAGAAAAGTCAAATGCCAGAGAAAGATCTTGAAGAGTCACCTCCAAACATCCACACTTCGCTGTCTCTCTTGGTAATCATTTTTGATATTTAAAAAATTCTTTTAAGGAGAAGTGAATTACTAAGGTAAAAGGAGAGCATTTGTATTTTATTTGTACTGTGAAAAAAAATTCTAGTGTATAAAAGCTTTGCCTTTAAACAGAAATTTTTGCAGGAGTGTCAGTATGATGGCAGAAGACACTCTGTTTCTCCCCTTTTAGTCTGAAACCATTGGAACATCCATTAGCTCAACAAAGGTTTCTCTGCTCAACACACCAAGATGCTGGATAATTTCACACATATATACACATAAAGGTGGGTGGACTGGAATACATCAAGGAAGTGGAACTGGAACAACAGCAAAGATGGTGCCTGTGATCCCAGACCTTTAGTCATAGCACCTGAGCCTGTACTTCTAGAGCACTCAGCATCAGGGGAAGCTGCACACACAGCTCTGACCTCCTGGCTGCTATCATACCCACAGGGAACTGTGAAACAGCAGCAATAGGGGCAGTGACCCTGTATCTCCAGAGGTACACACAACTCTGGACTCCACCCTCCCACCTCAGCAGTGGAGCCTGTGAGCCTGACAACACCAACACAGTAAAAGCACTCACAAGCCCAGCTCCTTCCCACTCTTCCATTCTGCCTACAGAGGCAGAACGTCCAGCTCAGCACATCCTGGATATGGCAGAAAAACCCACCATCCCAATCAATGTCTCAGGTGGTGATGCCATCAACAATGGCAATAACAAGGTACCAGCAACCCCAGAGGCACAGGAAGAAACAATGAAAGCACTGGGCGACACTTCTGGCAGAGGTGGTAAAGAGTGGAAAGTGCCCATTCTCAAACATAACCAGAGGCAGCTAAGGTAAAAGAAACCAAAAATATGTGCCACAGGGCCATCGAGAGGAAAACAAAAGAAAAGCCTCTAATTTCAAATGTGTTGAATCCTTAGAATTTGAGGAAAAAAATAGCTTTACCTAAAGAAGAAATATGTTACTACTTCCAATGTGCATGAAGAGGAACAAGTAATCAAGAACCATGAAGAAACATAGTTAATGCTGTATCACAAAAAGAAAATGACAATTCTCCAGAAAACAAGCATAAAGTCACAAACTCTAACTGATAGAAAATTAAAAATAGTTGTCGTTAAGAAACTTAGAAAACCAGTTCAAAGCCAGTTCAGGAATAAAATTAATGGGCAGACAGAATACTTTACCAAAGAGACTGAGACTCTAAGAAGGAATCAAACAGAAATTCTGGAGCTGAAGAACTGAATAAATGAGATGGGGCATTGGAAATAGAGAAGACCATATGGAAAATAATTAGAAAGTGTAAAGACAGAAAGCTAGAAATGATTTTGGTAGAAGAGGAGTGAGAAATAAAATTTTTTAAAATGAATAAACTCTGTGAGAACTACCTGACTTCATTAGAAAAGGCAATATAAGGATAATGGGTATTCCAGAAGAAGATAGGGAGAGGGGAGTAAAAAGCTTATTTAAAGAAATAATAGAGAGTTCCTTTTGTAGCTTAGCAGTAACAAACCTGACTAGTATCCATGAGGACACTGGTTCAATCCCTGGCCTCATTCAGTGGGTTAAGGATCTGGTGTTGCCATGAGCTATGGCCTAGGTCACAGATGCCACTCAGATCCCATGTTGCTGTGGCTGAGATATAGGCTGGCAGCTACAGCTCTGTTTCAACCCCTGGCCTAGGAATTTCCATATACTGTGGCTGTGACCCTAAAAAGACAAAAAAAAAAAAAAAAGAAAAAAAAGAAAAAAAAAGGAAAAGAAATCAGAGCTAAGAAATTTCCAAATATAGGGAAGGAACTGGATATACAAGTCCATGAAGCTAAGAGAATACCTAACTACCTCAACGCAAAAAGAGCTTTTCTAAGACCCATTTTATATATATATACTTGTCTTTTTAGGGCCACACCTGCAGCATATGGAGGTTCCCAGGCTAGGAGTAAAATTGGAACTGCAGCTGCCAGCCTATACCACAACCACAGGAACGCCAGATCCAAGTCATGTCTTTGAACCATACCACAGCTCAGGGTAATGCCAGATCCTTTACCCACTGAGCAAGGCTAGGGCTCGGACCTGCATCCTCATGTATGCTAGTCATATTGGTTTCCGCTGTGCCACAACAGGAACTCCAAGACACATTATATTAAAACTAGCAAAAGTCAATGACAATGATTTTTGAAGGCAGCCAGGGGAAAAAAAGGATAGTAAAGTACAAAGGAAGCCCCTTTAAGCTATCAATAGATTTCTCATCAGAAACTCTCTAAGTCAGGAGAGAGTAGAATAACATACTCTATACTGAAAGGTTAATACTGTCAGTCAATAATACTCTATCTAGCAAAATTATCCTTCAGATATGAAGAAGAAATAAGACTTTCCCAGTCCAGCAAAAGATGAAGAAGTTCATCAACAGTAGATTGCCTTACAGGAAATATTGAAAGGAGCTCTTCTCAAAAAAAAAAAAAAAAAAGGCAAAATGTACAAAATTTTGAGCAAGGTACTAAATAGACAGAATCAGAAAACTGAAACTATATCAGAATAGGTTTTTAAATGGTTTATTACAGTATAAAGGTTAAAAAAAAAAGCCTTAAAAATTTAAGCCACTTCAATTTGGTGATACACTCACAAAATAAAAAGGGAAAATGTGGGGCAAATGAGAAAGATGTTAACAAAAAAAAGAACCATTTCATCTATGGGACACTTTATTCAAACCTCATGAGAACCACAAAACAAATCTAGAGCAGAGACACAAAACACAGAGAAAAATATCATAGAGAAATAAGAAACCCAAAATGGTTGACAGCAACATAAGAAAAAATGAACAATGGATAAATAGAACAAACAGAAATCAAGAAAAAAAATGACAATACCAAGTCCTCATTTATTAATAATCATCTAAATACAAATGAAGTAAATTCACCAATCAAAAGACCCAGAGTGGATAGATTGAAAAGAACAAGAACCAGGAGTTCCCTGGTGGCCTAGCATGTAAGACTTCAATGTTGTCACTGCTGCAGCTCAGGGTTGATCCCTGGCATGCCACAGGTAGCCAAAATAAATAAATAAATAAATAAATAAATAAATAAATAAATAAATAAATAAAAAGTTAATTTTAAAAAACAAGACCCAATTACATGCTGCCTCCAGGATACTCACCTCAGTCCTAAAGAGAAACAAAAGCTCAAAGTGAAGGGATGGACCAGAGTTCTGGTCATGGCTCAGTAGAAATGAATATGACTAGCATCCATGACACAGGTTCAATCCCTGGCCTTGCTCAATGGGTTAAGGATCCAGCATTGCCATGAGCTGTGGTGTGAGTCACAGCCATAGCTCAGATCTGGCATTGCTGTGGGTATGGTGTAGGCCAGCAGCTACAGTTTTGATTCGACCTCTAGCCTGAGAACCTCCATATGCTGTGGGTGTGGCCCTAAAAAGACAAAAAAAAAAGTGAAGGGATGGAGGATGATACTCCAAGTAAATGGCAGCCAAATAAAGTGGGCGCAGCCATATGTATACAGGACAAAGTAGACTTTAGGCCAAAAAAGCTAATGAGAGACAGAGATGAGGATTATATTGTAATAATAAAGGAGAAAATTCATCGAGACATAATAGTTATTAAAATGTTTTTCTTTTTTGGCCACATCCACAGCATGAGGAAATTCTCAGGCCAGGGATTGAACCTGAGCTGCAGCTATGACCTATGCCACAGCTGCAGCAACACTGGATCCTTAGCCTCCTGTGCCTGGCCAGGGATTAAACTGGTACTACTTAAGATACAAGCTGGATCATTAACCCACTGTGCCACAGCCAGAACTCTAATCATTATTAATATATATGTACCTAAAATAGGAGCTCCAATATATACATAAAACAATCATTAACAAAGCTAAAGGGAGAAATTAACAGTAATAGGAACTTCTCAAGTATAGACTGAATTTAGGATGAAAAACTAGGTTCAAGAATTTAAGAAGATTGAAATCATATCAACCATTTTTTCCTATCACAAATGACACTAGAAATTAACAAGAAGAAATCTGTAAAAATCACAAATTTGTGGAGACTGAACAACATGTTACTGAAAAACTACTGGGTCAATAAATAAGTCAAAAGAGCAATCAAAAGGTACCTAAGGATAAATGAAAATCAAAATATATCAAAATCTATGGAATGCAGCAAAAGTGGTTCTAAGAGGGAAGTGTATAGTAATGCAGTTCTAATTCAAGAGACAAGAAAATTCTTAAAATAAACAATTCTTAAATAAACAATCTAATGTTACACCTAAAGGAACTAGAAAAAGAAGAACAAAGCCAAAATCAGTAGAAGGTAGGAAATAATAAAGACTATATTGGATATAAATGAAATAAAAACTAAAAAGACAGTAGAAGAGATTAGTGAAACTAAGGGCCGGTTTTTTGAAAAAGATAGGTAAAATTGACAAACCTTGAGCTAAACTCAAGGAGAAAAGAAGAAAGATGATGATGATAAATAAAATCAGAAATGAAAGAAGAGAACAATAGATATCACAAAATACAAAAGACTGTTAATATTGCCAACAAACTGGACAACGTAGAAGAAATGGAAAAATTATTAGAATCATACAATCTTCCAAAACTGAATCACGAAAAAATAGAAAATATGAATAGACCAATCATTTGTAAGTGGATTAAAACAGTATTCAACCACCCCCTCCCCCCAAAAAAACCCAAAACTCCAAGGCCAGATGGCTTCACAGGTGAATTCTACAAATATTTCAAAAAATATTTAATACATATACTTTATAAATTCTTCCAAAAAGTTGATGAAAAGGGAATGCTTCCTAACTCATTTTCTGAGGCCATCATTATCCTTATATTAAAACCAGTCAAGGAGAACACAAAAAGAGAAAATTACAGCCCAATATCTCTGATGAACATAGATAGAAATACCTTCAACAAAATATTAGTAAACTTAACCATATATTCAAAGGATCATACACCATGATAATGTGGCATTTATTCTAGGATGTATAGATGGTTCAACATCCATAAATTTATCATCAAAATTCAAAACATTAACCAAATGGGAGTCCCTGCTTTGTGATAGGTGGTGTCTCTGTAGCACCAGGACACAAGCTGAAACCCCAGCTTGACACAGTTGGTTAAAGGATCTGGCACTGCTGCAGCTGCAGCATAGGCCACAACTGTGGCTTGAATCTGATCCCTGGCCCAGGATCTCCATATGTTGTGGGCAGGCAAAAAAAAGAAAAAAAACTATTAACAGAATGAAGGATAAAAAATATATGTTCATCTCAACAGATGTGGAAAAACTATCTGACAAGAAAAAACTCTCAATAAAATGGGTATAGAAGAAGTGTAACACATTATAATAGTAGCCATATATGACAAACTCACAGCTATCATACTCAATGGTAAAAAATACTGAAAGCTACTCCTCTAATATTAGGAACAAGACAATGATGCCCACTCTCATCACTCTTATTCAACATAATACCAGAAGTTCTAGACAGAGAAACTTGGCAAGGAAAAGAAATAAAATGCATTCAAATTGGAAAGGAAGAAATAAAACTATCACTATTTGTGGATGACATGATTACATAAATAGAAAACCTTAAAGATTCCACCTAAACCAACTACAAAAATAAAAAACCAATGCAGTAAAGTTGCAAAGCACAAATCAATATTGAAAAATCTGTTCTGTTTCTGCAAAATAACAATGAGCCACCACAAAGAGCAATTAAGAAAACAATCTCAGAGTTCCCGCTGTAGTGCAGTGGATTAAGAATCTGAATGCAGTGGCTCAGGTTGCTGTAGAGACACAGGTTCAACTCCTGGCCTGGCACAGGGTGCATGGCCTGGCCTGGCACAGTGCAGCATTGCTGCAGCTGTGGTATAGTTTTCAGCTATGGCTCAGATTCAATCCCTAGCCCAGGATCTTTCATATGCCATGGATGTGACCCTAAAAATAATAAAAATATAATTATAGCTTCACTTATGTAAGCTAACAGAGGCTCTATAAACATGTTATTATGTAATTCTAATGCTTCCTACAAATTAATGATATGCTAGGAATAGCTAAAAGTAATTTTAAATCATTTTATTGGGGTTTTAGTGACATATTAAAAGCTGTACATATTTAATATATACAACTTAATGAGTTTAGGGATAAGCATACACCCATAATTATACAAAAAATATCTCATTTACAATCACAACAAAAAGAATAATATACCCAGGAATAAATATAACCAAATAGGTAAAATATCTATTTACTGAAGACTACATGACATTGTTAAAAGAAATTGAACACATGAATAAATGGACATATATTTCATGCTCATGGTTTGGAAGAATTAACATTGTTAAAAAATGTCCATATTACATAAAGCAATCTATAGATTCAATACAATCCTTATCAAAATCTCAAGGATATTTTTTTTTCACAGAAATAGGACAAAAAGTCCTAAAATTAATATGAAACCACAAAAGACCCCAAAGAGACAAAGAAATCTGGAGAAAAAAGAACAAAGCTGGAGGTGTCACACCCCTGATTTGAAACAGTATTATAAAGCTATTGTAATCAAAACAGCATGATACCGGCACAAAAACAGTCACACAGATCAATGGACCAATAGAATTGAGAGCCCAAAAATAAATACACACATACAAAAAAGCAAAGAATATACAAATGCAGAAGGGATAGTCTCTTCAATAAATGATGTAAGGAAAATTGGACGGCCATGTTTGAAAGAATGAAACTAGACCTCTGTCTCACACCATACATAAAAGTCAAAATGGACTGAAACTTCAATGTAAGACTCAACACCATAGAACTCCTAAAAGAAAACATAGGAAGTATATAATCTTTGGTGGCACTCTCAGTAATATCTTTCTGGACCTGTCTCTTCAGGCAAGGGAAACAAAAGCAAAAATAAACAAGTGGGATTACATCAAACTAAAAAACTTCCACATCAATAGCAACCATGAACAAAATGAAAAGACAACCTACTGAATGGAACATTTATAAATCATTTATCTGATAAGGGCTAATATCCAAATAATATGAAACACTCATTCAACTCAACAACAACAAACAACAACCCAGTCAAAAACATGGAGAGGACCTGAAGAGACATTTTTCCAAAGAAGACATACAAATGACCAATAGACACATGAAAAGATGTTCAAAAGCACTAATTATTAGGAAAAAGCATATCAAAACCACAGCATCACCTTATGCCCATTAGAATGACTATTAACTAAAATGCAAGAAATAAGAAGTATTGGAGAGAATGTGCAGGAAAGGGAACCCTTGCGCCCTTCTGGTGGGAGTATAAATTGATGCAGCCACTATGGAAGACAATATGGATATTCCTAAAAAAAGAAGAACAGAACTATTATATAATTCAACTAATCCATGTCTAGGCATTTATCTGAAGAAAGAGAAAACATCAATTCAAAAAGATATATGCATGCCTATGTTCATCAGAGTATTATTTACGACAGCCAAGATATGGAAACAACCTAAGTACCCATTATACATGAATAGATAAATATGTGGCACATATGCACAAAGGAATACAACTCAGCCATAAAAAAAATTGCCATTTTCAACAACTTGGATGGACCTAGAAGGTGTTATACTAAGTGAAATAAGTGAGATGGAGAAAGACAAATAACATGATTTCACTCATATGTGGAATATGAGAAACAACAAACTAAAAATCAAAACGAAGAAAGTAAACCAAACATAAACAAACATATAGATAAAGAGAGCAGAAAAGTAGTTACCAGAGGGGAAGGAGTGTGAATGAAGGACAAAATGAGTAAAAGAGGGTCAACTGTGTGGTAACATATGGTAACTAAAGTTTTGGTGGCAAGCATACTGCAGTTTATACAGAGGCTGAAATATAATGTTGTACACATGAAACATGTTACAAACCAATGTTATCACAATAAAATTAGAAAAAAGAAAGGAGAAAAAGAAAAAGAAGAAAGAAAGAAAAAGAAAGAAAAGAAAGAAAGAAAGAAAGAAAGAAAGAAAGAAGAAGAAGGAAGGAAGGAAGAAGGAGGAAGGAGTAAGGAAGGAGGAAGGAAAGAAAGAGAAAGAAAGAAAGAAAGAAAGAAAGAGAAAGAAAGAAAGAAAGAAAGAAAGAAAGAAAGAAAGAAGAAGAAAAAAGAAAGGGGAAGGAAAGAAAGAAAAAGTAATTTTTGCATTGTCTGTTCCCATTGCATTTTTCACAATGGCAATGCTACTGTCCTGGAGTTAATGATGTCAATTTACTCATTACTCTGTTTTCTGTTTTACAGAAACCTCGAGGAGCCTCTCCTTATCAAGAGGATGATGATAGTGTTAGGCTTCAAGTCCCCTTCAAAGAGATTAAACTCAAAGCCTTTGGCCAAGACAAGAATTACCAAACCCTTATCATCATCCACTTGTCTCATTGAAATGCTCCTTTCTCTACCTTGAGAAACAGGGCCTAGCAGGCATAATATCAAGGAGGGAATCTCTGGGGAAATTTCCCTATAACCTTTCCCCCATGCCAATAAGGTATCCTGCAGGAAACCAATCAGAAGATCAAATATGCCAATTCAGAGACCAATCAGCATTCAGCTCTTATCAACACTCAGCAGTGGGCTGGGATGGGAAGAATCAGGTCCCCGCTTAGGTCCACAGCATGGGGATATAAGATAAAGTCAATTAATTGTTAAAGCAGGGGCCAGTCCTTGGCACCAGAATGTTAGGGCTTTGCATTATCCCTCAATCCCCACCTGCAGCACAACAAAGAATTGAGGCAGCAGGCTTCAGAGATGAAGGCAAGATCTCTAGGCAGAAGCGCTGTGTTGGGATCGAGATGGCAGCCAGTGGGAACTAAAGGGAACCCCATAAAGCAACAACGTCATAGGTAGAGATTTACAGCTTTTGTTGGGGTGCTTTAAGGGAGCATCACCCAATCTGTTTTCACACTGCTGCTGAGGGTAGGCTTGGAGCCAAATCAAATTCCTTGGAGTCAGATCAAATTCCCCAAAATGGAAGTGTGCAGCAGATTTATTTAAAGCAAAAGGTACGCTCTCAGGAAGAGGGGACCACCTGGGAGTAGGGACAGGCCTGCTTAAACAATTGACATTTTCCTATAGCCCCATGTTGTGGACCTGAATGGGGACCTGATTTTTCCGATCCTAGCCCACTGTTTCAGCATAAGGGCTGAATGTTGATTGGTCTCTGAATGAGGGCATATGGTCTCCTGCAGGGTACCTTACTTGCATGGGGGAAAGGTTATAGGGAAATTTCTGCAGAGAGTCCCTTGATGTTATTATGTCTGCTAGGTCAGGTTGCCCAAGGTGGGGGTAGGGGCATTACAATGAAACAGGTGGGGAGATGATAAGGGTCTGGTAATTCTTGTCTTGGCCAGAGGCTTTAGGTTTAATGAAGGGGACCTGAAGCCTAACATTAGCAGTAACAATCACTTTGAGAAAATCTTTGTTATTAAATAAACAGTAAAAGCAATACTACTACAAAATACTTTATTTGAAAGCAAATTCTTGCTCTACAGCGGGAGTTTTAAAATCTGTAATGGTCATTTACTAATTCATCATAGTTTCCTCTATTCAGGTGTGGTAACTCATTGAAATAGGGTCAGTAATATTAAAAGCATTTGCCTATTTCAAAATTATTTTAAAAACTCTTTGAAGCTCAGCTTAGATTCTTTTATCTACTTATTCTTTGAATACAGAGGAAAAAATATTTTTTTTAATTCTAGTTCTTCATGCAAACAATCAGACATTTGGGCAAATCAATACACAAACATATGTAATAGAAAATATTCAAGTTTTCCTAGAGTACAACATAGAAATTGTCTTATATGCCTCTGTGAATTTAACAGTGAGGGAGAAATTTTGTTATAGAAATAAATTGGGGGTTACAGGAACTTTAGTTTATAAATTAACTTCAGCAATTGGCAAAATATTATTTGCTTATAATAAGCCCTTGTTTCTTCGTTTTTCTCAAAAACACCTGAAAATACTACATGTAAAGGATGGGAAAGTCGCTGCCTATTACTGGGGAATTTTTCTAAGAACCAGAATATATACTTCATAGGAAAGAGCCAACAGATGATCTATTTAGCCTATAGATTTATTGTTATGTTAATTTGCTTTGCTTTCCCTGTTAGATGTGAGGGAGAGGGAGAAGAGTGAAGAAAGTGGAGGAGAAGGAAAGAAGGTAAGAGAAAGGGAGTGCACAGGGGGGAAGAATATGAAAGAAAAAAAGAAGAAAAGTAGATGCTGCAAGAGAGAGAAAAGGCAGGGGAGGATGATTAGGGAAAGAAGAGGGAGAGGAGAGGAGGGAATGGGGAAAAGGGGGAGGAGGGGAGAGAAGGGAAGACTAGGGTAGAAGACAGGGAGGGGGAGGAGAAGAGGGAGAAAAGAAAAGAGGCAGAGAAGAACAGAGGGGAGAATTGTGTATGTGTTCTCAGTTCTTTATATTTTTCTCTACCCATATAGAGATGATTCTGCATTTCTTGGCTTTCAATAGAAATTTCTTGACAAGAACCTCCTAACAGCTTTTGCAAAAGCTTATGTTGTATTAGTTAACCCCAAGGGGAAGGGGAAAGTGTGAAGGGTATGGGGCTGAGAAGGAAGAGGTAAAAGGGAAGAGAGCAAAGGAAGCTAGGAAGCTGGCTCCAGAGTATTCTTCTGGGAGTAAAACATCTGGGATATGTCCAATACTCCCTTGGAAGAAGAAGGAAGGAAAATCCCATTAATGACTCAGATTAAATTTCCCTCCACAGAAGTGAGTACCTAAAATGTTTTTATTTAATTAGAAAAAAGATTCATGTGACAGTTTCTATATAAGATAGGGGAGGGAAAATTACTTTCCCTCTACCTTATGAGTTCTTAGCTGGAATCCCTGTATGAAAGACAGATGAACAAGAGAAAACAAACAGAAGTTTATTAACATGAGTACCTCATGTATACATAGAAAATGCCCAGGGGAAAACAAATTAACTCCCATAGATGGCTTAGAATTTAGGCTAAATTTCACCTTAATAGGGAAAGGGAAGGGGGCATTGTATGCCATTCCTGGAAGGTAAAATACTTTTAGGTAAGATGAGTGGGCCCTTAGAAGTAAAGGTGAGAGATATGATACTTTGTGACAAGCTTTGTCTGTGTGCAGTACAGACTTCTAGTCTCTTCTGTGATAAGAATCTATCTTTGCTGGTTAGTGAAACTCCTGAGGAGGGGATTTATAACAACTGAGTTCCTTTTGGATCTGTCTTTTGGCAGGTAAGGGAAGTTCAGAGACAGACTCTCCCTGCATTTTCTGTTTTTCCAGTGCCAACAACTCAAAATAATAAACATAACCACAGTGACGTGTTTTGTGGTGACATATCCTAAACTCCTACAGTCATATTTCTGGGTGGCTTATTCTGCTACCTTTCACCACTCAAGTTGGAAACTGCTGTGTTTTTGTTTGTTTTGTTTTGTTTTTATCAGTTCTTCCACACTGACCCCCAAAGTTTCTCTTTTACTTCTACAGAACACTTTTAATAGTCAGAACTGAATTGGCCACCAACCAGTATTTTTGTCTTCAGTCTCATACTTGCTTTTACTTATTGAACATTCAGCATTAGAGCTTCATAGCTGGATCTGTATGCTTCGATTTTTACATAAACAATTTGCTACTCTAAATTTAGTTTGGTTAATAATACAGCAAGCACTTCCTGAATTCTACTTAATGCCAGGCACAGGCCCAGCCTGAAAAATAAAGTTCACAGTTTAAGAATTAGTTATTGAGAGAACAGAAGTTCCCTTCTATCCCCAGTCATCAATTGTGTTGAAGGGAATGGAGTCTCTCCTTTGGAAAAAAAAATCTGTTTCAACAGGTATTTTCTTAGCTTCATTCATGGGCAGAGCTCTGGAGAAGATAAAATCAAATTTTCTGCAACTGAGAGATATTCTAGGGGAGATGGCATACATGGAAATACAACAGACATCTCTGAATTGGTACAATTTACCTGGCAACATGTTTCTTCTTTCTGTTTCCAAAAAAGAAGAAATGGAAACTCACTCTGTATTTTCTTTTCCCTTCACAGCTGGCCCTGCAGTGGATCTTGCTTTCACCACTCCTCTCATACTTACTATCTCAAAATTCCTTTAAATTATTAGAGGCTTATATTAATGCTATAAAAATTTAATAATGGATAACTATTACATTCTCGGGTACAAGAAATATGCTTCTTTTTAACAAATGAATGAAAGCAACAAATTAAAATGAAAGATTTATTAAATATAAGAGATAAGATTATAGCTAAGACCTCCAATCAAGTGGCAATGTTACAGAACAGTTTTTAAGACAATATTTTCATGGAATGGTCTTTAACAATATCAACAGATTTTAGAAAAAAGCAGTGTGGAAGCAGTACTTTGATATGTCATCTATATCTTGACTGCTATATTTGTCTGTATCTGACTTGAAGAACTATAATTCTACTAAGAAAAATGACACAGAGTTCATCCTCAGTCTCACTTCTAAGATATTAGAAATTGGCAAACTGTTTAACAATTCTTATAGCACAAGGGATAAGAAAAACAGGAAAAAAACAAATTGAGACACTCTAATTGGATTCAAAGATGTACACTTCTAATTTACTAAAATTGGGGAGGAGGCAAGATGGCGGAAGAGTAGGGGGACACACTCAACCTCTCCCACAAACACACACAAAAAAAAACACATCTACAGGATAAACAACTCACACAGAACAGCAACCAATCGCTGGCAGAAGAACCTAAGCTCCAATAACAGCAAGAATTACATGACATTACTAGGTAAAACATGGGAAAAGAGGAGAGTGAGAGAAAGGGAATCCGAGCTGGACGGACACTCCTGAAAGGGAACTGTGGAGGAGAAAGAGATCGTGAACCCTGGAAAGTCACCTAGATCAAGGGAAAATCAACTGAACCGGAGGAATCTCCAGATGCAGAGAGGAGTGTAGCAGTAAGTTGGAGTTCTGAAAAGCAGAGCGAGAACCAAACAGATCATTTGAACTATGGGCACAGTCACCAAAAATTGAGACGCCTGGGGGCGGGGGGGCCTGGGCATTGAGACCTCGGCTCCGGAGGTTAGTCCCCGGGAAAGGGCTGGGGGGCACGGAGTGGAGTGGAGACTGCTTGGGAGGTCTAGAAACCATGTCTGTCAAGTTTGATGGGGCAGAGACTGCCTGGGAGACTAGAAAGCAGAGCATCGCAAGGGGGAGGGAGCAATTACACTAAGGGCAGAGAAGTGGAAAGCCACATCAGAGGGAACCTGGGAGAAGAGCCGGGTCTGTGCCCGTGCTGGGGAGGGGAGAGAAGAAGGGCTGGGCCCCCATAGAATACTCCCCATGCCACAGCGAGCTTACCGGCCCACTAGCTATCAGAAAGCTGTGCTTCCCAGTGCATTCCCCCCCTCCCCTGGCACCCCTTACGCACACACCAGACCTGGGGCTGCCTGCCTTCCAGGAGGGCTGGCCTCAACAATTGCCGGAAGCTACCCACCACAGGGGCTGTCCCCTGCCTGGGCCTGCTTGCCCTTCCCAGGGGCTACACCCCTGCAGAGCATCACCAAACACACCGCCAGTCCCTGGGAAAGGCCTGCAGCCCAGAAAGCTAGAACAAGCTTGGCCAGGCCGTTGAAAAGATCTGCCTAATTCTTGGACAGTCCTTCTGAGTCGGGCTGCTCTGGGAAGAGACTCTTGGGTTCACAGCGGCCCAGCTAGCCACTCCAGCCCTCGGGGGGTGCCGCACCCCCGGGGAACAGCTGCTGAGCACCCCCAGCCCCCCTGCAAGAGCCCCTGTAGCCCAGAAAAAAGCTAGAACAAGCTCGGCCAGGCCATGTAAAGATCTGCCTACATTCTCAGACAGTCCTTCTGAGTCAGGCTGCCCTGGGGAAGAGCCTCTTGGGTTTGCAGTGACCCAGGTAGCTGCTCCAGCCCTTAGGGGGTGTGCATTCCCGTGGAACTGCTGCCCCAGCACTGCCAGCCCCCTGAAAGAGCCCCACAGCCCAAAAACACCAGAGGAAGCTCTGCCTGGCTGAGTGAAATCTGCTCCCATCGTGGTGTGGATCTCCCAGTCCTGTCTGCCACTCAGGAAGTCCTCCTTTGCTTCAGAGAGACCCTGTTAGCCCTGCCAACACTCCAGAAAAGCCACACTGCCTCAAAAAAAAAAGACTGACCAACAATGCCAGCCCTCAGGAAACATTCCACGGCAGTGACAAGGCAAACACTGCCCAGCCACGGAGAGTACAACTCCACCAGGAAAAAGAAAACAACAAGCAAGATGAAGAAGCTGAGAAACCACCCCCAGTTAAACCAACAGGAGAACTCACCTAAAGCAGTCAACAATGAAACAGATCTCTGCAGTCTGACAGACCTGGAGGTCAAAAGAGAAATAGTGAAAATACTGACGGAATTAAGAGAAGATATAACAGTAATGCAGACACCCTCAGAAAGGAACTAGAAAATATAAGGAGGAGCCAGGAAAAACTAGAACATTCATTTGCAGAGATACCAACAGAACTAAGGGCAGTAAAACCAGCCAAGAAAAACTAGAAAATTCATCTGCAGAGATACAAACAGGACTAAGGGCAGTAAAAACCAGAATGATAATGCAGAAGAACAAATTGGTGATATGGAAGATAGATAAATGGAAATCACCCAATCAGGTCAGCAGACAGAAAAAAACAAATCAAAAAACATGAAAGCATATAAAGAGACCTATGGGATAATATAAAGCAGGGCCAACCTACGCATAATAGGAATTCCAGAAGGAAGTAGAAAAAAGATAAGGGGATGGAAAATATATTTGAAGAAATTATCGCTGGAAACTTCCCAATCTAAGGTATACTGAGTTCAGGAAATAGGAAGCACAGAAGGCCCCCAAACAAGTTGAACCCAAATACACCCACACCAAGACACATTATAATAAAAATGGAAAAAGTTAGTGATAAAGAGAGGATCCTAAAGGCAGCAAGAGAAAAGCAGAATGTTACCTACAAGGGAACCCCCATAAGATTATCAGCTGATTTCTCTACTGAAACTCTACAGGCCAGGAGGGAATGGCAAGAGATATTTAAAGTGCTAAAAGGAAAAAATATGCAACCTAGAATACTCTGTCCAGCAAGAATATCATTTAAAATAGAAGGAGAAATAAAAATGTTTTCCAACAAACAAACGCTAAAAGAATACAGCAATACAAAACCCAGGCTAAAAGAAATACTGAAAGGGCTTCTCTAAACCAAAAAGAAAGGAAGAAAAGAAAGGGAGGAAAGAGGAAAAAAAAAAAAAAAGAGGAGGAACTAGATTGAGGAAACCACAATCAGAGAGCAGTCACTCAAATAAGCCAGCATACAGATTTTAATCATGAACATGTCTCAAACAACATAAATTAAAAAGAAAAAAAAAAGAGTCATCAAAATCATAAAATGTGGGCAAGGGATGTTAGGAAATAAATAGACCCTTTTTGTTTGTTTGTTTGTTTCTCTTCTTAATTTTAATACAGTAATGAAGTGTTTGAACCTACAGGACCATCAGGCTAAAACACACAATTATAGGAAGGGGTTAGCATACTTAAAAAACAGGGCAACCACAAGCCAAAACCAAAATATTGCATTCACAAAAAAATGAAAATAAAAAACACAAACCACTCAAACAGATAATAACCGGAGACCATCCAACCAAAAAGAGAAAGGAAGAATGGAGAACCACAGAATCAACTGGAACACGAGGTTCAAAATGGCAATAATAGTCATCTATCAATTATCACTTTAAATGTCACTGGACTGAATGCTCCAATCAAAAGACACAGAGTGGCTGAGTGGATAAAAAGGCAAAAAACCTTCAATATGCTGCCTACAAGAAACTCACCTTAGGACAAAGGATACATATAGATTGAAAGCAAAGGGGTGGGAAAGAATATTTCATGCCAATAGACGTGACAGGAAAGCAGGAGTTGCAATACTCATATCAGACAAAATGGACTTTAAAACAAAAGACATAAAAAAAGACAAAGAAGGACACTACTTAATGATTAAGGGATCCATCCAAGGAGAGGCTCTTACTATCGTCAACACATATGCCCCAAATACGGGAGCACTCCGATACATACAACAAATATTAACAGACATAAAGGGAGAAATTGATGGGAATACAATCATAGTAGGAGACTTTAAATACCCACTCGCACCAATAGACAGATCCTCTAGACAGAAAACCAGTAAAACAATAGAGATCTTGAAGGAAACAATAGAAAAGTTAGACTTAATCGATATCTTCAGGACACTACATCCAAAAAAATCAGAATACACATTCTTCTCAAATGCACATCGAACATTCTCAAGAATCGACCACATATTGGAACACAAAGCTAACCTCAACAAATTTAGGAGCATAGAAATGATCTCAAGTATCTTCTCTGACCACAATGCATGAAAGTAGAAATCAACCATGGGAAATGAAATGAGAAAAAACCTACTACATGGAGATTAAACAACATGCTACTAAAAAACCAATGGGTCAATGAGGCAATCAAGAAGGAAATTAAAAACTACCTTGAAACAAATGATAATGAAGACACAACCGCTCAAAATCTATGGGATGCTGCAAAAGCAGTGCTCAGAGGGAAATTTATTGCAATACAGGCCTTTCTCAAAAAAGAAGAAAGATCCCAAATTGACAACTTAACCCTCCACCTAAATGAATTAGAAAAAAGAAGAACAAAAAAGACCTAAAGTCAGCAGAAGGAAGGAAATTATAAAGATCAAAGAAGAAATCAATAAAATAGAGATTCAAAAAACAATAGAGAAAATTAATAAAACTAAGAGCTGGTTCTTGAAAAGGTAAACCAAATTGACAAACCCCCTGGCCAGCCTCACTAAAAAGAGGAGAGAAAGAACTCAAATAACCAAAATTATAAATGAAAAAGGAGAAATCACAATGGATACTGCAGAAATACAAAAAAACCATAAGAGAATACTATGAACAACTGTATGCCAACAAATTTGACAATCTGGAAGAAATGGATAACTTTCTAGAGACTTACACCCTGCCAAAACTGAATCAAGAAGAAACAGACCAAACTGAACAGACTGATCACTAGAATGGAAATTGAAGAGGTCATAAAAACACTCCCTACTAATAAAAGTCCAGGACCAGATGGCTTCACAGGAAAATTCTACCAAACAGTCAAAGAGGAACTGGTGCCCATCCTCCTTAAACTCTTTCAAAAGATTGAAGAAGAAGGAACACTCCCAAAGACATTCTATGATGCCACCATCACCCTAATTCCAAAACCAGACAAAGATACCACCAAAAAAGAAAACTATCGGCCAATACCTTTGATGAATATGGATGCAAAAATTCTCAACAAAATCTTGCCAACCAAATCCAGCGACATATCAAAACATCATACACCATGACCAGGTAGGGTTCATCCCAGGTTCACAAGGATGGTTCAACATACGCAAATCAATCAGCATCATACACCACATTCACAAAAGAAAAGTCAAAAATCATATGATCATCTCAATAGTCACAGAAAAAACATTTGACAAAGTCCAACATCCATTCATGATCAAGACCCTCGCCAAAGTGGGTATAGAGGGAACATTCCTGAACATAATCAAAGCCATTTATGACAAACCCACAGCAAATATAATACTCACTGGGGAAAAACGGAAAGCCTTCTCACTCAAATCTGGAACAAGACAGGGATGCCCACTCTCACCACTGCTCTTCAACATGGTTTTGGAAGTCCTAGCCACAGCAATTAGACAATCAAAAGAAATAAAAGGCATCCATGTAGGAAGAGAGGAGATAAAACCGTCTCTGTATGCAGATGACCTGATACTAGACATAGAAAACACTAAGGACGCAACCCCAAAACTACTTGAACTGATTAATAAATTCAGCAAAGTAGCAGGATATGAGATTAACATTCAGAAGTCAGTTGCATTTCTGTATACCAGCAATGAAACAGTAGAAAAGGAATACAATAATACAATACCTTTTAAAATTGCACCTCACAAAATCAAATACCTCGGAATACACCTGACCAAGGAGGTAAAGGACTGATATGCTGAGAACTATAAAACTTTAATCAAAGAAATCAAGAAGATGTAAAGAAATGGAAAGATATTCCATGTTCATGGGTTGGAAAAATCAATACTGTAAAAATGGCCATACTACCCAAAGCAATCTACAGATTCAGTGCAGTCCCTATCAAACGACCCATGACATTTTTCACAGAACTAGAACAAACAATCCAAAAATTTATACGGAACCACAAAAGACCCAGAATCGCCAAAGCAATCCTGAGAAACAAAAACCAAGCAGGAGGCATAACTCTCCCAGACTTCAAAAAATATTACAAAGCCACAGTCATCAAAACAGTATGGTACTGGTATCAAAACAGACAGACAGACCGACCAATGGAACAGAATAGAGAACCCGGAAATAAACCCTGACACCTATGGTCAATTAATCTTTGACAAGGGAGGCAAGAACATCAAATGGGAAAAAGACAGTCTATTCAGCAAGCACTGCTGGGAAACCTGGACAGCTGCATGCAAATCAATGAAACAAGAACACACCCTCACACCATGCACAAAAATAAACTCAAAATGGCTGAAAGACTTAAATATAAGACAGGACACCATCAAACTCCTAGACGAGAACATAGGCAAAACACGCTCTGACATCCACATCATGAAATATTTCCTCAGGTCAGTCTCCCAAAGCATTAGAAATAAGAGCAAAAATAAACCCATGGGACCTAATCAAACTGAAAAGCTTTTGCACAGCAAAGGAAACCCAAAAGAAACCAAAAAGACAACTTTCAGAATCGGAGAAAATAGTTTCCAATGATGCAACTGACAAGGGCTTAATCTCTAGAATATATAAGCTACATATACAACTCAACAGCAAAAAAGCCAATCAATCAATGGAAAAATGGGCAAAAGACCTGAATAGACATTTCTCCAAGGAAGCTATACAGATGGCCAGCAAACACATGAAAAAATGCTCAACATCGCTGATCATAAGAGAAATGCAAATCAAAACAACCATGAGATACCACCTCACACCAGTCAGAATGGCCCTCATTAATAAGTCCACAAATAACAAGTGCTGGCGGGGGTGTGGAGAAAAGGGAACCCTCCTGCACTGTTGGTGGGAATGTAAACTGGTACAGCCACTATGGAGAACAGTTTGGAGATACCTTAGAAATCTATCCATAGACCTTCCATATGACCCCGCAATCCCACTCTTGGGCATCTATCCGGACAAAACTCTACTTAAAAGAGACACATGCACCTGCATGTTCATTGCAGCACTATTCACAATAGCCAGGACATGGAAACAACCCAAATGTCCATCGACAGATGATTGGATTAGGAAGGTGTGGTGTATATATACACAATGGAATACTACTCAGCCATAAAAAAGAATGACATGATGCCATTTGCAGCAACATGGATGGAACTAGAGACTCTCATACTGAGTGAAATGAGCCAGAAAGACAAAGACAGATACCATATGATATCACTTATAACTGGAATCTAATATCCAGCACAAATGAACATCTCCTCAGAAAAGAAAATCATGGACTTGGAAAATAGACTTGTGGCTGCCTGATGGGAGAGGGAGGGAGTGGGAGGGATTGGGAGCTTGGGTTTATCAGACACAACTTAGAATAGATTTACAAGGAGATCCTGCTGAGTAGCATTGAGAACTATGTCTAGATTCTCATATTGCAACAGAACAAAAGGTGGGGGAAAAATGTATACATGTAAGGATAACTTGATCCCCTTGCTGTACAGTGGGGAAAAAAATAGAAAAAAAATAAACTAATTTAATAAAATTATGACCATCTACTTATTATATAGTATTATCATAATGATAGGATTGATGAGATGAAATATATTTTCTTTTCACTGTTCATTTTATTTGTGTGAAAGTAATTTCATTTATTTTATCCCAAACTCTTGGACACTGTGTGGTAGTACCTTTGGTCTGGTTAATTTAAGAGAAAATAAAAGAAAAAAAAGATATGTTTCTTATTAACTTATGTGTCTTGGTGCACTGGCTTTCTACATGCTTTCTTTTATATCTCACTAACCATGAAGGAAATGTACTTTTATGTCTCCATTTGATGGAGGGAATACTGAGCCTCGGTACAGGTTAGGAAACTTGTCCAGAGTTACATGACAGAGAATGGGAAAGATGATTGAATCAAATTATGCTATACCTGGTGTATTGTGGAGGCTTAACAAGGTGAAGATGTACAAGTGATTCAATTATTCAGGCCCAGTCTCTATGTTTGACTTTACTTCTGAAACTCTTTGCTCTTAGTTTTTAATACCTAACAGGATATTCACCAAAAGACCTAAGCTCCTGAATAAGCATAAAGGGCTAAGGACGATCGAACAAGAGATATCCCACAGGCTTACAGGAACAGTTTCCATTCATGAAGTTTCCTAGATTAGTTTCCAGTTGATCTTCAAACTTTCTTTCTTGATTGATTTGATAACTGTCTAGATTTATGATCTAGGAGTTTTTAAAATGCACATATGGGGCAATAAAATATATTCTAGAATTGAGGGCCAACATTAAACTTTTGACTAAAATGTTAATTCACTAAACCTCAAACTCTGGCTTTTTATATTGAAACTCACAATATATTTGGCAGTGGGGTACTGCCTCAACATCCAAGTTTTCCTTGTCTCCCAGAGTTGGGGAATAACTTTTTCTAGTTCTTGATGTATTCCAGAACCCATAACAAGGAAGAGGTGCAAATTTTGGGGGTTTAGTTCCTGGATAAACTCATTGGTTCAGTTTACATTAAAATGAGGATAATCTACTTACTATAGAATTATTATAGGATATAGCTCAAATTCCCAGAGATCTTAGTTGGCGGACAAAGAAGTGTTTGCCTAAGTCTAAAGTGCAAAGCTCCTAGGGGACAATTCCCTAAACAGAGCCTCTAGTGTTTGAAATAGCAGGAGCAGCATTTTATTTAGCTGTCTATCAGTGACAGGAGACTTGTAAACCAAATACATAGAGTGAGAGGAACTAAAGTTAGGTCACAAATTCCCCAAAGGGTGGAGTCTGAGCAAAAGTGCTTTCAATTTCTCAGTCAGAAGTCTGACTATAAATTTATAAGGAACTTTGAGAAGTTTTATTTTCATTGAAGAAGAGACACGGGAGCTGTGGACCCCACTGGAATCCTAGCTGGTAAGTCCTTAGAGACTGATACACACTGTGTACACAAATATATATTCAGTGACTTTTCCAAAAAGGAGAGTCTCTCTACTAAAATCTTTGTTATAATGCTTTAGAGGTTCTTTTTGCCAGTTTCTTATACTTTTTTCTTCCTCCAAATTATTTTCATAAAAATGGTGCAATCCCCACTTTCCAAAGTGTGGTTTAAATTAGGAGACTTTTACCAATATAGTTAAAAAAAAAGAAAGAAAGAAAGAATTACTATCAATAGTACCCATCAATTCATCTATAAAAGATGGTTATAATTGAGTAAAGATAATCTTAGTACTTATTAAATGGTAAGATTTAAAATCAAAATTCAGACAATTAAATAAGCTTTAGGTCCTGTGTTTTCTGGTAACTCCAGTTGTCTTACGGTTCTATTAGTCATATGAAATATTTATTTAGAGAAGTGAAAAATGTCTGCTTCTTGAGCAAGATTTCTTCCCCTTTCACTTTGTGAAATGTTTGCCTAAGAATGGAGAGTTGATACACTTTTTTCAATATAACTAAGAGTTTCTTTTTTTCTTTCTTGCTTTTATTTTGAGGAGGAAGTGGTGTTTTTTAAGTAGTAATATTGGTGAAAATGCATTGTATTTTTCATGTAAAACTCAGCATGTAACATATAATCTTAGATATCAAATATGCAGTTGTGACAGTGATGTCACATTTATCAAAAAATGATATCCTTAAAGAGCATTGCTCTGTGCATATATGTTAAACAATATTTTATTTCTCAATGAAAAGCTACACATTTTCTTTCTAATTTGCTTTACCAGGTTCTAAACTTTGAACTCATGTGAATAAGTTGGTCATTTCAGGCATGAAACCTGAAGCTGTGTAAACATTAACCACTGGATACTCACAGTACTATTTAACTATTTAACCTTAGACCTGTGGGTGATTAGAAGTTCCTGAATTCCATGATCCCATAAAAAAGTTTTTACGATTATAAAAGTTTCTGCTTTAGTTTTAGCTGTGTAAATAAAACTGAAAATGCAATTTACAAAATTTCAAAAGCTATACTGAGGATAAAATGGCAAGTTTAATCACAAGGTATTACTATGAAAACATGAGATTATCTTTGATCTCTTTATAAAGGAATATACTTAATTTTATTTGATCCTAACCATAATCTTCTAAAGTAGAATTTAAATTAGTTTTATATAACATTGCAACACAGAAATGTTAGGCGACGTGACTAAGATCATATGTGTATATGCCCACTTTCTTAATAAAATTAACACTAAATAAGTGAAATATAAAATGTGCAGTTCTTTAAACTTGGGTTGAATTTCTTTATTTCTGTATAAGAGCATGTCCATTTACCTGCAAATGGTAAACCCAATCAGGCAAAAAATTATGATTTGAAGTACAAATTTTCTTAATGGTGGGGTAAGTGTAGAATTAAGTAGGAATTGTTATAAATCTTGCTTTATAAAAATTAATAAATTGCTTTCTTGGAGTGAGGGCACTGTGTTGGGCACTCAGGATTATCTATACTTCTGTTGAAAGCAGTGCATGATGGCAGGGTGAGACCAAGTACGTTCTTCTAGAAAGACTGTTTCGCCAGCAGGTATCTTGTCAGTGCAGGTGAGGTTTTGACACCTGGGCTATAACAGGCCCATCAGTAGGACCAGCTACCTTTTGCCTGTCTGAGACTTGGAAGGATTGATTTAAAAGAGTAGATGGATTTATAGCCTGTGGTGCTTTGCAGACAGTACAGGGCTTAAAAAAGAAATAAAGGGAGAGAAAGAGCCAAAGAAATATTGGAGAAAAAAAATCAGGGGAACAAGATGAAAGAAAATTCAAGTCTCAGGTCAGGAATGCACATTCTACCCAAATGCCCTGTCAGACAAGCACAGCTGACTTAGCTTCTCAGGCAAAGTGCATTCCCAAATTGAGTTCTATTATCTTTCCCTTTAACTTTTGTTTCTACTCTGATTACAGACTTTGCTCTTGAAACAGGAGAAATTGACTCTGAACTCTTAGAATTGTTGCAAGGATTAAATAAGAAACAAATATAAAGAGGCTTAATAGTTAGTATGAATATCTTTCTTTCTTTTTTTTTTTTTCTGCTTTTTGGGGCTGCATTTACGGCAATGTAAGTTCCCAGGCTAGTGGTAGAATCACAGCTGCAACTGCTGGCCTACACCACAGTTACTGCAATGCCAGATCTGAGCCGAGTCTGATACCTACACCACAGCTCACAGCAATGCCCAGATCCTTGACCCACTGAGCGAGGCCAGGGATCAAACCCAAGTCCTCGCAGATACTAGTCAGGTTTGTTTCCAATGTGCCATAATGAGAACTTCTGAATATCTTTTTTTTTTAATAAAGGAAATGGAATTTTACTGGGAATGTGACAGTAGCAAATTAATCTGTTTACTTAGGTAACCTATTTAGAATTTAGAGTCAACCCCAATGAAAATGCTGAAAATGCTGATTTTCCAAAGGAAGCCTCAAATGTAAGTCATGCTCTCTTGATTGAAGTCCACTGAAAATATACCTTTATTTCTCCTTTGGTTGGAATGAGGAGGGTATTCCTTTACTAACAGTCATTAATCTCGTCAAATAACTCACCAAGATATTTTGTGTATCTCATTCAAAATTGCCATTTTGAGGAAGCACTCTATCTAAAAGACACTGCCCAGGGATGAGGTGGCTACAAAGACAAATTAAACAAAATTCAAGACCTCAGGTAGAATACAGTTCAGTAGGATGGACCAGCAAGTCAATCAAGCTACTACACATAGTGGGTTTATAGCAAGAACACACTTGACAGGCAGAAAAACAGCTCATGAGCTTTTTGGAACAGCCTCCCTAGTGGCCTCCCAAGTCCTGCACATAGTTTGTTGCATGGAAGGATTCAGTGACTTTCCTGACTGGCTTGTCTAGCACTTTTTCAGAAGCCATAGCTAGTTCATCTCTTGCAATCCTGTAACTAAGTGATTCTTACTCGCTGTTGGAATCACTTCATGTTTTAACAGTCAGTGGTTCCATTTGACTCTGAAAAATGAATCACTCATGACAATACACCTTCTAGACCCTACCATTTTACTGCTTCTTTCTACAATTCTTTTAAATTTTTGCTTCTAACAAATGAATAGCTATATTTCACAGCTCAGATTCCTGAAAAAAATTGGATTATATGCTCAGCTAAACACCATAATGACTGTTGGGCTAGAGTTAGAGCTTGTATAGCAAGTCACTGACAGACCATTGACAAAACGGTGTGCTGTCTTTGGTGAATCAAGAGTCCAGCAAAGTGGCTGAAACCACACTGGAGTTTCTCAATAAATATCTGTTCAAAGAGTAAATAAATAGAGGACAGTATATATGGAGTCAAAAAAGCATTAAATATGTGAAGAAAGCTAGTCTGATAATATTTCCTAACACCCAGCAGTCTCTGTCCCCAGGGCATTTTCCAGCAGGCTTCTAGATGTGTGTGTTAAATTAGATGTCCAGGAGGTTCCCACTGTGGCACAGCAGAAACAAATTCAACTAGTATCCATGAGGGTGCAGGTTCAATTCCTGGCATGCACCCTGTAGGTCAGGGATCTGGCGTTGCCCTGAGCCGTGGTGTAGGTAGCAGATGCAGCTTAAATCCTGAGTTGCTGTGGTTGAGGTGTAGGCCGGCAGCTGTAGCTCTCTTTAGACCCCTAGTCTGGTAACTTCCATATGCTGCTGGTGTGGCCCTAAAAAGCCAAACATAATAAAATAAAATAAAATAAAATAAAATAAAATAAAATAAAATAAAATAAAATAAAATAAAATAATAAATAAAATAATAAAATAAAATAAATTAGATGTCTACTTCTCAGGCCAAAGTTTTAATATAAGCAGGTGAGTTTCCTTCACTTTAAGGCTAAGCATGATTGGTATGCCTATGAGCATCATTGGCTGTCCTGGGACAGGTGAATCTGAGCACACAAGCTCATTAAGAGTTATTACTGTCCTCTTACACTCATCCCTACTGGTCTTAGGAGTCCAGACCTACTGATTTTCAAAATTTGATGTTTCAGGCTCTTGTATCATAAATACCTTAAGAGTTGAGGTATCTGATGTGTAGTTTGGACCCTTTGGTCCTCTGGGAGAAGCTTCAGATTTTGATTGCCTCCTGATTGTGGGTTGCCACACAGGCAAGAGGTGGGTGTGAAGGTCCCAGCCTCTCCTCCTCACTTCAATGTGGTTTCCTTATTTTTCTAATGTGTAGTTAATGCTCAGTGAGCCTTTTGGTTTTTTCCTGAGGAAACTGTTCCACCTGTAGCTGTAGACTCAGTATGTCTGTGGTGTGGGTGAGTTTACAGTCTTCCTGCTCTTCCATCTTGAACAGGAAACCTTGCTCAATTTCAAAAAACTGAAACTTTGGGAAATTAATACAAATAAATGTAAATCTCCATTATTGTCCCCTTCAGAAATTTAAATTTTCTTTCCAAAAAGATGGGAAGTGTTAAATGATGATTAAGTGAAACAGAATGCAGTTTCAAGAAACACCACAGGGTCCTTCTTTGTTCAAAGATGTTATATATGATTGTGAAAGAGCAGTTTCTTATTATCAGCAATAGGATCTCTTTGGTCTTCATATGGCAAAAATAACTAACATTATTTAAGGTATTTAAGTACTTCTTCATCAATACTGTTTTTATTCACAGTAAAGAATTTGTTAAGATTCTATTGTATAAATGTCCATATTTTTAAAACTATTATACAAGAATCACTGGGGATGGGTAGTGGAGGTGGGCTAGGGAGAAGGATAAGGCAGGTGGGGCACTTTTATTCTACACTTTGACAAAACCATCTTTACTGTTACCCCCAGAAAGACACCTAAAGTAAAATGTGATGACATTACATATGTTTAAAAATCACTAATTTGGACCATTTCCCAAAAATAAAAATGGAAAAAGCCAACATTTATTGAGAGCTTATTTTGTTTTGAGCACCACCACCTAACTCAGTCTTTTCAACATCCCTAAGCTACTATTAATTTCATTATGATATACATGAGAAAAACTCAGGCATGGGGTTTAATGCTGATTGTTAATTATATTACTTGTGAGACTGGTAAGATGAACATCTTAGTTAGAACAAAGTGTTTAACCTAAAAGGCTAATTTTCTACAGGAAAAGAATGATGGTGGCTAGATTATTTTTAATTTTTTAAAATTTATTTTTAAAGGAGAACTAGTAATGGAATCTTCACCTCTTGAGTTACCAGCTGACACACTGCAACGCATTGCATCTGAACTTAGATGTCACCCAACAGATGAGAGGGTCGCCCTCCGCCTCGATGAGGAAGATAAGATGAAGCACTTCAGAGAGTGTTTTTATATTCCCAAAAAGCAGGATCTTCCTCCAAGTAAGAATAGTGGAAGGATTTTTACTTAATCAATTTATTAACTTTTATTTGCTACTGTGTATGTTTATCATAAATCTTTGAGAATCATTGTTCTGTTACATAATAGAGTCACTGCAATTGTATCTGAAAAACAGCAGGTTCCTGGTGGTGCTAAATCAACCTGTCACCCTACCTTAGTCTCAGATTCTTTGTTTCCTCCTCTCTCCTGAACAAAATACATAGAGAGTTCTTATACTGTCATCTAGTTCTCTGAACAATAGAGTGCCTGATTGAAAATTATAGGCGGATACATTTACTTGTTCTGTAAGCACTTAGAGCTCAAAACAATTCCTTTTCAATACAGTATTGGGATATCTATTATTTTATGGCACCTAGTTTATGATAGCATGTTTGTCTAAGAGGAAATATTATTTTGGAACTTGGGTATATTAGCAGGGGTGTCATATAAATAGCCATCTTTGTGTGCTGTGGCATATATAAGACTTTCCAGAAAATAAACTAAAATCAATGCCTAAGAAATGCATATCACTAGACTGACTCTGTTCTTGTTTTTGGGAGGGATATGAGGGATGGTCTGTTTAAGAAAAAGAACACAGGTAGCACAGGTATTAAACAAAATGTTTCGTATCTGGCTTTGCTCCATTTTACACTGATCAAAAGGCTACTCAGTTGAATGGAATTGCTCCATACAAATGAGTTTCACATACTTTATAACTCAGTCTAATTTCCTTTTTCCTTGAGGTTAAGTAAGGCAGGTACAATTTTAGATACTCATAGTCCAAGCTAATATGATTTTAAGACATGATTTATGAGACAGGGTGACATAACTGTCTTATTTGGCTCATTTTTATTATGTAACATACAATGGCACCCTGTAGAATTATAGAAGGATAAAATAAGAGGAAGCTCTATATCCAATTTAAAGTTGCTTAATATCAATTGAGGAAGACATTGATGAGACCAGATAAAATTCAGTTGTAAAGGAAGTGCTCTGAGATCACAGAAAAAAACTATGTCTTTCTAGAATCTAGAATTAAAGGACGATTTGGTTCAAAACTTAGTGCCAGGACAGAGATTTAATACCTGGCTGGAACAGTGGGTTACAGGATCTGGTGTTGCTGCAGGGCAACCCAAAACAAACAAACAAACAAACAAAAAACAACTCAGGTAGAGAGAGTAAAGTACATCTAATCACTTTATTATACTTAAGAGTTGACTCTAGCATTCTGATTATAGGTATCACATTTGTTAATTATATATCTAATAGGAAATAACTTAAAAATTATAATCTAGGTTAAATTGTTGCTAATTCTTAAAGAAATATAAAGGGAAAGAAGATGAATTGATTCAATAAAAGTTTTGAATGATAAAAACAATGTACTTCATTAACCCCAAGAGTTTTTCTAAATTAGTTATTGTCAAAGTGTGTGGTCTCTTAACCAGCACATGTAGATCACCAGGGAATTTACCAAAACTAGCAAGTTCTTGGTCACCACCCCAGAATTACTAAATCAGAGACTCTGATTCAAGATGGCACTTAGGGTGGTATCATATAGAACTGAATCTGTTAATTCTTATTCTCATTATTCTCAGTCTAGGAGTTCCTTACTCTCTAAAGGTTCATCCTTTCAACAGATAAATATTAAGCACTTACTCTGCTCGAGACACTGTTCTCAGAACAGTTTATCAGTGAACTAAAGAGCAACAAACCTGAACTGTCGTGCTAGTGTGAAGAGACAGATAATCAAAATTACAAACAATGTAATGTATACCTTGTGGGGTAGTGCTCTAAGTGTCCTGAGGTCTGGGAGGGTGGGAAGAGTGTTATTTTACTCAGGAAGGAAACACTGATAAGATAACATTTGTGATAAGAATAAAGTGAGCAAGTGAGCATCAAGGATATAGAGGTGAAGATAAGCCTGGTGGCTATTCAAGTTCACACTGCCAACCATTTTAGTAAAGCTAAATTTAAGCTATTCAGGAGTTCCCGTTGAGGCTCAGTGGTTAACAAACCCGACTAGTAGAGTTTTGTCCGGATATATGCCCAATATCCCTGGCTTTGCTCAGTGGGTTAAGGATCTGGCGTTGCCGCGTACTGTGGTGTAGGTCACAGACATAGCTCGGATCTCAAGTTGCTGTGGCTCTGGCATAGGCCGGCAGCTGTAGCTCTGATTCAGCTCCTAGCCTGGGAACCGCCATATGCCATGGGTGCAGCCTTAAAAAGACAAGTGACAGGAGTTCCCTTCGTGGCGCAGTGGTTAACGAATCCGACTAGGAATCATGAGGTTGCGGGTTTGGTCCCTGCCCTTGCTCAGTGGGTTAACGATCCGGCGTTGCCCTGAGCTGTGGTGTAGGTTGCAGACGCGGCTCGGATCCCGCGTTGCTGTGGCTCTGGCGTAGGCTGGTGGCTACAGCTCCGATTCAACCCCTAACCTGGGAACCTCCATATGCTGCGGGAGCGGCCCAAGAAATAGCAGCAGCAACAACAACAACAACAATAACAACAACAACAACAACAAAAAAGACAAAAAAAAGACAAATAAAAAAAAAAAATAATAATAAGGTATCCAAAAAAGTTCGACTATTATTCTGACTTTGTGATATTTAACATTGGTTTTTAAGATTGACATAGAAAATTGCCACTCTTGAGTTTGTATCCGGGATTCCTTATAACATAATGAAGACTTTTCAGTTCAACTATCGTTAGTCTCAGAAGACAGCGACAAATATGAGGTATCAAACAAAATATGGGAAAGTGTGCTTTTCAACATAAACTAGAATTCTTCATTCAACAATAGCTAGTGCTAGGTTAAATAAAGGCATAAACTAGAAAAGCTATATTTATGACTAGGTGATTTTTGACTCAAATATCTAACATCCACAAGAAAAACAAGGGAGCATTTCTTAACTAAAAGCTTAATTTTATAGACACTTTGAACTTCTCATGGCAGTTGCATTACACAATTTTTTAAAATTTATTTTTTTCCCACTGTACAGCAAGGGGATCAAGTTATCCTTACATGTATACATTTTTTCCCCCACCTTTTGTTCTGTTGCAATATGAGAATCTAGACATAGTTCTCAATGCTACTCAGCAGGATCTCCTTGTAAATCTATTCTAAGTTGTGTCTGATAAACCCAAGCTCCCAATCCCTCCCACTCCCTCCCTCTCCCATCAGGCAGCCACAAGTCTATTTTCCAAGTCCATGATTTTCTTTTCTGAGGAGATGTTCATTTGTGCTGGATATTAGATTCCAGTTATAAGTGATATCATATGGTATCTGTCTTTGTCTTTCTGGCTCATTTCACTCAGTATGAGAGTCTCTAGTTCCATCCATGTTGCTGCAAATGGCATCATGTCATTCTTTTTTATGGCTGAGTAGTATTCCATTGTGTATATATACACCACACCTTCCTAATCCAATCATCTGTCGATGGACATTTGGGTTGTTTCCATGTCCTGGCTATTGTGAATAGTGCTGCAATGAACATGCAGGTGCATGTGTCTCTTTTAAGTAGAGTTTTGTCCGGATAGATGCCCAAGAGTGGGATTGCGGGGTCATATGGAAGGTCTATGGATAGATTTCTAAGGTATCTCCAAACTGTTCTCCATAGTGGCTGTACCAGTTTACATTCCCACCAACAGTGCAGGAGGGTTCCCTTTTCTCCACACCCCCGCCAGCACTTGTTATTTGTGGACTTATTAATGAGGGCCATTCTGACTGGTGTGAGGTGGTATCTCATGGTTGTTTTGATTTGCATTTCTCTTATGATCAGCGATGTTGAGCATTTTTTCATGTGTTTGCTGGCCATCTGTATAGCTTCCTTGGAGAAATGTCTATTCAGGTCTTTTGCCCATTTTTCCATTGATTGATTGGCTTTTTTGCTGTTGAGTTGTATATGTAGCTTATATATTCTAGAGATTAAGCCCTTGTCGGTTGCATCATTGGAAACTATTTTCTCCGATTCTGAAAGTTGTCTTTTTGGTTTCTTTTGGGTTTCCTTTGCTGTGCAAAAGCTTTTCAGTTTGATTAGGTCCCGTTTATTTTTGCTCTTATTTCTAATGCTTTGGGAGACTGACCTGAGGAAATATTTCATGATGTGGATGTCAGAGCGTGTTTTGCCTATGTTCTCGTCTAGGAGTTTGATGGTGTCCTGTCTTATATTTAAGTCTTTCAGCCATTTTGAGTTTATTTTTGTGCATGGTGTGAGGGTGTGTTCTTGTTTCATTGATTTGCATGCAGCTGTCCAGGTTTCCCAGCAGTGCTTGCTGAATAGACTGTCTTTTTCCCATTTGATGTTCTTGCCTCCCTTGTCAAAGATTAATTGACCATAGGTGTCAGGGTTTATTTCCGGGTTCTCTATTCTGTTCCATTGGTCGGTCTGTCTGTCTGTTTTGATACCAGTACCATACTGTTTTGATGACTGTGGCTTTGTAATATTTTTTGAAGTCTGGGAGAGTTATGCCTCCTGCTTGGTTTTTGTTTCTCAGGATTGCTTTGGCGATTCTGGGTCTTTGTGGTTCCGTATAAATTTTTGGATTGTTGTTCTAGTTCTGTGAAAAATGTCATGGGTCGTTTGATAGGGACTGCACTGAATCTGTAGATTGCTTTGGGTAGTATGGCCATTTTTACAGTATTGATTTTTCCAACCCATGAACATGGAATATCTTTCCATTTCTTTACATCTTCTTTGATTTCTTTGATTAAAGTTTTATAGTTCTCAGCATATCAGTCCTTTACCTCCTTGGTCAGGTGTATTCCGAGGTATTTGATTTTGTGAGGTGCAATTTTAAAAGGTATTGTATTATTGTATTCCTTTTCTACTGTTTCATTGCTGGTATACAGAAATGCAACTGACTTCTGAATGTTAATCTCATATCCTGCTACTTTGCTGAATTTATTAATCAGTTCAAGTAGTTTTGGGGTTGCGTCCTTAGTGTTTTCTATGTCTAGTATCAGGTCATCTGCATACAGAGACGGTTTTATCTCCTCTCTTCCTACATGGATGCCTTTTATTTCTTTTGATTGTCTAATTGCTGTGGCTAGGACTTCCAAAACTATGTTGAAGAGCAGTGGTGAGAGTGGGCATCCCTGTCTTGTTCCAGATTTGAGTGAGAAGGCTTTCCGTTTTTCCCCAGTGAGTATTATATTTGCTGTGGGTTTGTCATAAATGGCTTTGATTATGTTCAGGAATGTTCCCTCTATACCCACTTTGGCGAGGGTCTTGATCATGAATGGATGTTGGACTTTGTCAAATGTTTTTTCTGTGACTATTGAGATGATCATATGATTTTTGACTTTTCTTTTGTGAATGTGGTGTATGATGCTGATTGATTTGCGTATGTTGAACCATCCTTGTGAACCTGGGATGAACCCTACCTGGTCATGGTGTATGATGTTTTTGATATGTTGCTGGATTTGGTTGGCAAGATTTTGTTGAGAATTTTTGCATCCATATTCATCAAAGGTATTGGCCGATAGTTTTCTTTTTTGGTGGTATCTTTGTCTGGTTTTGGAATTAGGGTGATGGTGGCATCATAGAATGTCTTTGGGAGTGTTCCTTCTTCTTCAATCTTTTGAAAGAGTTTAAGGAGGATGGGCACCAGTTCCTCTTTGACTGTTTGGTAGAATTTTCCTGTGAAGCCATCTGGTCCTGGACTTTTATTAGTAGGGAGTGTTTTTATGACCTCTTCAATTTCATTTCTAGTGATCAGTCTGTTCAGTTGGTCTGTTTCTTCTTGATTCAGTTTTGGCAGGGTGTAAGTCTCTAGAAAGTTATCCATTTCTTCCAGATTGTCAAATTTGTTGGCATACAGTTGTTCATAGTATTCTCTTATGGTTTTTTTGTATTTCTGCAGTATCCATTGTGATTTCTCCTTTTTCATTTATAATTTTGGTTATTTGAGTTCTTTCTCTCCTCTTTTTAGTGAGGCTGGCCAGGGGTTTGTCAATTTGGTTTACCTTTTCAAAGAACCAGCTCTTAGTTTTATTAATTTTCTCTATTGTTTTTTGAATCTCTATTTTATTGATTTCTTCTTTGATCTTTATAATTTCCTTCCTTCTGCTGACTTTAGGTCTTTTTTGTTCTTCTTTTTTCTAATTCATTTAGGTGGAGGGTTAAGTTGTCAATTTGGGATCTTTCTTCTTTTTTGAGAAAGGCCTGTATTGCAATAAATTTCCCTCTGAGCACTGCTTTTGCAGCATCCCATAGATTTTGAGCGGTTGTGTCTTCATTATCATTTGTTTCAAGGTAGTTTTTAATTTCCTTCTTGATTGCCTCATTGACCCATTGGTTTTTTAGTAGCATGTTGTTTAATCTCCATGTAGTAGGTTTTTTCTCATTTCATTTCCCATGGTTGATTTCTACTTTCATGGCATTGTGGTCAGAGAAGATACTTGAGATCATTTCTATGCTCCTAAATTTGTTGAGGTTAGCTTTGTGTTCCAATATGTGGTCGATTCTTGAGAATGTTCGATGTGCATTTGAGAAGAATGTGTATTCTGATTTTTTTGGATGTAGTGTCCTGAAGATATCGATTAAGTCTAACTTTTCTATTGTTTCCTTCAAGATCTCTATTGTTTTACTGGTTTTCTGTCTAGAGGATCTGTCTATTGGTGCGAGTGGGGTATTAAAGTCTCCTACTATGATTGTATTCCCATCAATTTCTCCCTTTATGTCTGTTAATATTTGTTGTATGTATCGGAGTGCTCCCGTATTTGGGGCATATGTGTTGACGATAGTAAGAGCCTCTCCTTGGATGGATCCCTTAATCATTAAGTAGTGTCCTTCTTTGTCTTTTTTTATGTCTTTTGTTTTAAAGTCCATTTTGTCTGATATGAGTATTGCAACTCCTGCTTTCCTGTCACGTCTATTGGCATGAAATATTCTTTCCCACCCCTTTGCTTTCAATCTATATGTATCCTTTGTCCTAAGGTGAGTTTCTTGTAGGCAGCATATTGAAGGTTTTTGCCTTTTTATCCACTCAGCCACTCTGTGTCTTTTGATTGGAGCATTCAGTCCATTGACATTTAAAGTGATAATTGATAGATGACTATTTATTGCCATTTTGAACCTCGTGTTCCAGTTGATTCTGTGGTTCTCCATTCTTCCTTTCTCTTTTTGGTTGGATGGTCTCCGGTTATTATCTGTTTGAGTGGTTTGTGTTTTTTATTTTCATTTTTTTTGTGAATGCAATATTTGGTTTTGGCTTGTGGTTGCCCTGTTTTTTAAGTATGCTAACCCCTTCCTATAATTGTGTGTTTTAGCCTGATGGTCCTGTAGGTTCAAACACTTCATTACTGTATTAAAATTAAGAAGAGAAACAAACAAACAAACAAAAAGGGTCTATTTATTTCCTAACATCCCTTGCCCACATTTTATGATTTTGATGACTCTTTTTTTTTTCTTTTTAAATTTATGTTGTTTGAGACATGTTCATGATTAAATCTGTATGCTGGCTTATTTGAGTGACTGCTCTCTGATTGTGGTTTCCTCAATCTTAGTTCCTCCTCTTTTTTTTTTTTTCCTCTTTCCTCCCTTTCTTTTCTTCCTTTCTTTTTGGTTTAGAGAAGCCCTTTCAGTATTTCTTTTAGCCTGGGTTTTGTATTGCTGTATTCTTTTAGCGTTTGTTTGTTGGAAAACATTTTTATTTCTCCTTCTATTTTAAATGATATTCTTGCTGGACAGAGTATTCTAGGTTGCATATTTTTTCCTTTTAGCACTTTAAATATCTCTTGCCATTCCCTCCTGGCCTGTAGAGTTTCAGTAGAGAAATCAGCTGATAATCTTATGGGGGTTCCCTTGTAGGTAACATTCTGCTTTTCTCTTGCTGCCTTTAGGATCCTCTCTTTATCACTAACTTTTTCCATTTTTATTATAATGTGTCTTGGTGTGGGTGTATTTGGGTTCAACTTGTTTGGGGCCTTCTGTGCTTCCTATTTCCTGAACTCAGTATACCTTAGATTTGGGAAGTTTCCAGCGATAATTTCTTCAAATATATTTTCCATCCCCTTATCTTTTTCTACTCCTTCTGGAATTCCTATTATGCGTAGGTTGGCCTGCTTTATATTATCCCATAGGTCTCTTATATTGCTTTCATGTTTTTTGATTTGTTTTTTTCTGTCTGCTGACCTGATTGGGTGATTTCCATTATTCTATCTTCCATATCACCAATTTGTTCTTCTGCATTATTCATTCTGGTTTTTACTGCCCTTAGTCCTGTTTGTATCTCTGCAGATGAATTTTCTAGTTTTTCTTGGCTGGTTTTTACTGCCCTTAGTTCTGTTGGTATCTCTGCAAATGAATGTTCTAGTTTTTCCTGGCTCCTCCTTATATTTTCTAGTTCCTTTCTGAGGGTGTCTGCATTACTGTTCATATCTTCTCTTAATTCCGTCAGTATTTTCACTATTTCTCTTTTGACCTCCAGGTCTGTCAGACTGCAGAGATCTGTTTCATTGTTGACTGCTTTAGGTGAGTTCTCCTGTTGGTTTAACTGGGGGTGGTTTCTCAGCTTCTTCATCTTGCTTGTTGTTTTCTTTTTCCTGGTGGAGTTGTACTCTCCGTGGCTGGGCAGTGTTTGCCTTGTCACTGCCGTGGAATGTTTCCTGAGGGCTGGCATTGTTGGTCAGTCTTTTTTTTTGAGGCAGTGTGGCTTTTCTGGAGTGTTGGCAGGGCTAACAGGGTCTCTCTGAAGCAAAGGAGGACTTCCTGAGGGCAGACAGGACTGGGAGATCCACACCACGATGGGAGCAGATTTCACTCAGCCAGGCAGAGCTTCCTCTGGTGTTTTTGGGCTGTGGGGCTCTTTCAGGGGGCTGGCAGTGCTGGGCAGCAGTTCCACGGGAGTGCACACCCCCTAAGGGCTGGAGCAGCTACCTGGGTCACTGCAAACCCAAGAGGCTCTTCCCCAGGGCAGCCTGACTCAGAAGGACTGTCTGAGAATGTAGGCAGATCTTTACATGGCCTGGCCGAGCTTGTTCTAGCTTTTTCTGGGCTACAGGGGCTCTTGCAGGGGGCTGGGGGTGCTCAGCAGCTGTTCCCCGGGGGTGCGGCACCCCCCGAGGGCTGGAGTGGCTAGCTGGGCCGCTGTGAACCCAAGAGTCTCTTCCCCAGAGCAGCCCGACTCAGAAGGACTGTCCAAGAATTAGGCAGATCTTTTCACGGCCTGGCCAAGCTTGTTCTAGCTTTTCTGGGCTGCAGGCCTTTTCCCAGGGACTGGCGGTGTTTGGTGCTGCTCTGCAGGGGTGTAGCCCCTGGGAAGGGCAAGCAGGCCCAGGCAGGGACAGCCCCTGTGGTGGTAGCTTCCGGCAATTGTTGAGGCCAGCCCTCCTGGAAGGCAGGCAGCCCCAGGTCTGGTGTGTGCGTAAGGGGTGCCAGGGGAGGGGGGGAATGCACTGGGAAGCACAGCTTTCTGATAGCTAGTGGGCCGGTAAGCTCGCTGTGGCATGGGGAGTATTCTATGGGGGCCCAGCCCTTCTTCTCTCCCCTCCCCAGCACGGGCGCAGACCCGGCTCTTCTCCCAGGTTCCCTCTGATGTGGCTTTCCACTTCTCTGCCCTTAGTGTATTGCTCCCTCCCCCTTGCGATGCTCTGCTTTCTAGTCTCCCAGGCAGTCTCTGCCCCATCAAACTTGACAGACTGGTTTCTAGACCTCCCAAGCAGTCTCCACTCCACTCCGTGCCCCCCAGCCCTTTCCCGGGGACTAACCTCCGGAGCCGAGGTCTCAATGCCCAGGCCCCCCCGCCCCCAGGCGTCTCAATTTTTGGTGACTGTGCCCATAGTTCAAATGATCTGTTTGGTTCTCGCTCTGCTTTTCAGAACTCCAACTTACTGCTACACTCCTCTCTGCATCTGGAGATTCCTCCGGTTCAGTTGATTTTCCCTTGATCTAGGTGACTTTCCAGGGTTCACGATCTCTTTCTCCTCCACAGTTCCCTTTCAGGAGTGTCCGTCCAGCTCGGATTCCCTTTCTCTCACTCTCCTCTTTTCCCATGTTTTACCTAGTAATGTCATGTAATTCTTGCTGTTATTGGAGCTTAGGTTCTTCTGCCAGCGATTGGTTGCTGTTCTGTGTGAGTTGTTTATCCTGTAGATGTGTTTTTTGTGTGTGTGTTTGTGGGAGAGGTTGAGTGTGTCCCCCTACTCCTCCGCCATCTTGCCTCCTTCTCCAAAATTTTTTTTTAATGGCCATGGTGCCAGGGTTCCCAGGCTCTGGGTGGAATCAGAGGCCTGTAGCTGCCAACCATAGCCACAGCCACCCCTGATTGAAGCCATATATGTGACCTATAGTGCAGGTTGTGGCAACATCTGGTCCTTAACATGCAGAGAGGGGTCAGAGATCAAATCTGCATCCTCTTGGACACTATGTTGGAGTCTTAATCCACTCAGCCACAATGGGAACTCTCTTTTGTAGACTTATTTGTAAACTTCTCTTTTCTTTTGTATTAGAATATCTGCTCCCTGAGATTAAAGACTGCATGATTTTTTTCTTATTTAGCCTGCGTGCTACTTAGAGAATACGCAAATGTTTGTTAAAAAACAAAGCTGGCTTGATTAGTGAAGGCAGGTTTAGTTTATTAGTCATTAAGCAAGTTAAAGCTTAATGGCTATGACTGGTGACAACCCTCTGTGTCACTTGGAAGCTGAATGCAAAGTTATCAATTCTATTAGTACAGAGGAGGAATAGTATGAAATTTAGGGCACAGCTAGCAATTGAGTTTAATTTGAAAATATAACGTTGAGAGTCATCAGCACAGTTGAAGCTCTTGGTGTGACTGATATTATGGAGGTATCATATTTAGCTTTAGTAGACATTAGTAAAAGTAAAATTTAAAGCACTGACAAAGGAAGAAGTCTAGGAAGAGAACTACTGAAGAACAAGGAAAATGTGGTGTTCTAAAGCACTTAAAATAACATTACTAAATCTCTTTAACTTTACTGATTGAAATGACAAGGAGAGCAGTTTTTTTTTTTTTTTTAAGGAAGGTAGAGGCTTGATTTTACTTTACATTAAGAAAAAGAAGTTATGATACAGACAGAAAGGGAGAGAGATGAATGTGATTTAAAGCCAGCTAGCAGCTATTTTGGATCCATTGTCTGCCCCCACCTTTTTCACCTCATGAAACCCAAGACTTTAAGGTAGTGTAAATTGCTAAAGGCATTCATGAAGAAATCTCAAATCATCATCCAACCATTCCATCCTCCTGACAATGTCTTATCACAATCCCATAACCTGAGGACAAAGATCCGAGAATAGAAAAGATTTCCAAAAAGAGAGTTTAGACTCTGAACTTTGCCTCTGGTGATGTATGATCTTACCTGGTTCTGGGAACTCTTTTCCTTAGGGAGTTTTACCCTCAAGTGTGTATAAAATTCCTCTTAAAATACACAAAAGACAGAGGGAGCTTCCACTTACCATTTCAGATGTGATAAAGGACTATAAGACCTACAATTAGACAAGGGTATATAAGGAGTATAGGCAAGTGGACCGTAGTGACCATAGGGTTTTTCTCAATCTTCTTCCTATAAATATATTCAAAGTCCAAGGAGCTTGTTGGGATCATAGCATTGAATCTCTATAAAGAAAAAGGACAGCAATATTCTCTTAGGACAATGCCAGGGACTTTAATCTTTTAAGGCACACAACAACACAAAGAAGCCTCCACTCATTACTTTCTGAATAATAGTGAATGGAAAAATATAGACCTCTTCTTTAATAAAATGAACAACTCAAATAAATCTGAATTGCATAATGTAAGCGTACCTAAATAACGAGATTTTAGACCAATAAACAGAACATTCCCAGCACCTAAGAAAACTGTCTTGTACTGGAAAGATGATACCTGATACCAGAATCTGGGTTCTGGTTCACGGTCAAAGAATGAACTCCATGAACACAGAGGTAGCAAGCAAGCAAACAAGCAAGTCTTTATTGAAGAAAAGCAAATAGCTCCCAGGGCTGCTGGGAAGGGTGAGACGAACCCCCTTTCTCTATTGTCCTATAGGGGTTTTTATTCCTTAAAAGATCGGGAGGTTTACCAATGTGGGTTGCAGAAAGATGTGGTTTTCTCCCATTGGCCTTGTTCAATTACCTATATCAGTCCTTGTCAAATAGTGTCTTAGGGGTGGGAATGTCCCGTAAGTCTCCTAAGTCTCATAGTTTCTTTGCCCTTGTCTTCCCATAAAGTAAGTCATAGGGTATTAGGGATTAATGTCCATCTGGGTATAGGTGAGCTCCCGTAGTAAACAAGGCCTATGGGGATGTTACGCCCTGGAGCCCTTAAACCACAAATTTTAATCAATGGCCATATCAAAGAATGCATCGAAGCCCATGTTCCTATACTGACTACCTGAGTTAATATTTTGCCTCAGTACCTTTTCACGTGCAATACCTTGAGATTAATCTCTATTTCTTCTTATTTATTTATTCATTTGTTTATTATGGCCACATTGTAGTTGGATTCTTAACCCACTGCACCAAAGCAGGAACTCAAATCACTATTTCTATAGTCAGTATTTGAATAGTGACTTTTCAAGTTTTGTCAGAAATCTACTCCAAACTCTTATTTTTCCAGGATTCAACATACAGATCTGGGATAATTTATATGATAGCCATAACTTAAACATACTTTCTACCCTTCTATATACATTTTTTTCTTTTTAACTAACGCCATAGTTTACTAATTTAAGCCAGACACAGATAAACTTCTTTAATTCTCCTATTCTTACTTAAGCTTCTCTTTAACAAAGTGCTGCTGGACCATTCCATCCTAAGATCTGCTTTCATCCATCTGCCTAAGAACCTGTCCCCTGCTCAAGAGGGAATGTGGAATATTTTTTTTTAATTATCACAACACAAAATAAATTACTTGTTCATCAGGAGAGTTTATTATTAATATTGCTATCATTTAAATGTATATTCAGTAAACTTTTTTTTTTTGACGTACAATCTGAGTGTTAACTCTCACATAGAATCATACAAGCATATCTCCTATCAGTATAGAGAATGCTTTCTTAACCCCTCAAAAAAACTCCTTCATTTTAGCCCTCCATAATCCTTTCTCTACACCACTAAACTCTGAAGACTGCTGATGTATTTTCCATCCATATAGTTTTGCCTTTTCTAGAATGTCATATAAAAGGAATCATACACTGTATGCAATCTTTCAAGAATAGTATTCCTCCCCGATGATGTCTCTGAATCCATCAAAGTTGTATCAAAATGTGTTCCCTTCTCTTGTTGTGTACTATTCTATTTTAGGGATGTGGCACCACTGTTTATTCACTCATCTATTAAAGAACATTTGAGTTGTTTCTAGTTTTGGTGATTATGAATAGCTGCTATACATCTTCATGCATAGGGTCTTGCATGAAAGTAAATTGTTTATCAAAATTATTGCCTGTGTGTGAAAGGAGAGATAATAAATATTTTCCTCTTGGCAGGCCACACACATTCATTTTCTCTTCTTTTTTTTTCCTTATTTAATTTTAAAATGTAAAAACTATTTACAGTTTGCAGGCCATAGGAAAACAGGCCATGGAGAGGAATTGGCACAGAAACAATAGTTTGTCAATTCCTGTTTTAGCATACTATAAGTTGAGTGTGGGGTCATACTTTGAGTGTATTTTTAACTTTTTATTGAAATGCCAAACTGTTTTCCAGAGAGGCTGTATCATTTTGAATTGTACATTCCTTCCAGCACTATATGGGAGTAACTTTTGTCACTCATTTTTACCAGCAGTTGGTATTGTCAGATTTTTGTTGTTTCATTTAGTTTTTAGCCATTCTAATGTATGCAGTAATATCTTGCTTGGGTATTCATATGACTAATAAACCTAAGATTTATCTTTTCATGTGTTCATAAATGCTCTTTAAAATACATCTGCTCAAATCTTTTGAATTTATTTATTTATTTACTTTTTGCTTTTTAGGCTGCACCTGCAGCATAAGAAAATTCCCAAGCTAGGGATTCAGTCTAGGCCACAGCTACTTGCCCATGCCACAGGCACAGCAATGTGGGATCCAAGCCGTGTCTGTGACCTACACCACAGCTCATGGCAACGCTAGATTCTTAACCCACTGAGCGAGGCCAGGGATCAAATCTGCATACTCAAGGATACTGGTCGGTTTCGTTTCCACCAAGCCAAAACAGGAACTCCTTGACCATTTTTTTAAACCGAGCTTTTCTTATTGCTGAATTTTAACAATTCTTTATATATTCAATAAGTCACTTGTTGGAAAAATGATATGAAAACATTTTTTCCATGTATGTAGCCTATATTTTAATTCTCCTTATAGTATCTTTCACAGAGCAAAGGTTTTTAATTCTGAGGATATTTAACATGCTAATTTTTTTTATTTTATGACTTAATGTTTTTAGTACAACATAAAAGAACTCCTTGCCTAAATGTAGATCCCAAAGGTTTGAAAGTCAGACTTCTTTGACCCATGTTTTATTTAGAAATGTGGTGTTAAATTTCCAAGTGTTTGGACATTAAAAATTTTTCTTTTTATTACCGATCTTTAGTTTAATGTTATTATGGCCACAGAACTTTCATTTTCTATTTTGCTGCACCCACAGTATGCAGAATTTCCTGGGCCAGGGATTGAACCCACACCATAGTAGTGACCTGAGCCACTGCAGTGACAACACTAGATCCTTAACCCACTGAGTCACAATAGAACTCCTGTTTAGGTTTGTTTTTGAGCTAGAATAATAGTCTGTCTTGGTGCATTCTCCATGTACATTTAAAAGAATGTTTATTCAACTATTGTTTCCTGGAGTATTATATAAATGTCAATTCAATTTATTTTTTGACAGTGTTTTCCAGTTCTATAGTTTCACTGCTGGAATCTCTATGCTTTCTATTACTGATTATAATACAATCAGGAACACTTTCATTTCACATTCACCAATCTACAAAAGCACTGTATATCTCTGAGGAGGGTCTTTGCTTTTATTTTCCTTTCCTTTCTTTTTTTTTTTCTTTTATTTTTCTTCTTCAATTTGAGAACAGAATTCCTTGTTATTTGAGGTTTTTTTTGGGTTTTTTTGGTTTTTTTTTTTGGTCTTTTTAGGGCTGCACCTGCCTCATATGGAGGTTCCCAGGTTAAGGGTCCAATCGGAGCTACAGCTGCTGGCCTACACCACAGCCATAGCAACACCAGATCTGAGGTGTGTCTGCGACCTACACCACAGCTCATGGCAATGCTGGATCCTTAACCCACTGAGTGAGGCCAGGGATTGAACCCACAACCTCATGGTCCTTAGATTCATTTCCAGTGCACCTCAAGGGGAATTCCTGTTTTTTCGTTGTTTGTTCTTAAAAACTTAGCTCAGATTTCTAAAATGAATAAGTGCAGTATGCTGAAACTTTAGCCTAGAATTCCTCATTTGTAGAGTGCTGTAATAATGCCCTTAAACCTACCTAAAATTGTCATGAAAGCCCAGCAGTCATACCAACCAATCTCAGGACACTGCTTTACCAAAGCAGCTCTTGAGCAATCATGCTTTCCCTTATCTTATAGACCAAGGCTTCAGTTCAGCCTTGCTTCTTTACATCAACTTGTACATTAGACTTCTGAAGTATAACAGGCAGGAAGTAGAACCCTCACTCAAGAAAAAAAAAATCAATTAAAATTAACTGTATTTAAAAACAATAAACATTTACTTTAAAAAACAGAGCAGAGCAATGTTATTAGCAAACATATTATATTCTAACAAATAAATATCTAGCTAATAGTGTACTGACAATAAACATTAAACATATGGACTAAATTTTTAAAAATTTGCAGTGATGAAATATTTAGACTTAACATCTGAGTTCCTTTTTATAACAATTTTATTTTAGAAAATATTCATTATGTAGGCAAGTCATTTAAAAAAAACTTTGGAACTTACCTTTATTTTTCAGTCAAATCACATGATTACTTCCAGGTTTCCTCTTTAATTTGTAATAAAAGGAAAAAAAAACAACCTAGAGTTATTTTATGATGCCTGTATTAATCTTGCTTTAGAATTATTTCACATGTGTTTTATTTCTGTCTTAAAATATTTTAAACAGACTAATTAAATCATATATTATAATAACTGCAGCTATATTAAGTTGAAAGTAATCTACCTTCTGTGACCATGAGTAATTCAATTAAATGTGAGGAATCTCAGCTTTTGTTTTGCTTTGTTTTGCTTTTAATAAGATAATTATTCCAGACTTTTTGAAATATGACTATATAAGGAATTAGTTGGATATATTTTAATATAATGTCTATATCTACATCTCACACTAAAACAATTAACTTTGAGTCTCTTAGTCAAGCTCTGGCATGGTATTTTTTTAAGATCTGATATGACAGGCTAGCACATAAATTCAAGTGAAATATATAAAGATCATAAGGATATATTATACATATAATTTTTAAAAATTAACATTTCATGAATAAATTATCATAACTACTTTAAAAAGTATTATACTACATATTTATGATTTTAGAATAAATGTTTATCTCTTTCTTTCAAAAACAGAATATCTTGCATTTAACAATATTATTTGTAATTAGGATCATGTTTGGCTGACCTTGATAATATTAATTAGATGCTACAAACACACTGAGTGCTTTTTTTGTGGGAGCATTATAGTAGAAAATTTATATATCAAAGACATAAAATTCTACTCAAAGACTTTAAAATAGTTGCAAGTTAAAATCTATAATATTTTCATTAGCATGCCAATAATTAATATATTAAATAGGTACATTTCCTTTTAGTTAAATGAACACAGTGAAATGTAGCAGAATTTAAATCACTTCCAAAGCACCTGACCTGAGAAGGCTGCTTATTGGGTTATTTCAACTTCAACAGAAGGAGTCTAGAAATATACTACAAGAGGTGGAGATGGGGAAAAGGTTTGAATCTGAAGTAATAGTGAAATTTTAATTCATATTTAAGAAGCAAAAATCAACTGGATCTTGGGTTATATTTGTAATATATAGATAAACTAAAAGAATAAGCCAATAAGGTCTAGAGTGATGCACATTAATGATGCACTGAAATTACTAAGAAGCAAACAGGTGAATTTCCAGATTCAGAAACCCCATGTCACAACCTTTGGTGAGAGAAGAGACTTTCAAACAAATGAGGTGAAGTCTGCAGAAAGCTGAAACTCTTCAGCACTTAGACCTTTAAGGAGGATGTTATGTTAATTGTGTCATCTAAAAATGTACTGTTGAAGTCTTAACCCCCAGTAACAAAGAATGTGACTTTATTTGGATGGCATATGCAGGTGTAATAAAGTTAAAATCAGCTCATTAAATGTCACAAAAATACAAAGTATCATAAGAGACACTATAAGCAACTAAATGCTAATAAAATGGACAATCTCAAAGAAATAGATAAATTCTTAGAAAGGTACAATCTTCCAAGACTAAACCAGAAAGAAATGGAAAAGATGAATGGACAAATCACAGGTACTGAAATTGAAACTGTGATTAAGAAACTTCTAACAAACAAAAGTCCAGGACCAGATGGCTTCAGAGTCTTATTCCATCAAAAATTTAGAGGAGTTAGCACCTATCCTTCTAAAACTATTCCAAAAAATTGCAAAGAAGTAACAATCCTAAACTCATTAACACCCTGATGTCAAAACCATACGAAGATACCACAATAAGAAATATATATATATATATATATAAAACAGGCCAATATCACTGATGAACATAGATGCAAAAATCCTCAACAAAATACTAGCAAACTGAATTCAACAATATATTAAAAGGATCATACACCATGATCAAGTGGGATTTACCTCAGGGATGCAAGGATTTTTCGATATCCACAAAGCAATCAGTGTGATACACCACATTAACAAACTGAAGAATAAAAACTATATGATCTTCTCAATAGACACAGAAGAAGCTTTTGACAAAATCCAACACCTACTTCTGATAAAAACCCTTCAGAAAGTGAGCACAGAGGGAACATATCTCAATCTAATAAAGTCCATATGTGACAAACCCACAGCTAACATCTCAATGGTAAAAAGCTGAAAAAATTCCCACTAAGATCAGGACAAGACAAGGATGTATGCTCTTGCCACTTCTAGCCAACATAATTTTGGAAGTCCTAGCCATGGAAATCAGAGAAGAAAGATAAATAAAAGAAATCCAAATGGAAAGGAAGAAGTAAAACTATCACTGTTTGCAGATGACGTGATACTATACATAGAAAATCGTAAAGACACTACCAGAAACCTGTTAGAGCTCATCAATAAATTTGGTAAAGTTGCAGGATATAAATTTAATACACAGAAATCGACTGCATTTCTATATATTAACAATGAAAATCAAAGAGAGAAATTAGGGCAACAATGCCATTTACCATCACATCAAAAAGAATAAAATATCTAAAAAGAATAAACCTACCTAAGGAGACAAAAGAGCTGTACTCTGAAAACTATTAGACACAGATGAAAGAAATCAAAGATGATACAAACATATATACCATGTTTCTGGATTGTAAAAATCAATACTGTCACAATAACTATACTACCCAAGGTGATCTACAGTTTCAACACAATCCCTAACAAATTACTAATGGCATTTTCCACAGAACTAGATAAAAACATTTTTAAATATGTTATGGAAACACAAAAGACCCTGAATAGCCAAAACCTTCCTGAGAAAGAAAAGTGGAGCTAGGAGAATCAGGTTTCCAGACTTAAGACTATGCTACAAAGCTATACTGATTCGAATGGTATGGTACTGGTACAGAAACAGAAATATAGATCAATGGAATGGAATAGAAAGCCCAGAAATAAACCCAGGCATCTATGGTCAATTAATCTATGAGAAATGAGGCAAGAATATACAATGGAGAAAAGAGAGTCTCTTCAATAAGTGGTGCTGGGAAAACTGGACAGCTACATGCAAAAGAATGAAATGAAAACATTTGCTAATACCATACACAAAAACAATCTCGAAATAGATTAGGGACCTAAATTATAAGACTCTTAGAGGAACACATAGGCTGACCACTCTCTGACATAAATTGCAGCAATATCGTCTAATTCCACCTCCTAGGGTGGAATGACAATAAAAACAAAAGTAAACACATGGGACCTAATTAAAGTTTTTGCACTTTAAGTTTAATTTTGAAAAGAAAACTATAAACAAAACAAAAAGACAATGCACATGATGGGAGAAAATATTTGGAAACTAAGCAACTGACAAGGGATTAATCTTCAAAAGATACGAACATCTCCTACAGTTCAATATCAAAAAAACCAAACAACTCAATCAAAAACTGGGCAGAAGATCTAAATAAACATTTCTCAAAGAATACACATGGATGGCAAGAAAACACATGAAAAGGTTCTCAACCTCACTAATTATCACAGAAATGCAAATCAAAACTACTATAAGGTACCACTTTACATCAGCAAGAATGGCCATCATCCAAAAGTCTACAAATAATAAATGTCTGGACAGGGTGTGGAGAAAAGGGAACCCTTTTACATTGTTGGTGGGAATTTACATTGGTGCAACCACTACAAAAACAGTATAGATGTTCCTCAAAAAACTAAAAATGATCCAGCAAGCTCACTCCCGGGCATCTATCCAGAGAAAACCATAATTCAAAAAGATGCATGCACCCCAATGTTCACCGCAGCACTATTTACAATATCCAAGACATGGAAGCAACCTAAATTTCTATCAACAGAGGAGTGGGTAAAGCAGATGTGGTAGATACATACAATGGGATATTACTCAGCCATAAAAAATAATGAAACAATGCCATTTGAAGAACATGGGTGGACCTAGAAACTTTCACACTAAAGAAAGTTAGACATGGAAGACAAAAATTATATATCACCTGCATTTGGAATCTTAAATTTAAAAAATATATATATATGAAATTATTTGCAGAAGAGAAACAGACTTTGAAAAACTTATAGTTACCAAAGGAGACAGGTGAAGGTGTGGGTGGGAGGGATGGACTAGGGGTCTGGGATTGGCATATGCACACTGAGGTACATGGAATGATTAACCAATGGGGACCTGCTGCATAGCACAGAGAACTCTACCCAGTATTCTATGATAATCTATGAGGGAAAAGAATCTTGAGAGAGAATGGATATATGTATATGTACGACTGGGTCACTTTGTTATACAGCAGAAATTGTCACAACCTTGCAAATTAATTATACTTCAATAAAACTTAAAAAAATGAGCTCATTAAGATGGGCCCCAGGCCAAAATGACTTCTAAAAGGGGGAAACCTGGAGATCAACAAGAAGACATGCAAGGGGACTATTGAGAAATTAAACTTTATGCCCAATTATTAGCTCCTACTTGAAAGAAAAGTAATATGAATATATTATTTCTAAAATACATATTTTAGCAGAATGCCAAATTTTTAGTATGCTAAAAAATTATAAGCTAAATTTTCAATATGCTAAAAAAATTATAAAACTAAAGAACAAGAATGGCTGATTTATGGTAATTCTGACTTGACTCTGGAAGAAAGAATAAATGTAATGAATGTTTTCAGAAAGGGAACTCTCTCCAGGCCACAAACATGGAGTAATTAAACAAGGTGGCCAATAGAACCCACAAGATATGGAGCTATGTAACAGCCAGGTAACTATACTGAAAGAATAGGAACTGAGTTGTTACCTAGAGCCCATAAATTCTCATGGATTTATTCCGGAAAACTAGACTTGGACTCAAGTTATATAAGGAAGCAGCAGATAATTATCGTCAATGGTCAATGCAACAATCAAGAACAACTGATATGACAATTTATAACTTAAGGATGGGAAACAACAAGTCATAATTGACTCTGAGGTCCAGAAAATAACAGACATCTTAACCAAGGGGCTTCTTGGCACAAATGAACAACAACTACAGACACTGAAGGAACATGTTAAGAATTCTGTAACTGAAGAATTTTCTTTTCACTTTCTCTATACAGAAATGCAACAGATTTCTGTATATTCATTTTGTGTGCTGCTACATTTCTGGATTCATTTATAAATTCTAATAGTTTTCAGGAGGACACTTTAGGATTTTCTACATAAAGTATCATATCATCTTCAAATACTGACAGTTTATCTTTTTCCTTCCAACTTGGTTGCCTTTTATTTTTCGTGTCAAACTGATGTGCCTAAGACTTCCAAAACTATGTTAAATAAAAGTGGTAAAAATGGACCTCCTTTCCTTGTTCCTGAATTAAGAGGAAAAGCTTTCAGCTTTCACCACTGGTTATGAGGTTGGCTGTGGGTTTGTCATAAATGATCTTTATTATGTTGAGATATGCTCCCTCTATACCCAATTAGATGGAAGTTTTTTTTTTTTTTTATCATGAATGGATGTTAAGTTGTGTCAAAGGATTTTGTTGCATCTGTTGAGATGATCATGTGATATTTATTTTTTCTATTGTTAATGTGGTGCATCACATTGATTTGTGAATGCTGAATCATATTTGTGACTTTGGAACTTGATCATGGTGTATGATCTTTTCAATACATTGCTGCATTCAGTTTGTTGATACTGTGTTCAGGATTTTTGCATCTATAATCATCAAAAATTTTGGCCTGTATTTTTTTCTTGTAGTGTACTTGTTTAATTGTGGGTAATTTGGCCTGATAAAAGTAATCTGGAGTGTTCCATCCTCTTCAATTTTTGAGATAGTTTGAGAAGGATAGGTATTAATTCTTCGTGTTTGGTAGGATTACTCTGTGAAGCCATCCAGTTTTGGATTTTTACTGCTGGGAGTTCTTGTTTTGTTTTGGTTTTGTTTTAATTATGTACTAAATTTTACTGCTAATGATCAGTCTATTCAAGTTATCTATTTCTTCTTGATTCAGTCATGGGAGGTTGTATGTTTGTAGAAATTAGTCCATTTCTTCTAAGTTGTTAAATTTGTTGGCATGTAACTGTTCATAGTCTTGTGATTTTTTTTTTTTTGTATCTCTGTGGTATTGGTTGTTATATCTCCTCTTTAATTTCTTATTTTGATTATTTGGGTTATCTCTCTTTTCTTCCTGGTGAGCCTGAATAAAGGTTAATTGATTTTGTTCATCTTTTCAAAGAACAAGCTCTTGATTTCACTAATCTTTTCTATTATTTTGTAATCTGTATTTTATTCTTTTCTTTTCTGACCTTTATTACTTCCTTTCCTTTGCTGACTTTTGGCTTTGTTTGTTCTTTTCATATATTTTAGGTGATAGTTTATTTGAGAATTTTCTTATTTCTTGAGGAAGGCCTGTATTGCCTGAACTTCCTTCTTAGAAGTGCTCTTTCTGCAGCCCATAGACGTTTTCATGTATAATTTTTTCAAATACATTTTTGATCCACCTTTACCTCTCTTCTTCTAGAATCCTTATAATATGAATATTGGAATGTTTAATGTTATCCAAGATATCTCTTAAATTGCTTTCATTTTAAAAAAATTTACTTTCCTTCCTGCTGATACAACATGGTGATTTTCATTATTCATTTTTCCTGATCATGTTATGCATTCTGTTGTATCATTAGGGGGGTTATTCATCCCTTCTAGTGTTTTTTTGTCTCTACGAATTAATGTGAAATAGCTACTTATTGTGGTCTTGAAGGAATGTTCTTATGTGGGAATGTCTCTGTGCAGACTGTGTTTGCCCAGTGCTTTTGGTGGGAGGGCTGGATGTGATATGGATACTAATCGCATCTTCCCTCAGGGTATACTGCCAGCTATCTAATGATATGAGGTCCTTATGACTTTATTAGACAAAGATCTGAAAGTTCTTCCTACACATGCCATTTCTCAATTTTTTTTAGCTTTAACACATTTAATATGTCAAAGTGCCATATTTTGGAGTAGCATTTCCTAACATCTATGACTAACAAAAGCATCAAATTATAGTAACAAATTTTCTTATCATTCCTCTGGCACAAAAGAAGCCTAGGTACCCATAGCTTAAAATCCTGCTTGTCTTTCATGGTGTAAAAATTAGTCAGGATTGACCTGGAAAGTAGTAGTTATTTCTTCATTCTCATGGGTAATTACCAAAAGCACTTTATTAATGTTCTATCCTACTTTTTACGTAGTGCCAACTGAATGCTCCCATGGTGTGATCTGATGTGCTTTGAGACTTTAAAAAACAACAACAAAACTCAACAAAATAAAAGGAAAATAGTTAAAAGAGATAGGGAACCTCACTTTGAGCTGGCATGAAATGAGATGATTTAGTTTACAATTCTATTTTTATCCAAAATTGAACGCACTTTAAAAATGACCTTCTATGGAGTTCCCGTCGTGGTGCAGTGGTTAACGAATCCGACTAGGAACCATGAGGTTGCGGGTTCGGTCCCTGCCCTTGCTCAGTGGGTTAACGATCCGGCGTTGCCCTGAGCTGTGGTGTAGGTTGCAGACGCGGCTCGGATCCCGCGTTGCTGTGGCTCTGGCATAGGCCGGTGGCTATGGCTCCGATTCGACCCCTAGCCTGGGAACCTCCATATGCCGCGGGAGCAGCCCAAGAAATAGCAAAAAGACAAAAAAAAAATTAAAAAATAAATAAATAAAATAAATAAATAAATAAATAAATAAATAAAATGACCTTCTAAATAAAAGTAATCCAATACTTATTTGTCTGTAAAAGCATCAATGATGAAGGAATAGGACAAGACAATGGGAACAAGAGATCTTGGGTCATTGATGGGGTTGATAAATACAGAACATGTTTAGTATTTAAACTACTTATTTGAATGCTTAGGTAAAATTTGAGCCATGATACACCAACTAAAACCTCTTAATTCTAAATAAAACCCTTAAATATTTGTTCTTTATATCAACAAAGAACTCTTAATTAATCCCATTTAAATGTTTGAACAATATTTATACCTCTTTTATTGGGTCAGGCTTAAGAGATGCCAATGGAAAAAATACACGGTATGTATAAAAGCGATCAGCTTGAGGTAGATGGTATGTGTGCCTTTAGAAAGTCTGTAAAGGTTTAATTAAGTATTCCAAATAAAGACAAGTATACTACCAAATGATTACAATAAAATTTCAACAAGAAGCCTAATCTGTTTTGCTATAGAATTAAGAAAAATTTTAGAATAACACAATTATAAACTTGTGCATTTCTAGAAAATACTTTAAGCTTATGGATTGGTTTATGCCAGAGTCCAGCTCCAGCAGCAAGGGAGTGCACACCCTGTCAGGGATGGACGGTGTTGGCAGATGCACACGGAGACAGCCTCTTTGTCCCTTCTCTCAGGGTGCTGGACTGCTCAAATTTTATTGGCATAGGTGATTATTTATACAGTTTAGTTGTAGATTACATCACAGTTTCCAGATTTTACGGTACAATAGATATACATTATGTTCTAAAATTTTTTTTAACAAACCAAAATTAATAGGCACAAAACATCATGTTGTAAATGGATACAAAACATTATGAGGAAAAAACATCATGTGAAAATAAGGAGATTCAGCACAAAGCATCTTGTGGCTACTACCTATTATTATGTTAAGTTAATCATTAATAGCCAGAAAGGTCTAGACATAAGAATCTGACATTAACAAAGTTCATTTTTAGATTAAAACCTAGGGTAAAAACTTCAAAGTATTATGGCCAGGGGACAGAATAAGAAATTATTTTTATTTCTAAATCAACCATTTTATTAAAACTTAAAAGCTTCCCAGGAAATTAAAAAGAAGATTTATTATTATTATGTTTTTTACCATGAATAATGTATACCTAAACTATTTTTGACCTATTGTGTACTCTAAAATACCTAACTCTAAGACCTATTGTTACTTATAACAAACTAATGAATATAATTTTTTATTTTAACTAAATTAGATTTGAATGGGGGGAATTCTACCAGGGTGAAACTCTTATTGTTCTATTATTGTTCCAATTTATTGAGTCACAAATCAATATAGGAAAATAAAAATACAAACAAATAACAGGAAAGACTGAATTATCCAAGAAATAGTTTCCATTCTTGCACTGCTAAGCAGCCCCTTCATTTTGTTTTTGTTAGGTCAGCAGGTGAGCCTTATTGTCTTCTAGGGCCTTTCCTTGGAATTGTGCTGTACAGGCAGGCATTTCCTTGTTCAGGAACCTGCCCTCGGAATTGCACTGTTCAGACAGGTCTTTATCCCGATCAGGAGCTAGCCCTCGGAATTGTACCATTCAGGCAAACTCCCTTCCTCAGCTCCTTGTATCTTTTCAGCTCCCTGCAGGTTTACTAACAAAATTGCATTTTTTGCAAACGGGAAAGAATTATAAAACAAATCATTAAAGTACTATTTGAATAAGAAGTAAATTTAGAGAATAATCTTTGCTTATATATGTATTTATAATATATGTGTGTATATAGAGAGAATAAAATGTATAAATTTAATATATCTACTTCAGATATGTAAATAATCATTTAGATCTTTTTTTTACTTGCCTTGTCTACTACACCAGTTAATGCAGGGATTAGTACTTGACTAAATTCTGGTGACCTTCTGCTGTGACTAGATAGGCTGATGTAATTCCTATAAAAATTCTGGTTTTAACTCATTCCTATTGCCTTTGGCTTATTCTGACTGGGAATAGTTGCTAATCTAGACTTCCCCTTAGAGAACAATAAACATGAGAGATCTAAACCAAAAAGCATCTATATGTTTAAATTATATTTCAAAATATAATGTAGAAGATCATTTTCCAGAGAACTTGATGTTATCTTTGGGATATCTGTATGATATTATCCTTCTTGGAGTTAACTACATTAATTGTTTGTAGTGGATTAACAATGTTGCATGCAAGAATGTTAATTAATTGAATAAGTATTTTTTTACATTTTCTTCTATTCCAGTTGATTTATCTTTAGTGGATAAGGATGAAGATGCCATCTATTTCTTGGGAAATTCTCTTGGCCTTCAACCAAAAATGGTTAAAACATATCTGGAAGAAGAACTAGATAAGTGGGCCAAAATGTAAGTATTATTTCAAAAGCTATCTTTTAACATCTCATTCAAGAATTTTAAGAGTTTCCATCAAAATGCAGCAGAAATGAATCTGACTAGTATCCATGAGGATGTGGGTTCGATCCCTGGCCTCGCTTAGTGGGTTAAGTATCTGGCATTGCTGTGAGCTTTGGTGTAGGTCACAGACGTGGCTTAGATCCTGCTGTTGCTATGGCTGTGGCATAGGCCAGCAGCTGTAGCTCTGATTAGACCCCTAGACTGGGAGCTTCCATATGCCACGGGTGAGGACATAAAAAGCCAAAAAAAATTTTTTTTAAAATAAATCTAGGTTGTTTACTATTTGGAGAGATATATAATAGAATTTAGAATTTCAGGTCAGAGAGGAACTCAAAGGATCATGTTATTCAATACTGTCCTTTTATTGATGAAATAACTGAGGATCAATAAATAAGGTCATATGGCAAGCTAGCGGCAGAATCATTGATCGTTTAAAATATTTAAAAATTTAAGTTCTTTCCCTGAATTGACACATCTATATCATATGCCACTGTTTTATTTTTTAAATTACTGACGAGGGAATTAATATTTAGGATTAAATTTAGTGTTTTCATGATTAGTTCTTGGCCAAACTCTACCATGATAATTTTTATAAATAAAAAAAATAAAAATTGTTGGGTGGATGAGTACAATAGAAGGTACTTCCATCCCCAAACTGAAGATAATTATTGAGAAAATTCTCCATTTGGGCTTAGCAAGCACGTTCACTACAATCATGCAGGAATCTTAAATCAGGATTCATTTTTTCCTCCATCTTTTCTATTCTGCTTTTACTCTTCTGCTTATTAAATCCTTCACATTTTCTGACTACCTGAATGCCTGACCTCTTTAATATTAACTTTCTCAACCACTGATTACCCTTCTCTGAATGTCCACTGCATTAATAATCACTGATCTACAACAGTCGGTTTAGAGGTTTTGGCTTTCAGTAGTTTTATATCTGTAGCTATACTATTATAAATCCTTTAAGGAAAACAACCTAATCTTATGTACTTCTTATTCTTCCCCAGTATTTACTGATAAAGCTGAAACTAGAAATATATTTATATATCCACACAAGTATATAGATATATAGATAGTTTTTGGCCATGCCTGTAGCATGTGGAAATTCCTGGGCCAGGGATTGAACTCATGGCGCAGCAGCAACCCGAGCCACTGCAGGGACAACACCAGATCCTCAACCCACTGTGCCTCAAGAGAATTCATGGAAATATTTTAAACTATTTAAAATTTTGTATCATTTATAAGATTTACAATATTAAAATATATAAATATTTAAAAATATTTTTGATTCCTAGACTCTGAAAAATAGATATTAGAGGTACACTAAACCTAAAGGTTATTAGATAACATTGTAAAGTTCTTAATTTTACTGGTGAAGAATATAAGTTCACACTTCACTGCAAGAATAAAGATTTATATAAATTATTAGATCTGTTATAACCATCTGCATAACATTTATGTATGAATTGAAAAATATCACCACATTTGGAAGCATTTTTCACTAGCAGGTTTTAATATTTAAAAAATGAGCATCAGAGTTACAAACCCAACTGGTATCCATCAGGATGCATGTTCGATCTCTGGCCTCACTCAGTGGGTTAAAAATCTGGTGGCATAGGTTGCAGGCATGGCTCAGATCTGGTGTTGCCATAGCGGTGGCATAGGTATGAGTTGCAGTTCTAGCCTGGGAACTTCCATATGCCACAGATACAGCTATAAAAGGCAACAACAACAACAAAATGAACATCAAAGTTAATAAAAGCAGTTACTATTCATTTTTGTCCTTAATGTAAAAGAAAGCAGAGAATTTGATTGAATTTGAATTCTGGAGAGTGTTCTTGCCTCTTGGATACTCATTCAGCAAAACTGTGCATCTCTACCCTTTAGGCATTTTAGAAAGGATGCTGCTCTGATATCCTATTCATATTCTTATGAATATCCCACTTTATTAAAGGACTGGTTAATTATTTTCAAGACTTGTATTCCAGTTATATTCCAGTAAAGTGCCTCTCTTTTAAAACACTCTTCTATTGTTGTTACCTTTCAATTTTATATTTTACCTTGTGACAACAGAACATTACATAACCTTAACCCCTTCTACCTATTTTTCATCAGACAGACAATTCATAAAGGAGATGTCTTTTTTTTTTCTTTAGGGCCACACCCATCCTAAAAAGGAGGTTGCCAGGCTGGGGGTTGAGTCAGAGCTGTAGCTGCGGGCCTACACCACAGCCTCAGCAACATGGGATCCAAGCCACATCTGTGACCTACACCACAGCTCATGGCAATGCCAGATGCTTAACCCACTGAGAGAGACCAGGGATCAAACCTGCGTCCTCATGGATGCTAGTCAGATTTGATTCCATTGAGCCATGATGGAAACTCCAAAGATGCATTTTAATGCTTCTAAAAACTTAGGCATTTTAGATATATTTATTTAAAGAGAAAAATAGCCCACTGAATTACACATCAGCAACAAACTGCCTAGTTTGCAGACAATAACTTAGCTTACACAGCAATATGTGTACAGAAAAGGCACTTGTGAAGCACATGGCTCCATGTGTGTTCCTGCAGGCCCCACAACCTAGTTCAATTTAAGTGTTTCTTTCTTTAAAAAAAAAAAAAAAGGTATTGTAGAAGAGGAAGGACTTTCCCTCTACTCTACTAGGTCCATTTTCTGGGTCTATGAAATAAACTAATAATAGGCAGATTAATAGGATAAAATGCATTAAAATTTGTTATTTTTTAAATATTATAAGCATGAAGGCATCACAGGGGGCGAAAAGTGAATATCCAAAAAAGTAATGAGATTTGAGAGCTTATATGTCATCTCGATAGGAGATAGGAGGGGCAATATGGGCCACTTTGGGGCAAGTAAATGATTTTTAGGAAAGATGAATGGGCCTTTAGAAGAACAGATGGGAGATGTGATGGTTACAAAGTGTGTCTGGATGTGGTACTGACTTCCAGTATCCTCTCCTGTGACCAGTCAATTTTCTTTGGTTGATGAAACTCCTAAAGAGGGAATTTGTGACAACTGAGTTCTTTTTGGAGGATCTGTCTTCAGGCAGATAAGGGGAGTTCAGAGATATCCTCCCCATGCATTTTCTATTTTGCAAGTGCCTTCAGTTTATAATAACCCTTATGCCAAAGAGGCCAATTTTATTATTGCTTATTCTACTACCCTTCAGTGTGAATAAGAAAGAACATGGTATGACATGTTATAGAAATTTTTCTGACATCTCTGTTGGCTAATCATCAATTGGGTCACAGAAAAAAAAGAAAGTTGTGATGTCTTTAAGGAAGACTGTGAAGTCTTATTTATTCACTTATTTAGGGGAGATTTTAAAAGCAGGGCCACTTTTCATTTTGTAGGATGGTTAAAGCAGAGTCCTATTTCAAAGAGGATCCACATTTCTATTAACTTTCTAATTGGATTTTATATCCTGAAATCTAATTTCATGAGTAAATACAGCTCTGCAGACATCTCAGAGGACAGCCCACTCATGGCAATCATTGATGCCATGGTAGTGAGTTAACTCTTTATTCTCTTTTCTTTTACAGCATTTGTAAAAGAAGAGTGCAACTACAGTGCAACTATTTTAAGCAGTTTTGAATGAGAACCTAATCTCTTTTTCTCTCTTGTCTTTTTAGGGCCACACTGGAGGCATATGGAAATTCCTAGGCCTAGGGGTTGAATTAGACCCGTAGTTACCAGCCTATGCCACAGCCACAGCAGTGCCAGATCCGAGCCATGTATATGACCTACACAGCAGCTCATGGCAACGCTGGATCCTTTAACCCACTGAGCGAGGCCAGGGATCAAACTCACGTTCTCATGGATACTAGTCAGGTTCTTTACTGCTGAGCCACAACAGGAACTGGAACATAATCTTTTTCTAAACTCAAATACGTATGTTTATAATTGCACTGTGATCCACATCAACTCTTTCTAATGACAGGCCCCTTTACTTTGAGTTTATTTGGGTAACACTTTCTAAACACAATTTACTACCCCAGGCTAGTAGACTGAAAAAATGAAGACGGCGACTCTGTGTATGATATTTTAAAGGGAGGGAGATGCCAAGAGCACTGCAGGAAGAAACATATCCTTAAAGATTATTATCATGGTGTCTACCAGAGTGAGAAGTAGGTGGCATAATATTCTGAGATATAAATGCTCAGAGGCAGAACATAGAATTTTACTACCTAAATGTACTAAGATGTATCGTGCTATCAGTAAGGCCATGGAGCTGTATGTGATTAAAATAAAAAAGGATCCAAGTATCTGCCTTTAACTATTATTTAATGATAATGATTTTTATCTTCAGCATTTATATTGGAAGTCAAGAAAGAGGCAAGCTGCAGGCTATCTAACAATAATATGAATAACATGAACTAACAATTCCCCTCCCTCCTTAGTCTGTTTTTTCTCAGTCTTTTTCCTACATCTCGGTTTATATGGCAATTGAAATATTAGTTTAAAAGTCATGTTTTACACTACATGTTGATGAAGTAAGTTTTAACATTAGATTTGCATTGGCAAAGAAGAATCAGAAAGTGAGTACAAATATTTTTTACATACTATTCATTTTTCGCAGTGATCCTTTAAGGTCCATATTGTAATCCATTTACTGTTATGAAAGTGGAAAATCAGACCCTATAAGCTTCTAATAAATGTAGCCTCATAACCAGTTGTGACCTAGAACGGGTTCATCCCAGGTGATCTAAGCCTGTTGCTAAATATTCAGGATTTTTGTTGATACCATGAAATTGGTCACAGGGGTAGTCACACCAAAAAAATGACAAAGGCTGAAAAACAGGGCTTCTCTCTTCCAGTTCCCTCACTGCTCTGTAGGGGAGAAAAAATAATTTTCCCTCTATCCTTCTGAGTTTTTAGCTGAGACCTCCATAATAAAAGATGGATTATTGCAGAAGTTTATTAACATGAATGCCTCATGTATACATAGGAAATATCCAGAGAAAAACAAGTAACTCCCAGAGGTGGCTGAGAATTCAAGCGTAAATCCCAATTTAATAGGGAAAGAGGAGGGGAATTGGAGGCCTCTTATGGGATAGTGAAAGATTTCTATGAAAGATGCTTGAGTCTTTGAGGAATAGATAGGAGATATAGTTTGTGACAAAGTTTGTCTGGGAGTGGGACTGACTTCTAGTCTCTTCTGTGCTCAGAGTCTTCTGTTTCATCCCTGGTTGATGAAATGCCTGAAGAGGGCGTTTATGACCATTGAGTTCCTTTTGAAAGATCAGTCTTTAGGTAGAGAGGGAAGTTCAGAGAAAGCCACTCCTGCATTTTCTGTTTTTCAAGTTCTTTCAGCTCAAGATGGTCAATATATCACAATGATATATTTTAAGGTTTCATGTTCTGCTACCCTTCACCTCTGAGAGAGGTTCTACCATCTCACCACTGCCAGCTCACTGAATTTCAGAGTGTGTGTTTAAATACAATTCACACTACACACAGAGCACTATACATAGAGCATGCTCTTTCCTTTCTTCCAAGTTTATACAATCTTTGGATTCCAAAAGAATTAAGAACAATCTGATTCAGCGCTTTCTAAGATATAAGTTTGTAACAGCACACAAAGTCACTTCTTTCTTGATCCTTTGTTTTAATGTCTTCTACATTTTTTCAAACGTATTTGCCTCTCTCATTGATACTTGGGGTTTGAAGTTTTCTTATGTATTTTGTGTTTTTCTATTATGCCTACTATGGTCCTTACTAGAATAAAAAAAAAATGAGTTAGAATATGATAGATGAAATTGCTATAAAATATGTCAATATATAGCATTGGCTTTGATTACTGCCAAGTTTCACTATCTACACAAATGTCACCATGAGTTTAGTCACATTTTATACACTTCTATTTAATTTACAGGTTGTAATTATATTTTATTTTATTTTTGCTTTTTAGGGCCACTACTGTGGTGGCAGTTCCCAGGCTAGGGGTCGATTGAGAGCTGCAGCCACCAGCCTATGCCACAGCCACAGCAATGTGGGATCTGAGCTGTGTCTGTGACCTCATCACAGCTCATGGCAACGCTGTATCCTTAACCCACTGAGTGAGGCCAGGGATCAAATCTGTATCCTCATGGATACTAGTCGGGTTTGTAACCTGCTAAGCCACAACAGGAACTCCTCTAATTACATTTCAAATTTAATTAATAATCATTTTACTCTCTACCCTCAAATAATAGTGATATATTTTACACACAAACACACACATAGATATACACCACCACATAGATACACGTAAACTGATATTGTTTACATCCCTTTTCAATTTCAGGGGGGCTTACGGTCATGAAGTAGGGAAACGTCCTTGGATTATAGGAGATGAAGTTATTTTAGGACTTATGACTGACATTGTAGGTAAGTACAAAATGATTTTTTTCCAAAAGAATCATAAAAATATAATCATTTAGTTATACACATAGGTTATAAGGTAAAATTTTTTGAACATCACCCTTATTTTCTATTTTAATCCACAATACCAAAGAATAAGCATACCTTTAATTTAGACTTGATTGCTAATGTTGTTATTTTCTCATACATTCTAAGATTACTATTTTCTTACCAATGAAAAATATATGCTTTTATAGTTAAAGAAATATCATAAAATTCAACTTAAATGAATTTTCTGATTTCATTATATGGTAAAATAAACATTAACCTACATATGCTAAAGGTCTAAAATACCAATCATATTTTGTTTCATTTCAATTTAATCCGTGATAGCATTTTAGAAGTAAGCTGAGTTTTGTTGAAAACAATATAGGTGATGCTTTTAATTGGTCTATAATGTATTCTTTAAGGTGAATTCTATCTACTCTTAGTAGTATTCAAGTTAGTTTTAGATGGTAAAGGTATTAATGTTTTGAAAAAATTTATTTATTTAATAAGATTGATTATTCAGCATTGCCTAAAACCTCATATGAAATATAGGGTATTAAACAATACACACACACACACACACACACACACACACACAGACACACACGTGTGTGTGTGTGTGCATATATATATATATATATATATATATATATATATATACATATATACATATAACCAGAGAAGAATATGCTGCTGAGTCCCATAGTATATTACCTACATAGAGACACTTCTTTAAGATCAGGAAATGTAACAATTTTTCCTCAAATGTTCAAATAAACACAGAGAATTAGGCAAAGTGAGGTAAAAGCAGTATATTTCAAATAGTGAACCTCATAAAACTGGGAAGAACTAAGTGAAGTGTTAATAAGTATAACATTATCTCAATAAAAATTCAAGATAATGATTATAAAGATGCTCAATGAATCCAGGAGAATTGATGAAAATAGTGAGAAGTTAAGCAAAGAGTTATAAACCTTAAAGAAGAACCAAAGCTGAAGGATACACTAATTGAAATAAAAATACACAAGAAGCAATCAGCAGTAGATTAGATGACACAGAGGAATGCATCAGTGAAGTGGCAGACAGAGTAGTAGAAACCACTCAAGCTAAACAGGAAAAAAAAATTAAAATTGAGGGCACTTTAAGAAACCTCTGTGATAACATCAAGGATACTAACATTCATATTATAAGGGTCCCAGAAAAGAGAGAAAGGGGCAGAGAAGTTATTTGAAATGATAATAGCTTAAAAATTTCCTAACCTGGGAAAGGAAGCAGACCTCCAAGTCCAGGAATCACAGAGAATTCCAAATAAGAACAACCCAAAAAGGTCCACACCAAGGCAAACTATAATTAAAATTGAGAATAAATAAAGAGAAAGAGAAAAAATCGTAAAAGCAGCAAGGGAAAAAAAGCAAGCAATTACATGCAAAGGAACTCCCATGAAACAATCAACTGACTTTTCAGCAAAAATGTTGTAGGTCAGAAGGGAGTGGCATCATAAATTTCAAGTGATGAAAAGAAAAAAAAAAAAACCTACAATCAAGAATACTCTATTTGACAAATCTATCATTCAGATTTGAAGGAGAAAGAGTTTTAGAAATAAGCAAAATCTAAAAGAGTTCAGCAGCAGTAAACCTGCTTTACAAAAAAGGTTTAGGGACTTCTCTAAGTGGGTGGGAAAGAAGAGGCCAATACTAGAAACATAAACATTATGAAAGGAAAAAAATATTTTATGCTCCTATACACAGTCATTTGTTCTGTAACAATTCAGATTTTTGTTGTTATATTTGATTTACAATGTCGTGCCAATTTCTGCTGTATAGCAAAGCAACTCAGTCACAATCCACATTTTAAATAGTGCTTCCTGACAACATACCAGCTGACTCTTCTTTAATATGGGCAATAAGTATAGCAATTCACATTAAAGGTGGTGATATTATCAGACCACACTAGAAGGGTAAGCAGAGATCAGCTGGGGGTAGGGCGGATGTTGTCTACAGTAGATAATTTATAAGAGAATGAAAAAGGAGAGACTGGGAGAAAGAACACCTTTGCATTTGCAGAAGTCATTACTCTTTCTAAGTAGTGATCCTGTTGACTTTGCTGGTAACCACATGTGGGTAGAGGGGGAAGAAAGCATTTCTTATGTTAGATGTTTACTTGGGGAGTTGCCTTCAAGGAGAAGGAATTTTACAGCAGACACAGTGACTAAATCACCCACACCAATCAGGTGAAGCTTCCTCATCTTCAGCTACAATTCACACCCTCTGTACTGGTTGTAAGAAGGAAAGGAAACCTAGAGCTTTTACACTGTGTTTAGCAAGAAGAGATTCAGATGTAAAATTGTCAAAATAATCTAGGTTAAGTTAGCTGGCAAATGTACTACAAATCTCCATGAATTAAGGATCCAGCATTACCATGAGCTGTGGTGTAGGTTTCAGATGCGGCTCAGATCCCAGGTTGTTGTGGCTGTGGCATAGGCTGGCAGTTGCAGCTCCAATTCGACCCCTGGCCTAGGAACTTCCATATGTCACACATGCAGCCCTAAAAGGCAATAAATAAATAAATAAATAAATAAAATACTCCCCCAAAAGTATATCCTCAGTACATAACTTTGCATTTTACTCCTGCCTAAAGTGGCTGGATTTCCAGAAAGCCTCAACATGATAGAGAACCAAGATTAGCTCTAGGTGGCCCAGTATAGGCCACTGGACCACTCATTAAATTTTAGGTATTCAGTCAAATTAACCTTTAGAATTCTCTGTTGGATCAAAGTATCACTGGTAAAGGCAGAGAGGACATAGTCCAGTCCATAATATATACCCTGGTGAAAACAAGAGTTAAATAAATGTTTATTCACTTCTTCTCTAACTTAGCTCCCAGTATCCATGCAGAAGACTAGAAAAGTCTTCCCTGCAATATCTGGATAACCTAAAGGTTCTGACATTGGTTTTCACAGTACAGTGGCCCAACAGGGTCACTTTAAAACAAATCCAACCACATGCATAGTAGAGAACACACTCACGTTTAATACAGCTTGAACTACCAGAGTTTTAAGGAAAATATGATTTTAGTTTGTGAACCACATGAATGTATAACCTATTCAAAAATTAAAAAACAAACAAACAAAACCTCCATAGAAGAGTTGCAAGCAAAAGCAAGCTCTGTTTGCTATTAGTTATTATTGGGTAATCATTACACTATGCATTTTTTAAACACTATACACATTTATATCTGTTTATGCAGTTATATTATAGGATCAAAACATTGGCTTCTAGTTTAAGATAACAGAATAAGTAAAAAATGATAATGCTCCTTTCTTTTGCAAACACAGAGAAATTATAGAAAATATTTAGGAGTTCCCATTGTGGCTCAGCAGAAACGAATCTGACTAGCATCCAGAGGATGCAGGTTTGATCCCCGGCCTCGCTCAGGGGGTTAAGGATCCAGCATTGCTGTGAGCTGTGGTGTAGGTCACAGACATGACTCAGATCCCATGTTGCTCTGGCTGTGGTGTAGGCTAGCTGCTACAGCTCCTATTTGACCTGGGAATCTCCATATGCTGCGGGTGCAGCCCTAAAAAGAAAAAAAAAATTTAGATTAACAAACATGTAGATAGCAGCACTAAAATAATTAAATAGAAGTCTTTACTGACCAGAAATATAGTCATGACTGAGGAAAGAAGAAGCTGGAAGCAAATAATTGGGGGCAGTGCATGAAGCTAGGATGAGTGTGTAGGGCCTAAGTCCGGGAATCTCACAGGAAGTCCCAGGGAGAATCTATACAGCTCTGGATGCCTAGGGTTCAGACCCAAGACCAGAATTTTGTCAGCAATGGCAAGTAAAGGTGAGAATATAGCATCTCCTGCCAAAACAGTCAGGATCTTGTAACCACACAGGACTTGATCAGATTGCCAGCCTTATCCAAAAGAATATATATTCTCACGGCGGGAATTCATTCAAACGTCTAACATGAATTCTTTTTTTTAAACTGAAAAAAAAATCCTGAATTAATTTGATCTGAGCATATATGTTTTCCTTAGATGTAGTGTTTTTTTTTTCTTGCTAGATTTGCTTTCAGAACATAAACTGCATTCCAATCCTGTTATTTTGTGGTTAATATTTATTATCCTCTAAAGAGGAGTTAGGAGGTTTATATACAAGCTAGGGAAGTGATAAGGCAATATCAGTTAGTGAGATTTATTTATGAAGCCCATAAAACCTAAAAAAGATTTCCTTTGACCATTTAAAAGTTTATAGCTCTACTGCAACTTATTAAATGTGCATGTGTTTTTCTGCCCAGAAAATACAGATATATCACAGTGATCACTGATATTTCAGACCAGCCTACCTCTCATTGTTGTTATTAAGGAAAATTTAAAAAAAACCTAAATATTCAGATTGAACTTATTAAAAATGTTTTAAAGAATATTTACCAGCTCTAGCTTTAGGGCTTTTTGTGTGTGTTTTTTGAAATAACATACAAAGTTATGGGACAAACTTTATTGTGTTCTGGTTTTTTTTGTCCCTGAATGTTACATTAATTGAATTACAATCATTCATTAAATACTATGGAATATAAAAAAATTATCCTTTGAAATAGGAAAAGTCACTTTTGTATACATGAAACTCAGTAACTACGTCTATCTGTATAGTCACAAACCTTACTATGAAAAATGCATTATCATATTTTATTTGGAATATTGTTAGCGAATCACTGAACTAAATGAATTATTTTAATTATTATTTTATTAAATTTCTATTTTGTTCTCTATAGTACATGTTATATCAGGAGAAATATTCGTAACCTTTTTTTTGTTTACCAAATGAATATGAATTGATAGTGTGCAAAACCGTATTAAGAGAAAAATTTTAAAAGCTCTTTATAAAATTTCACTCAAATTTTTTTACCTTTATACTTGTATATATTAGTCAAAGAAATTTCTTTTAATTTAGGTTGAAAAATGAATTAATTCATCCTATTCACTTCAGTAGGAACTGATTCTTTTAGGAGGTATTTGTACGTGTGTTCGTGTTTATCTTGTTTGCTTTGAATCCCATGCAGGTTCCCCTTTTGCCTGGGTTTGCTTAGGTTCTCAGAAAATCTGGTAGAGTTTAAATAAGTAAAAACATTGAATAGTTTCTGATTTGTTTCTTATCTGCATATATTGTTCTCTGTTGCAATTTTTAAAAATTATTCTTTCTCACTTTGTAATACAAGAAACCTCAAGTCCGCTTTGGAAGTGGGTATTGTATAAATCACAAAATAGATTTTAAAATTATGTGGTAACCTCAAAAAAGCAGCAGAAATATATGACAAACCCACAGCGAACATCATTCTCAATGGTGAAAAGCTGAAAAAATTCCCACTGAGATCAGGAACAAGACAAGGATATCCGCTCTCACCATTACTCTTCAACATAGTTCTGGAAGTCCTAACCACAGCAATCAGAGAAGCAAAAGAAATAAAAGGAATCCAAATTGGAAAAGAAGAAGTAAAACTATCCCTATTTGCCGATGACATGATACTACACCTAGAGAATCATAAAGACTCTACCAGAAAACTGTTAGAGCTCATCCACGAATTTGGCAAAGTTGCAGGATACAAATCAATACACAGAAATCCACAGCATTTCTATACACTAACAATGAAAGGGCAGAAAAGGAAATTAGGGAAGCAATCCCATTTACCATCGCATCCAAAAGCATAAAATACCTAGGAGTAAACCTACCTAAAGAGACAAAAGACCGGTACTCTGACAACTGCAAGCCGCTGATGAAAGAAATCAAAGAGGACACAAATAGATGGAAAGATACACCATGCTCATGGGTTGGAAGAGTTAATGTTATCAACATGACTATACTACCTAAGGCAATCTACAGATTCAATGCAATCCCTATCAAACTACCAAGACCATTTTTCACAGAACTCAAACAAAATAGTTTAAAGTTTGTTTGGAAGCACAAAAGACCCAGACTAGCCAAAGACATCCTGAAAAAGAAAAATGGAGCTGGAGGAATCAGGCTCCAGGACTTCAGACTACACTACAAACCAACAGTCATCAAAAGCATATGGTACTGGCACAAAGACAGACATATAGATCAGTGGAACAGGATAGAAAGCCCAGAATTCAACCCACACACCTACAGCCAACTCATCTATGACAAAGGAGGCAAGAATATACAATGGAGAAAGGACAGCTTGTTCAGTAAGTGGTGCTGGGAAAACTGGACAGCCACATGGAAAAGAATGAAATTAGAACACTCCCTAACACCATACACAAGAATCAACTCCAAATGGATCAAAGACCTAGGTATAAGACCAGACACTATCAAACTCTTAGAGGAAAACATAGGCCAAACACTCTCTGACATAAACGACAGCAACATCTTCTCAGATCCACCTATCAGAGTATTGGCAATAAAAAGAAAAATAAACAAATGGGACCTAATTAAACTTCAAAGTTTCTGCACAGCAAAGGAAACCCTGAACAACACAAAAAAGCAACCCACAGAATGGGAGAAAATCTTTGCAAGTGAATCGACGGACAAGGGATTCACCTCCAAAATTTATAAACACCTTCTGCAGCTCCATACCAAAAAAACAAACAACCCCATCCAAAAAATGGGCAGAAGATCTAAACAGACAATTCTGCAAAGAAGACATACAGATGGCCAAGGAACACATGAAAGGATGTCCAACATCACTCATTATTAGAGAGATGCAAATCGAAACCACTAGGAGGGACCACCTTACACCAGCCGGAATGGCTATCATCCAAAAGGCTATAAACAATAAGTGCTGGAGAGGGTATGGAGAAAAAGGAACCCTAGTACACTGTTGGTGGGATTGTAAATTGGTGCAGCCACTGTGGAAAGCAGTATGGAGATGCCTCAGAAAACTAAACATAGAACTTCCATTTGATCCAGCAATCCCACTCCTGGGCATCTACCCAGAGAAAACCATGACTCGCAAAGACACATGTACTCCAATGTTCATTGCAGCGCTCTTTTCAATAGCCAAGACATGGAAACAATCTAAATGTCCATTGACAGAGGAGTGGATCCAGACGATGTGGTACATATACACAATGGAATATTACTCAGCCATTAAAAAGAATGAAATACCAGCATTTGTAGCAACATGGATGGACCTAGAAACTATCATGCTAAGTGAAGTCAGCCATACAATGAGACACCAACATCCAATGCTTTCACTGACATGTGGAATCTGAAAAAAGGACAGATGGAACTCCTTTGCAGAACAGATGCTGACTCACAGACATTGAAAAACTTATGGTCTCCGGAGGAGACGGTTTGGGGGGTGGGGAGATATGCTTGGGTTATGGGATGGAAATCCTGTGAAACTGGATTGTTATGATCATTATACAACTACAGGTGTGATAAATTCATTCGAGCAATTAAAAAAAAGAAAACTGAAAAAGAATTTCAAAAAAGCAGCAGAAGTCAAACTGATTTTTGCTACTTATGGGCTATCTAAATATTATGAGCAAACAGACAAAGCGTATATTTGGCACTATGATTGAATCTTCTAGGTTCTTAAAACAACAGCTTTTATTTTTCCATAAAGTTTCTCAAAAAGCAGTTAATGAGAGAATAATAAAAATTATTATGTACACAAATTGATTAGTGGATAGCCTGAGGAAGAGACAATGAGCAGCCATATTCGTTCATAGACATATATAAGAATTTCCATTTCAGATTAGAAGAAAAACTATTTTTTTGTGCTTTTTAGGGCTGCACCTGTGGCATATGGAGTTTCCCAGGTTAGGGGTCAAAAGAGCCGCAGCTGCCAGTTTGCACCACAACCACAGCAATGCGGGACCTGAGCTACATCTGTGACCTACACCACAGCTCAAGGCAATGTCGGATCCTTAACCCACTGAGCGAGACAAGAGATTGAACCTGCATCCTCATGGATACCAGCAGGGTTCATTACTGCTGAGCCACGATAGGAACTCTTAGAAGAAAAACTACTAATAAAACATTTTATATAGAGTGAACTGTTCTGAAAAACATGGGATAACTTTCCTGTATAAGTAAAGTCATATTATCAAGATGCTATAAATAGAATTACTTATGAATATAATTAGTATTATTATTAAGCCTATTTTTCCCTTGGTATATAAACCTAACAAAGGGCTCCATAGATTCATTCCAGCTTATAAAAATGTTGTAATGTGAACATAAATTTGCTTTATGAAACTTGTGGCTGACCCTCACAGAAGCAATAATCCCTGAAAGCTCTCTCCAATAGACATGAATCCTCAACAGCCATGCTAGCCACCTCTGGAGGCCACAGGAATTTGCTAGCTAAAAAACAGAGTGGAAAGTTCTCAGACTTAGCCTAACTACAAACCTTACAACAAAATCCACAATAACATCTGCATCTGCTTAATAAAATATAAAGAACATGGTATGGCAGCTAGAGATCCATCTTGAATCTTATCAAACATTAAGCATCCTGTCACCCTTACTTTGCAAAATATTTGAAATTAAATTAGGATTGGAATGATGCAGAGGGATATTGTTAATGAATATGGGCCTCCTATATTTAACTTATTGGGAGTTGATAATGGAGACAAAACTTTCAAATGTAATCCTGAACAAAGATTTTAACTGTTTTTTTTCCCCCAAGGTGAGGGTAAGATTTTGTCCCTTACTTCCTATCGGTGAGACTTTAAGCAAGTTAGTTCATTGCTTTGCATGTCAGTTTCCTCGCTGATAAAATGCGGAAATTCAAAGTAGATATCTTATTGAGTTACTGTGAAGACTGAGATAATACAAGTCACATTAGAAGTGCTGGCACATAATAAGGGCTCAAGAAATGTTAGCATGCCAGGCACTGAGAATAAAAAGACAGTGCTTGCATGTAACTAAATTTCATCTTCTGATAAAGCAAAAAAAAAAAATGTGGTCAATAAATAAACAAGCTGGAAAGTACTCTTCAAATGAGAATTCTGGCTCTCACCCATCTTAGATGAAGTAATTGAAATTTTTACATTTACTGAAGTGATTTATATATGATCTTCTACAGTAAAGATTCTTTCAAATCCTGATAATTTTTAAGGAAGTTTTTAAAAAACTTTTGGCCCCCAATAAATTTGTCCTTAATACTTGTAGCTCTTTTTTAAATTAAAAAAAATTAAATTGAGGCATATAGTCAGAGGAATGGATAGAAGATGTGTTCGATACACACACACACACACACACACACAAATGGAATATTACTCAGCCATAAAAAGAATAAAATTCTGCCATTTGCAACAATGTGGATGGACCTAGAGAATATTATGCCTAGTAAAATAAACAAGACAGAGAAAGACAAATACTGTATGATATCTCTCATATGTAGAAGCTGAAAAATAATACAAGTGACAGTATATGCAAGACTCACAGATGTAGAAAACAACTAGCAGTGTCCAAAAGCGAGAGGAAAAGGGGTAGGACCAAATAAGAGGAGATACAAACTATTACGTACAAAAATAGATAGGCAGCAAGGATTTATTGTATAGCACAAAAATTACAGCTAATACTTATAGTTCTTGCTATTTCAACACTAATTCACAAAAAGCTCTTAAGAAAAAAAGGAACAAAAGAAAGCAACTTGATAGAATTTCAATTTGCTTTAAGAAAGATTTTCTTATGGAATTCTGATGATATTGAAATATCTTAGAACAAATTTGGTTTCAAAAATACAATTTAAACCAAAAGAGATAGGTCAACTAGGTAAATTTTGAAATAAGCTAAAAAAATCAGCCTGACTTGTGGCCCTTTGATGTTAGGAACACTTGATACTTCAGTGCCTGTAGGTCATATTTGGAATAAACATTTCTCTTTCTTTCTTTCTTTTTCTTTCTTTCTTTCCTTCCTTCCTTCCTTCCTTCCTTCCTTCCTTCCTTCCTTCCTTCCTTCCTTCCTTCCTTCCTTCCTTCTTTCTTTCTTTCTTTCTTTCTTTCTTTCTTTCTTTCTTTCTTTTTTTTCTTCTTATTAGAGCCACACTTGCAGCACATGGAAGTTCTCAGGCTAAGGGCAGAATCAGAGCCAGAGCCACAGCAATGCGGGATCCAAGCCACGTCTGTGACCTACACTGCAGATCACATTGGATCCCCCACCCACTAGGTGAGGCCAGGGATGGAATCTGCATCCTCAGGGATACTAGTTGGATTTGTTTCCTCTGCACCACAGCAGGAACTCCAAAATGAACATCTCTGCTAATGTTCTGTAGTTTAATATTTACACCATTCTCAGATATATATGGGTCTGCTGCTCACATGTTAAAACACTGACCCTTCCTTCCCTTGACAAAGTTCATTAGCAGGTGAGGAGGACATTTTGTGAAAAGCTTGGTTGAATGTGAAGTATGCCAGTGTGGGATAACTTTTGTGCTTGTGGGCAGACAAATTATTCATATCAGTGAGGGATTATTTACAAAGAATTGATCCAAGTGTTAGCATGCCTTTGAAAGCCAGGGGAGGAAATCACAGGGCCACATGTATGTCTAGATTAATTCAGCCTAACAATTCTGATTCATCACATTCCATGAAAGACCAATTTTAGGTGGTCCAAAATGAACACTGTATTCTTTGAAGAACTAACATTTTTGAGGAAATGATAATCATTTTAATTAGAAGGTTTAATTGTAATTGTTGAGAAAAAAATGTAATGTCTACCCTGGTATAGAAAGTCTCCCTCCCTTCCTACCTCTTCCATTTCTTTGTTTACATTTTGTGACAAATTTGAAAATTCTTTTCTTGTTTTCTTCTCATTACACTCTTTCAAATATTTCTCTTCCTACTATTTCTGTTCTTTCTTTATACAGTCGTCCCTCAGTATCCCCAGCAGACTGGCTCCAGGAGCCCCCACAGGTACCAAAATAGAAGGATGCTCAGGTCCCACATGTAACATGAGTCATGCCCTGAATATGATTTGCCCTCCATATCCACGGGTTTAACATCCACAGATAAGCAGGGCCAAATGCATTATTTTTTCTTCTTTTTATCCTTCTATCCCTGCCAGAATATTTTTTATTGTAATAAATAGTTTTCACAAAAGATGCTTATAAATAGCTAACAGAGAGTTAAGGATAGTATCAGATTGATATCTTGGATTTTTTTTAGAAATTAATGGTAAAAACTCATACCATAATTCAAAGAAACAAATAAAGCTGGCAGCATTTCTTTTACCATATTTAAAAATCATTTTCTTATTATAGGGCAAGACATATGTCACTATATACAAGGTAAGTTATCCACAATGTTTAAGTGCTAGGAATGCAGAATGAGCCTGCTCTTGTTGCCCTTTGACTTCAGACTCTCTTCACTGTACAAAGACCAGGGATACGTCTTTTAACACCCACAACTTGATTAACAACCTTACATGTCAAATGGGGAAATCCATCATTCAAATGCAACAAAAACTTTTTCTTGACTATAGGTAGGCACAGGCCTTTCCTTAAATGGCTATGTTGAAATGCAAATTCCTAAGAATGCACTTATTTCCAGTGGCCTCCCCTCAAATGAACTGAACTTAAAATCTATCTACAAGTTAGATATTCCACTTACTATGTATTCTTTCAAACTGGGAGTCTATCAGGAGTATCTCACTGTATACAGAATGCAGGACTTGCATGAGGCAGTCTTACAAACGTTAAAGCTCATAGCCCACTTTCCTCAGTTGATGGTAGAGGCATTGTTCCTAGTACACAGTTCTAATTGCTTTTAAGAGACATCATAAGAACTAAAAATAGGGAAAGTATTATCTTTGTTATTATGTTCTGAGTTCTTAAGTATTCAGTGTATGATTTGTCTCTGGGTCTGTTTCTAGTGCCAAAACCCTTTTTAATAGGAGTTAGATCAGATTACGATTGTGTAGTAGATAACCTAATTTTGCATGTTTTCTCCATCAAACAATACATATCTATGTCAGTTATATCAGTGTATATGGATAAATCCAAAAGCTATTTAGCTCTTTGCATTTCTCTCCTACCTCTTTTGTCTTATAAACTATTACATATCTCACTATAATAACAGTGAGTTATGTTTGGCAACACAGCCTTCTTTTATTAAAGGTGTGTTTTAATTTGACATTAGAAATAACCAGCTTTAAAAATGTGATCGGTCTTGATTTCTTTTAGATTCCTTTTGGAGATACTCTTATGACAAAAATGTGCTCTGTGAGAATTTGGCAAACTAGCTGATAATAGGATAAATCTTTGTTTACAGGAGAAAGAAAATGCATCATTATTATATTGTTATTATTTAGTATATCAAAAAGTAAATATAAATTTTAGCTGGTTATGTGCATGTGAGTCAAGATATTATTTGATAAAATGAGTCAGATGGAAAAATTTCCATGTCTTTGTTATGACACATCAAATACCCCCTTATCTCTAAAAACATTAAGGATAAATGATACTTTGTTTTTCCAACTATCCATAGAACTAAAAGAAAAATCTAAATTATGATATCTTTATTTTGCAGGAGCCAATAAAAAAGAAATAGCCCTAATGAATGGTCTGACTCTGAATTTACATCTTCTACTGGTAAGTTTTCTTTCCCACCAATGTTTAATATACACTCATTTACAGAATCTGACATTTTTCCATCTTTAATTCATGAGCATCTGGATGTTTGCTTATTTAAAAATAAGTTGTAAGGTTATTTTCATTTCTGCCAGGAAATGCTGGACGATGATAGAATGGCTTCTTTATAATCATGTGAGAATTGACTCTTACAAAAAGCTTTAGAATAATGAATAGCTCTTTATCTCAGAACATAAGGAATAAAAGCCACAATGGATGAAAAGCAAAGAATGCCACAAAACAATGAATCACACAAAACAGCGATGTACAAATGGTAGCAAACTGTGAGCTTTTCAGGAAAATAGTTTTCCAATGTACCGGACTCTAATAGGGTCGGACTATGGATTTGTGTTTTTATGATTAATTCTGGGAGAGTAGGTTAAAAAAGTATCAGAAAGTAAAACTAAATTGGAGAAAAAGGATATAGTACCTTATATGAGTCACTTGTTTAAAGTGTTTCTTATATCGTATTTAATTGTGTATATATATATATATATATACACACAAATATAAAATAAATATATTCTTGATTTGGAATATGGTGCCTATAGTAATTGCCTGATGCTATGAAAATCTTGTATTTCATTTTTAAGTGAGTTTTTGAAAACATGCCTACATGACAAAATGCAAAATTAAGACATCGATATTTTATTTTGATAAAATATAGACATAATTAGGAGTTCTTGTCGTGGCACAGTGGATAACGAATCCGACTAGGAACCATGAGTTTGCGGGTTCGGTCCCTGCCCTTGCTCAGTGGGTTGACGATCCGGCATTGCCGTGAGCTGTGGCGTAGGTTGCAGACGCGGCTCGGATCCTGTGTTGCTGTGGCTCTGGCGTAGGCCGGAGGCTACAGCTCTGATTAGACCCCTAGCCTTGGAACTCTATATGCCGTGAGAGCGGCCCAATAAATGGCAAAAGACAAAAAAAAATAGACATAATTACTAAATATGCTTGAAGGAACATGTTTGTGGAGTATGTTAAGTATGATGGTAAACAGCATAGTTTTTTTTTTTGTCTTTTTGCCTTTTCTTGGGCCGCTCCAGCGGCATATGGAGGTTCCCAGGCTAGGGGTCTAATCTGAGCCGTAGCCACTGGCCTACGCCAGAGCCACAGCAACGCAAGATCCGAGCCGCGTCTGCAACCTACACTACAGCTCAGGGCAACGCCGGATCGTTAACCCACTGAGCAAGGGCAGGGACCGAACCCGCAACCTCATGGTTCCTAGTCGGATTCGTTAACCACTGCGCCACGACGGGAACTCCAACAGCATAGTTTTTAGTGCACACAGCTCTGGATTTGGCTGCCAGCTAGGTTACTTAATGCATGTTTGACTTTGGACAAGGGCTTTGACACTTCTAAATCCTTTTCTCTTTTGTAAAAATGAGGATGATAATACCTACCTCACAGGTATGCACATGTATGAAATGTAGTAACATGCGAAAATTGCTTTGGCACTCCGGCCAGTGGTCAACATCTAATGAACAGTAGCAATCATCCTCATTGTTATCGTGTCAGTATTTCTTTTCCAGGAACTGTGTGGAGAAGTGAAAAAGCCCCACTGAACACATGAGCCTTCTCCCTGGTGCCTCTAGAAATGCCAAATGTTTCCTTAGGGCAAACATACTTTAGTTGAAACTAAAATTAAATTTCACAAAATCATAAAACAGTGGAAATATTATGTACTAGAAACCAAATCAGCAGGCAAGACAAATCAGTATAAGACATACAGAGAATATATTTCCAGTCTTATAATAGAGAAATTCATTAAACACATTAGGAAGTTAATTTTTCAATTAAACTTTAAATAAAGCTTGAGAATTTGTTTTTATCTGATTCACATTTTCTCCCCAATTTGCTTTTCTATTGATAAATGTAATGAGCAAACATTTCTTCCTTTTTAGAATTCATTAGAAGTGAGGCTAATTGGAAAAGGTACCCTTGACAAACATTTACATGTGTAATTAATTAATGCTTTAAAATGTTTAAGATTATAAAATTGAAAGCATGGTATAAAATGAACAAATGTTTAAATTGTGCATTAATGCTTTTCTCAATAAATTCATTTCATTGCAGTTATCATTTTTTAAGCCTACAACCAAACGGTATAAAATTCTCCTAGAAGCCAAAGCCTTCCCGTCAGATCATGTAAGACTTCTTCAAATTATATTTATATTCTTTCTACCCATCCTAAAGGAGCCTATTGTTTGCCTGACTTGAATGTTTATTCACTAGTCTTTTCCAAGTAACCTTACGATAAAGAGATCTGTCAAGTGCTTTTGATTTATGCATTTTTAATAGATTGTAGCTTTATTTCTTTTGTTCAAGTAAAACGTGTTAAGGGAGAAAAGAATTTAATAGAAACATTGATTTATTAGTATTTTTAAAGACTCTGAGCAAACCACTGGTCTAAATCAAGTGCAGTTATAAATGTTTTGTTAATTCTTATTGCTGTTTTACTTTATTAAATTAAATCCATACATACCCACGTACTTACTTAACCCTTTGGTTACACAGTAGGAATGTAAACATGTATTTGTCCATTTGTTTTCATAGCACACTAGCCTAATTATTGGTGCTTTATAATTAAAAAATATTTATTACAGAATAAAAGTATTTCTTGCAGTTCAAGAAAAAAAATGCTACTTTTCATAATCTCAGTTTGATGAGAAATATGATTATTCCAGACACAGACACAGATAAAAGTATATTGCAGTTTTAGCATTATATTTCAGTTTTGGTGTTGGAGAAACTTGACTTCTGTCTTTATGTTATCACTGTTAAGTATTTTAGCCCACATTTTATAATTTTGTGGCACTTAATCATTCCAAATTAATTAACATTATTTTACTAAAAAGGATCAAGATCCTAGTATCTTGAAAAAATTCAGGGTTCCTAAAATTTCTTATTCCCATTTATAGCTTGGACTCTCAAAGAAGGGAAATTTTGATGTCTTTTTCTCTCACTAGCTTACTTATTTCTAAAGTAAGCCATTTCTGTATCCTGTGTTGGAGCCTCACGATCTTCACTGCTCATTTCAGTTGTTTTGTAAACTGTTATGACATAGATTATATGATTTACTTTTCCATCCATTTCTAATATTTTGTGTTTCAAAGAATGTTCAGATTGCTGCACATAAACTATATTAAGTAATTCTTCTCTGATATATTCTGTTTAGTCACTTTTAACCTTGACTTTGAATTAAATAGAATAATATGCTTTTATTGTTATTTTATTACTTCTTTTCTGGGTTATTTCAATGTATTTCTGTGCACTGAACTTGATTTAATAAATCATTCTTCTTTTCCAGTATGCTATTGAGTCGCAGCTTCAACTTCATGGACTTCAGGTTGAGAAAAGTATGAGGATAATAGAACCAAGAGAGGTATATGAAAAAGAGATAAATAAATATTCATCATGTTTCTATTTAGTATTGACCTTTTTTCTTCATTTTCTTTAAAAGTTTATTATCTTCATTACTTTAATGGAACTTTCAAGAAAGTATAAAAGATCTATATTCTGTTACTGTTAGGTCATGTTGCTTAAAATAGAGAATTAACTCAAAAGTGTATTTATTTTAATTTTTCAAGAGTTAGTTATATTACAAGCAAACTATTTTCCTATTAAAACCACTGTAGTCTGACCTATTCTTCAGCGAGATAGAATGAGATGGCAAATTGCATATATCATTTTAAATTTTAAATACCATTGACTGTGGGTGACATTAAAATTTGTGATATTTGTTGTAATTGCATGATACCTATCATTCATGCCCCTCAATCTAAGTATCAAATGTTTTCCTCCGAGCTTTGTCTAGGGTATAGAAAGAGACGTGGTATAGCAGAAACAGTAGATTTATAACCGACTACTATTCCCCAGAGAAATCCCAGACCTACAACTGGGTATGTGGCTTTGGAATAGTTATTTTATCTCTGGATTCTTTTATATTTAAACAAATAACAAAGGAAACACTTAATCAGAATTAATCATAAGTTCAAAATCTAACAGTTCCCATAGTGGCTCAGTGGTTAACGAATCCGACTAGGAACCATGAGGTTGCAGTTCGATCCCTGGCCTTGCTCAGTGGGTTAAGGATCTGGCGTTGCCAGTGAGCTGTGGTGTAGGTCCCAGACATGGCTCGGATCCGAAGTTGCTGTGATTGTGGCTGTGGCCGGCTACAGCTTCAATTAGACCCCTAGCCTGGGAATCTCGATATGCCACAGGTGTGTCCCTAGAAAAGGCAAAAAGACAAAAAAAAATTAAAAAAATTCAGAGACTTCATTGTCAACCCTGTTTTTTTATAGATTATCACTTTGTAAGCAAGTCCAAGATTTCTAGCAATTAGAGTATGTATAATATTTGTGAGACATATTATACACACCTAGCATTGGACACAGTAATTGGCAAATAGTAAGAATCACAAAAAATAAAAATAACTGAAGGAAAATTTATGAATATTTTAATTACATATTAATGTAGTTGATGCTTTGACTTCAAAATCGTGTTGTATTTAGCACTGGAGGAAATTCATGAAGACTTCATAAATACATCGGAATTGTTAGGATGCAAATATATAATTTGTATCTAGCTGAGTCCTTTTAGCTCAAGTTTTTGGAAAACCAAATCTAATTTCATTCACTGTATTCACAAAGTAACTAATCATTAGTCTTAGGTGGAGAGCTGTGGGGGGAAAGTAACCTTGACAACAATGAGTTTGATTGCTATTTTCTTCATGCTTTGATCTTGATCTTTAGAATAATAATCCTACTATTAAATTAATAGAAAATATTGGTTAAATTACATTCATATAAATGATGTATATGTGTTCTTTTCCTGGAAAAAATGGCATGAGATTGGTAAAATACTAATTTCTAAAAAATTTTTGTGACATTTAATATTTTATGGACTTCTTGTGCTTGGATATTTTATTGTTTAAGAATAAGAAGGGGGAGTTCCCGTCGTGGCACAGTGGTTAACGAATCCGACTAGGAACCATGAGGTTGCGGGTTCGATCCCTGCCCTTGCTTAGTGGGTTATGGATCCGGCGTTGCCGTGAGCTGTGGTGTAGGTCGCAGGCGCGGCTCGGATCCCGTGTTGCTGTGGCCCTGGTGTAGGCCCGCGGCTACAGCTCCGATTCGACCTCTAGCCTGGGAACCTCCATATGCCGCGGTAGTGGCCCAAGAAATGGCAAAAAAAAAAAAAAAAAGAATAAGAAGGAAATGATTTGTAAGTATGTAAATAGTAACGGTTAATTGAAAAACTGAAGAATAAAGTCAAGCAATAGGGTTTTGCAAAGATTTACACTTTATAAGCCCCCTTTACTAGTTTATTATCATTTCTTAATAACAAAAAACATGTTTAAATTCTTCTCTCTTGCCAGATTTTTGAAGATTATTAATCTAAAAAAATTTACCTTTACTTTTTCTTTTTTCCTTTGATTTTTATTATAAGTTCTCACAGTGATTTTTACATTGGGAAATATAAAAGAACAAATTTGCTCTTGTGGATATGATGTAACTTGTGCCTAACTTGATGTTAGGGGGAAGAAACATTGAGAATGGAAGATATCATTGAAGTAATTGAGAATGAAGGTGACTCAATTGCCGTGATCCTGTTCAGTGGGGTGCATTTTTATACTGGACAGCTCTTTAATATACCTGCCATCACAAAAGCTGGACAAGCAAAGGTATGCACATATTCCCTCCATCCTCCCTTGTCTAGAACATCAATCTACTGAAGAACATTCAATTGCACTTCTAGTAAAATATCTTTGTGTAAAATTACTTTAAAGATGAGTTTTAAAAAAGATAATATATATTTATGTATACAGCTATTGCTTTAGGCATCTCTATTTAAACTTTGTCAAATTTGTGGTCTTACCTCTTTTATTAACATCAGATATTCCAATGTTTATTGCTAATTAGCAGAACCAGTGAGCTTCTTAAAGGTGGGTGTCATTAGTACAGAGCTGCTTGGTCAGCAGGAAGCAGACAATACTGGGGATGGTAAACTACATACACACAACTCTGGTATTTTGTCATACTATAGCTCATTCAAAATGTAACTCATGATCACTAACCACATGTACCTGAAGAAGGGTGATACAGAATAGAAGTTTAACGTAAATGGAGCTTTATCCAGTTTACTTCAAGAAAGGGTCCCCCCTCCAACCAAGAATCACTATACTGCCTGTAATGAGCAATTTTCCCTAAATAGTACTAAACAAAACTTACATAGTTTACTATTTTGAAAAAGTCACTTTATATATATATATACTTGTAAAAAGTGGTTTTAGTATTTGATTGACAGAAAAAAGGAAATCAGAGAAACAAAATTCAGTAGTTACAATGTGTATTTAAAATCTTTAAATAACAATTTTGATTCAGCAATCAAGTCATGTATTTCAAAAGGTTACAACTGAATTATATTCTTAATATTACTAAGTTACAGGATTAATATATGTGTGAGATCTAGTTAATATATTCAGTTATTGAAGCTAATGACTGGAACTAATGAAAAGAAATTTAGCACCATTATCAGCAGTCTCTAGGAATTTCCAACCACGACTTCCAACTGGTTTGATGGATAACTGTGAAAATGGTGCTTTATAAAAGATAGAAAGATAATGTCTTTTTAATTTAGATATTAAATGTTAAGCACCAAAGTAAAGGGGAGCCAATAGAATGTCATATTTTAAAATGCTACACAAGTAATCTGAAGTCCCTGATAGCCTTAATACATATAAGCATGTGTTATTAACCTTCATTGAAATAAGGAAGATAGAGAAGAAAGATCATGGGTTTTGGAATCAGCCAAAAGGTTTGAATCTTGGGTAGGTCATTTAATTTTTACAAGATCTTCAGCAAGTTACTTACTTGACTTTTCTGAGTCTCTTGTTTTCAAAAGTGTTATTGAGATAACAAGACCCACTTCAAAAATGCAGTGCTGAAAACGAAGAATATAAAATAACTACTGGATGATACACACTCTACTGTTAAATGGTGGTTCCTTCCCGCTTCTACTGTCCTCAACAAATATGAAGTTATGGAAAGTGGCCAAAATATAAATTTTCTTCCATTTCCCATTAAAAAGCAAAATAAATTTACTTACTTAGATATTATATTAATTCTAATTCTTAACTACTTTGGCTGCTGAAACCATTCTCTCAATATTTTGCAGGCTTCCTTTCACTTAAAAAATATAGTAAGCAGGAGTTCCCGTCGTGGCGCAGTGGTTGACGAATCTGACTAGGAACCATGAGGTTGCGGGTTTGATCCCTGCCCTTGCTCAGTGGGTTAACGATCCTGCGTTGCTGTGGCTCTGGTGTAGGCTGGCAGCTACAGCTCAGATTTGACCCCTAACCTGGGAACCTCCATATGCCGCAGGAGTGGCCCAAGAAATGGCAAAAAGACAACATATATATATATATATATGTGCATATCATGTTAAACTCTTACTGAGCTTTCAGTCAAAGAAGGAAGATAGGAATGAGCAGTTCCATATAAATGTAACTGCGCAGAAGTGATGGATACTATGAAAGTGAAATGGTGATCTAGTGAACTTCAGTTTATCTGTTATCAAAATTATTTAATAAACATTTACAGTCTTGCTATATAATCCTCCTGTTCTCAAGGAAGATTTAGAAAAATTCTTCAAAATTTTAGCTCTCTTGCATGGTCTATGAAGATAAAGCTGAAGAGTGAGGCAAAGAGAAAATTAAAGGTGTCAATCAAGAAAGAGTTGGGAAATTTGAAGTGGGGAAAAGCTCTAAAAGAGTCGCTGTTAGAAATGGTTAAGTTAGATTAAAAAAAAGGAAAATTTCCACAGGTATGGTTGGAACCAAAAATGATGGATTAAGAAAAGTCAACAAGATTGACTTTGAAGTAGAAACTTTTTTGAAAGTAGAAACTACTTTTGAAGATTTTGAATAGAAACTACAAACACATATAAAAGGGAAGGATAGGAAGTTTGAGAAATATATTAATTAAAGAAATACATGTATACCAGTAAGACCACAAGTCATAAGTGACTTGATGTGTTATATTGAACCCTTATAACCATCACCCACATCAAGAAACTTCTTGAGCATTTATAACACTCAAAGTCCTCCAGGGTACCTTCTCCCAAATACTGACTGTTACCTCCCCTCCAAAGTATCCCTCTCCTTACTTCTAACCATATATTTAATTTTATCTTAGTTCATCTTTGAACTTTATTTAAATGGATTAACATACGATCTTTTGTGTTTCACTTATTTGCTCATTATTATATTTGTGAAGTTCACCCATGTTGTATGTAGAAGTAGTTTTACCTGTTTTTCTTTTCATTTCAGTATATTATTACAGTGTATGAAATAAATTGATATTTAATCCAACCTAATCAGAATAGATATTTACGTTTCATTTCCATTTAAGAACTGATACAATACATTCTATTCTTTTTTGGGGGGTGGGGTGTTTTTTTTTTTGAGGGCTGCACCTGCAGCATATGCAGGTTCCCAGGTTAGGGGGTCACATCAGAGCGGTAGCTGCTGGCCTACACCACAGCCACAACAACATGGGATCTGAGCCGAGTCTGCAGCCGAAGTCACAGCTCACAGCAATGCCAGATCCTTAACCCACTGAGCAAAGCCAGGGATCAAACCTGCATACTCATGGATGCTAGTCAGATTCGTTTCTGCTGAGCCATGACAGGAACTCCCTACTCTGAGTATTCTTATAAATGTCTTTGGTTATGCGTTCATATCCATTTCTGTTAAGTGTACACTTAGAATTGGAATTCTTGAAACATAAAGTAAGTATATATTAAATCCTAATCAATAATGCCAACTTTCCAAAGGTTTGTATTGGAGTTCCCATCATGGCGCAGCAGAAACAAATCCGACTAGGAACCATGAGGTTGCGGGTTTGATCCCTGGCCTCGCTCAGTGGGTTAAGGATCTGGCATTGTCGTGAGCTGTGGTGTAGGTCGCAGATGTAGCTCGGATCGCTAGATGCTGTGGCTGTGGCATAGGCCAGCAGCAACAGCTCCGATTAGACCCCTAGCCTAGCAATCTCCATATGCCACGGGGTGTGGCCCTAAAAAAACAAAACAAAAAAAACCCCCAAAAAGCAAACTTTTGTATCAATCTCATATACACCCACTAGCATATATGAGAGTTTCTGCTGCTCTACATTCTCACCAATAGCAAATCTGATTAGTTTGTAACAATGATGCATTGTGGTTTTAATATGCACTTCCCCAACTATTGATGGGGCTGAGGATCTTTCAAATCTGTACTAGCTGTCTAAGTATCTTCTTTATGAAATGCTTGTTCAAGTGTCTTGCCCAATTTTGTATTTGGTTATCTGTCTTTTGATTTTAAGTGGTATAGAAATTAACTTTGATAGAAATAGGAGATACAAGATTTCCAGTGATCATCTAAAGGGAAAATATTTAATATAAGAAAAATTGGTAGTGTGGCTTTGATTTACATAATGAATTTAGAGAATGCTGAGGCTTCTCTTAATGAGAAAGCCTGGGATGGTGAAATGTGGAAGAGGCCAAGGAAAAGTAAGCATAAGGTCAGGTTAGAGAACCATATTATAAGGAAAGAGCAGCATGTGAAACCTTGTCAATTTGAAGACACATTTTCATATTTTGCCTTTGAAGTCATCTACATGACTTTATATTATTGGCCAACCCAATCTTGGAGCTCTGCCTTACTTCCATATTTATATGTTTTTCATATTCTGTTACTTATTTCCAACAATAATTTCTCCTTATCTACACTCACTCAATGTTCTCCATTGTCTTTGTAATTATTATCCCTAGAGATTTTAACCATTGCCACAATTCAACTCTCACTGCCAAGTGAAAACTTCAGGCTACTCCCATATTTGAAAATTGTTATTTATGACCATCTGCCTATTACATCTGGAAGTCCTATATGCACCTTGCTATAAGTAGGCTCCGGACCTCTATCCCTAAAAAATATCCCTAATGTTTCACTCCACCAGCCTTATAGACCTTCAGACTCAACTCTGACACTTTCCTGTTCTTTACTTATTCAACCAATCATTTCTTAATTCTGCCCTCTAAGATTAGTCTTTCTTTTAATATTCCTGAAGCAATTATGAAGGTTTTCAGCTGCAAGAAATCCCAGAGAAAAAGTCATTGAAAATTAGGAATTTATTTATTTATTTATTTATTTATTTATTTATTTACTGTCTTTTTTTTAGGGCTGCACCCACGGCATATGTAGGTTCCCAGGCTAAGGGTCTAATTGGAGCTAAATCTGCCATCCTATGCCAGAGCCACAGCAACACCAGATCTGAGATGCATCTGTGACCTACACCACAGCTCATGGCAATGCCAGATCCTTACTCACTGAGTGAGGCCAGGGATCAAACCCGCATACTCATGGGTGCTAGTCAAGTTTGTTAACCACTGAGCTATGACAGGAACTCCTCCTCTCCTCCTCTTTCATTCTTTTTTTTTCTTTTCCCCCCTTATCCCTTCCTTTCTTTATTTTTTCTTTCTTCTATTTTCTCTTTTACCTCATTTCACAAAACATTTAAAAACAATTCATGGAGAATTGGTCAGGCAACGTAATGAAATTTAAAGAGAGAGAAAAGAAGAGAAAATCTGAATCATCTGGTGAAATGGAATAGACTCCCCACAAATTATAATTCCTCAACTTGAATTATGATAAGAATAGGTAACAAACAAATTATTTTCAATGGAAATTCTTGGTGTAGAGGGTGGACTAAGTCTTGCTAACAATTAAATGGAGCCATAAATGCTTTCACTGTGATAAATGTTTATTTCTTGCTCATGCAGCAGCCAAGAATTAGCTTTATCCAATTCAGTGACTCAGGTTCCCAGTGGTTCAGGTTGAATCCTATGGCTGTCATATCCAAAAGCTTCTGTCACTGTTCCCCTAAGGAATGGGATAAAGGGATATAAAGGGGCATACTAACATCTTAAAAGCATTAGCTTAACAATGGAAAAATTCATTTCCACGTATATTCCGTTGACTAATACATGGTCATTTCTGGGAAATGAAGTGTATTTGTATGCTTGAGAAGCAGAGCTTTTAGTCTTGCCACACCTGGAATTCAGGTATTATTTGTTGCTGAGGGAGAAGGACATTTATTCTGAAATGTAGTGTACTTATGCACTGATAAAATGTTTAGATGGTGGAGACAGAGACAGATCAGGCCTTGAACCTATGTCTTTTCATTAGTTTCTAGCATACTTTAATGGCTTAATTCATTTACCAATGTGAATTTATTTCTCTGCTTAACAAATGGGGAAGGTAATACTGTTAATGCATGGGATTTTTTAAGGAGATACAAACAAGGTATATTTCTAAAATACTTAGTAGTTATTTAGTGCAGTGTAAGTAATCAGTACACATTATAGATATATATAAGAAAAATCACATTAGCATATCCGACCTACAAAAAAAAAGAAATAATGAATCCTTAGAAAGTGAAATATTCAGAACCTTAAACCAAAGACTCTTACTGGACACTTTTACACTAGATTATAAAAGAAAACAATAATCTTAGCACTGTGGTTAGGGCTCAACAGACTAGGCTGAAATTTTAAAAGTATGGGTAGTGAACTAATAAAAAAATGAATAACCTTATCCATAAAAAAACTCAGTGCCAACTGTATTCCACCCTCCTGCTCCTATGCCATGTACAGCAGCCTGCGGCACTCTGGAACTTGTGGTACATGGCACACAATGTTGCCAAATATAAACAGTTTTAGCATGAATGAATGGTTTATTCCATTATTTATCACATAGTTTACACTACTTTACTCTACCTTATATAGATGCTGGTATGTTACTTTTCTTATAGCCCACTGAAAACTGAAATGCAAATGACAGCTGAAAAGACTACATTTTGCAAACCTGTGCTTCGCTTTATCAGCTTCTATCTTGCCATGTGGCGCTCTCTACTGACTACATACACCAATTAAAAGCTACCTTAATGATTAATAAAAAATAATCATAACTATAGACTGCATTAAATAAAAAATGAATTCAGATCTAGAATAAGACAAAAGCAGAAATATGAATAAAGACATCATTATAACAAAGAAGGATATTTAAGTTTCAACATCATTTAATGAAAACCAAAGTATCTAAATAATACTCATATACAAATGGTCACTTCACTAATCTATTAATTTATCTTGAGAAGGTTTAAAGTATTGTTAAAAACAATTTTTTAAATTTCATTTTCTTTAAAGTATAGTTGCTTTACAGTGTTGTGTCCATTTCTGCTGTATAGCACAGAGACAGAGCCACACATAAATATACATTCTTCAAGACTCTTACAGGAAGCAAATGATTTATCAAGCCTCAAAATTCAACAGAAAACTTGGCTGAGATGTTTCTAGTACTGAAGACTGTGAGTCAACTTTCATGGACTACTATAATAGAATAATATCAATAATTCTTGGCGTGAGAGGTCAGGATTTAAGCGATGAATCAGCTAGGAAAAATTAGTACCAAACGCTTTGGTATATAACTATAATATAAGCTGGAATGTTGTATGAATTATTTATGCATAAAAATTAACCATCCCTGAAAAGTTTTAATATTGGAATGTTCACTATTAAGTAATCTTTACTAGAAATCATAGGGAAGATAGCCAGTCAGTGCCAGTTCACCCAACAGGATCTTATCATTAGTGCGTAAGAAGAATCTTATCTCTATATTCTCTGTAGTAGAGCGACATGCATTTGAATGTTTTATTCACCCTTTCTATCAGTAAATATTTGAGTAGTAAATTATAATAATAGAATTTTAAATAGGAGCACATAATTTAGTCTGGAATATCAGACTGACTTTCTTAGAGAAGATGAGATCTGAGCCAATTCTATAATTATGAGTAGGAGTTAACTAGGTAAAACCCTCTCTGGAGGGCAGGCAGTATGGCGGGGCCATTCTAGACAGCTTACAGAAATTGTAGAATTGCAAGGAAGTAAATATTTCAATATAATTTGAAGAAAAGAATGAATAATTTGATAGTTAGAAAAGGTACTACAAGAAATGAGTATATAAAACAGACAAAGGTTGGGTAAAAAAGGGGCCACTAAGCTATATTATACATCTTAAGCTTCTTTTTAAGGACATGGGGAGCCACTGAAAGCTTTTAGGCAGTCAAAGAACTGAGATTTGTTTTAGTTTTAAAAAGATAGTCCTTACCTACAGGAATGCATAGGAAAAAGATGAGTGAGCAAAAGTAAAGTCAATTGCAGTGTCTATGCAAGAATATTAATACTCTCTATCATGATACAGTTCAAAAGATACCAGAGAACACACGTCATACTATATGAAATTTTTTTTGATCTCTTAAGAGATTGTTCTTATTTAACCTCATTATCTTAATGATAATAAAGGCAGATTTTGTATGGACATCAAAAATAATGACTCTATACAGAAACCCTTGGTGTTTCACCCAGATTGGGTTCTAGCTGCTGAATCCAAAGATTTAAAATTTATATAGATGCAAATTTTAAAATCTCTCTCTCTATCTACCTATCTATATATAGAGAGAGATGAGATAGATTAGATATAGATAGATAAGATAGATAAACTGAGACAGAGACAGGCAGAGAAAGAAAAATGACCTAAACTTTAGATGGAATGTCCCATTAACTAAATGTCTTTTACTCTGGGAATAATGAAAGATTGCTCTTTTTAGAAATATAAACTATTTGCAGTTTATCCAAATAGAAGCCTATAGTCAGTAAGTCAAAATATGTTGTTGAGGATCAGTGCTCAAGAATCTAAAAATTTTGAGCTGTCTCTAAGTTTTTATCAGATGTTTTATTTAAATTTTTCTTTTTTTTTTTTTGTCTTTTTGCTATTTCTTGGGCCGCTCCCGCGGCATATGGAGATTCCCAGGCTAGGGGTCCAATCGGAGCTGTAGCCACTGGCCTATGCCAGAGCCACAGCAACATGGGATCCGAGCCGTGTCTGCAACCTACACCACAGCTCACGGCAATGCCAGATCCTCAACCCACTGAGCAAGGGCTGGGACTGAACCCGCAACCTCATGGTTCCTAGTTGGATTCGTTAACCACTGAGCCACCATGGGAACTCCAGATGTTTTATTTAATTTAAGCTTCTCATTAAATGGGCCATGTGAGAAAGATTTTTTTTAATTCTCCATAGAAGAGAAATTTGCACTCAAGATGTTTTAGGATTAGAGATTTGAGTAAAGCAAGTGTCCTGGTTGTCCATCAGGATTGTTGCTTTGGCAACCACTCTCTTCACAGCCATGGCGGATAATTATTTCTCCTGATCTATCCTCATCCAAACCCAGGGTCCCCTAAATGAAATATTACACTTAGGGTTTTTTAGATGAGATGCATTTTATAAAATACTTAGGTTGTCTGAGAACCATGCTGTTTTATCCAGTATTCTACTTTTCATGTCACTTCACCAGCCAAAGGAACAAAGGAAGGCTGATTAAAGTGTTTGTTAAACTGAAAAATGAAAGTATTCCTACATGAAATGTTCACACCATTTTTAATTTATTCACCAACCACCATAAGAATGGAAAGGGAAGTTTGTGTCTCGTGACAAAGTGTAATTTCAAAATATCTTTGAGCAGAAAAGAAAAAAAAAACAAATAAAATGCGAGAGCTTTCTCTCAGTGTTCTTCTTCAAGATCCGCTTCTTTAATTGGTTACATTATTTATGCAAACAAGATTGGGGATACCAAAGTTTAGTTGAGTTTAAGAGACAATGTTCATTTTCCTAGCAAATAATCTATCTTATTAAGTAAGGTGGTGAACAAAGAAGATAACTTTCACATTGTCTGTAAAAACTAGATTTAAGGGAAGAAATTTAAGAGTGATGTATTCAAAAATTATCCTATAAGTTTTTTTACAATGTTATTAAGTTCAGTATGGAAGTAAATTTAAAAATATAATCAAACCTGGTTGCAAGATTGACCATTTGGACTGAGGTAGTAATCAATAGAAAAATATCTTATAGAAAAGTATACTTTAATTTCCCATCTAAATGGGGTCCTCAAAGATAAAGGTATCATCACCATGTGATAAGATAAATTGAATAATTACTTTAAATACACTTTATAACAGGATAGATAGATTAAAATAGATAAGTAAAGATTAAAACTCACCACTTCTACAAAGGGTGACTGCCCACTTTGGGGAAGGTTGTGATTAGGCCCATCGATCTCCTATATGATCCCTTGCCTTATGTTTCTCCTACCTGATGACCATCACTCTTCTACCATTTGTGGAACAGAGTCCAAACCACTCTAATCCTTTAAGACCGTGCATATATGTAGTTCTTGTAGCTCAGCAGGTTAGGAGCTGAAGTAATCTTTGTGAGGTTGTGGGTTCCGTCCCTGTCCTTGCTCAGTGGGGTAGGATCCAGCATTGCCCTATGCTGTGGCATAGCTTGCAGATGCAGCCTTGGTACAGTGTTGCTGTGGCTGTGGCACAGGCCTGCAGCTGCAGCTCCAATTTGACCTCTAGCCCAGGGACTTCCATATGCTGCAATTATGGCCAGAAAAAAAAAAGTTAATGGCTGTATAAATTAGGTGGAGCAAACTGCCTAGGTCCAGGGGTGCAGGCATCTAAGTGCCGAATTCAACAACTTGATTGTGTATATACCTAAATAATCAATGTAGCGTCTTCCTCTGCTCTCCTTCACATACTTCTATTTGTTTAAAAAAATATATTTTCTCTTTATGGATGCATGAGGGGCATATGGAAGTTCCCGGGCTAGGGGTTGAATTGGAACTGCAGTCGTGGCCTACACCACAGCCACAGCAACACTGCATCAGAGTGGCGTCTGTGACCTAGGGTGCACCTTTGTTGCAACACTGAATCCTTAAATCAATAAGCAAGGCCAGGGATCGAACCCCCGTCCTCACAGAAACAACATCAGGTCCTCAATCTGCTGAACTACAAAGGGAACTCTAACACATACTTACATTTAAACTAAACATTTCAAATGTTTTCTGTCCAGATGTCATACTTTCTGTCTCCCTGCCTTTATTAGCTTTCCTATCTCCTAGAATTCCTACATGTGAAGATTCTGTTCCTCCACCCCAGCTCAACCAGTACTTGCTTCACAGGTTATAACCTATTCTAGAGATTTGTTTTGTTTGCTCCTCTTTGTATATGCAAACATGGTATATATAAAAATTTTCAATCACATGCCAATAATAACAGATCAATATATTTCATATAAAAAGTCTTAGTTTCAAATATCTTCTGAAAAATTATGTTTGGCAACACGAGGCTATCTTTCCTGCTGGATGACAAGTGCCAAGGCTGAGTCACAATGCTGCCCATTAGATGGGACTTGAGCTCTTCAACACAACACTCACTTTGACCTACCGACCTCGGCACTGAAGCAGAGAGACAGCGATGTATATATTTATACTTACATTGCAGCATTCTTACGAAAAAGAGTAGAGTATTTCTTATAGGCTCAACTCATATTTCTTGATTAACTCCTGCAGAAACATGAGGGTGCAATTCTTGACCTTTGTCATAAAAATTTCTTCCTCTTCTGTGTTAGGCTGAATCTATCTTCCATTGTATTTCCATAGCATGATGTAAAATGTATTATTAGCCCCTTTGTGCACCATTTTGTAATTATTTCTATGCCTATCTTAACCCTAAAATTTAGAAAGCTCATGTTGGTAGAGTATTAATGACTGATTAAGGGTGGAGCCTACAGACTTCACAGGCTCATGGTAGTGCTTTACAAAAACAGTCACTTAACTTTAAATGCATAGTTGCTTGGTCAGTGAATGGATAAGGATTCATAAGCAAGAATGGATTAGGCTGATTTTATGGATCATATATTATATAAAAACACAACTGTTCTCCCATTTAGAATCAGAAAAATCTGAAGAATTACTTATAATAGTTAATTACTCTAAAAATAAAAAAAAACTTGTAAAATTTGAGTTCCTTTTCAAATTTCAATTCTACTTTTTGACATACTTAGGGCACACAGACTACTCCATTAAGTTATTAAATATTAAATGAACTAAAATAAGCTTGAAAAATTACCTGGAGCCATTTTTCCCATTTTGAGTATCTGAAATAAATCAAACAAACTATATTTTGTGTAAGATACTTGCCAGCTGGAGACTCCAGAAGAGAACAGTATTAGTCAATTTGCTTTATTTCTCCTCTTTGGTTTTGCACTTACTTCTGACAATAGAGGAGACAGTCACTTTTTTTTTCTGGTAAAATAAATAGGTGAAATTTGGTCTTGAAAGCACAATCTATTAGATAGCTAGACATTTTTACCTGCAAATTACACAACGCTTTAGGGTGGCAAGATCTTTTTTCCCTTCCTTTCTCTCAAATGCTTTACTCTTTTGCTTCCTGTAGCTGTTAGCACTTATCTCTGTCTCAAACCTTCTTAACTGACACTCCCCACCCCCTTAAATTTCATTAGCAAAATGTTCTCAGTGCTCTTCACCTTCTATTTCTCATTTCTGGATGTGCCAGTCTCATCAATATCTACTTTTAAAAAAAACAGGATAAAAGAAGAATATAGTTTCTGCAAATAGTGCTTTGCACAAATGTGAATAATACTAGATGGTGCTGATGGCCTACTGTGCATCAGGATCCTGGCATGAGGAATTTCTAATCTTCCCAGCAACCCTAAAAACCTTGTTTCATAGATATACTGACCCTTACTTAAATGTCAAGCTCTGGGATTTAAGAGAGAGAAAGAGTTTGGGGTGGGGGGAGAGAGGGAGAGAGGGAGGGGGAAGCAAGGGAGGGGGTATCAGTTAAGAAAAAAAACCCTTGTATGAAGCATAAAGACATATAAATGGGATTTGCTTTAGACTATGATAGTGCCTGACAAAGGTAAAAAAAAATCCATGAAAATGTCTTAGAAAATCAATTCAGTCTAATATCACAAAAAGCAGAGTTATGCATGCTCTAATTCACTTTACCTTAAGACTCGGTCAAAACTACATACTGTCAATTGACTCAAGAGGAAGTCAGACAGTGTAGGAGATGCATTCTCACTCAAGTTCAGAAGCTATCATTTTCCTCTAGACATCTATTCATAGAACTAGGGGACACAGCTATTATTCCAGATTCTTGTTACCAGTGTTCCCCATGGCTACCTGGCCAGCCATGTAAAATCACAGAGCTAAAACAGTTCTGGAACTTAAACAAAGAGCACCTTGAGTTACATATTAATTTCCAAAAAATGTAAAGGATCACTTTACTGTGACATAAATAGAGCCCAGAAAGGCCTCAAAAATAAAACAGACTGGCCATTTTTCAGCACCTCAGTAGAGTTATACAACCTCCATTCAGGCCTCCAGAGTTTCCATCCAAGGACAAGCTCCTTAACTTGCCCATATCCACCCTCTTCTTCCCAACATTCTACCCCATCAATTTACTTTTCCAACAGGACACTTCTTTCACATATTCTTTTGGGTAACTATAACTATAAGCTATTACACTTTCTGAAAATATGAAAGTGTGGCTTAATATTACTGTGTAATATAATCCTAAAACTCTACTACTCTAACTTACACAGGTTGACAAATAAATGAATGTTTCAGAATGGATTCTGTTTTCATTTTTTCACTTACCTATGAATCCAAACTAGAGTTTTTAGGTCACCAAGTGTAAGCATTCATTCTGATTTCATTTTGATTTCAAGTTAAAAATACTTAATTAATTCCTCAATATCTATGTACAGGTTTTCTCATGCAAGATTCTTTCTTGATTCAAAACTCTTCTTTATTGGATATCTTTCTTTAAAATTAAGATCTCTGGAAACCCCCAATTAGTCATGGCTCCTGAAATCGCTAGCAACAGTCCATATGAGAAGCTAAGAAAAAAATGTTAACTTTTCAGGATGAACCATCTTCTTTGTATACACATTTTTGTGTAAATATCATTAACCAATGGCTCTGGGGGCAATGGAGTAACTTTCTTACTCAACTTATGTACAGTAAAAGTTATTGTGATATCATTCTTCTGTGTACACTTGCATTTTAAAATAAGTATTTTGGGAGCTCGTCTAGATGGAAGAGATTAAGATGGCAGAATATAAGGACTGGAGCTAAACTTCTCTCCTAAAAAGAACAAAATTCACAACTTGAGGCTGAGCAATCTCCACCCAAATGGACCAGAAACCTTAAAAAAGATATCCTACTCCAGAAGAAAAAGAGGAGGCCACATCAAGAGGTAGGAGGGGCGATTTCATAATATAAACAACCACTTGCCTCCCATGTGGGAAGCCCCACAGACTGGAAACTAACTGGTTCACAGAGATTCACCTACAGGAGTGAGAGCTCTGAGCCCCACATCAAACCCTCACGTGCAGGGACCTGGCACAGGGAGAAAGAGCCCCTGGAGCATCTGGCATCGAAGGCAAGTGGGGCTTGTGCACAGGAGCTCCGCAGGACCAGGGGAAACAGAGACCCCATTCTTAAAAGGTGCACTCAGAATTTAACGTGCACTGGATCCCAGGGCAGAGTGTGGTCTCCATAGGAATCTGGGTCAAACCTGACTGCACTTCTTGGAGGACATCCTGAAAAAACAGGGGTGAATGTGGCTTGTTGTGAGGGAAGGACATTGAAAGCAAAGCTCTTGGGAATACTCAGCAGTGTGCCTTTCTCTGGAGGTGGCCATTTTGGGAAAATCTGGCCACACCCATCAGTCAGCACTGAGAAGCCCCAGGGCAAACAATAAGCCAGGTGGGATCACAGCCCCACCTTCAGTAAACAGGCTACCTAAAGACCCTCAGGCACACAGCTGCCTCTGATCCCATCCAGAGACTAAGCCCCACCCATCAGAGGGATTAGAATGAGCTCCACCTACCAGTGGGCAGGCATCAGCCCCTCCCATCAGGAACCCTACAGCAAGCCCCCATACTGACTTCAGCCACATGGGGGGCAGACACCAGAAGTAAGAAAGGCTAAAACTATATTATCTGTAAAAAGGTCACCACACCAAAAACTTATAAAAATGAAAAGACAGAGAACTATAACTCAGACGAGAGAGAAAGGAAAAACCCCAGAAAGTCAGCTAAGCAATGAGGAGATTCTCAGCCTCCAGGAAAAAGACTTTGGACTGTTGATGCTGAAGATGATGCAAGACATTGGAAATAAACTGGAGGCAAAGATGGATAACTTACAAGAAACACTCAGCAAAGAGATACAAGATATAAAACTTAAACAAGAAGTGATGCAATATACAATAACTGAAATAAAAAATTCACTAGAGGCAGCTAACAGCAGAATACAGGAGGCGGAAGAAGGAATAAGCGAGGTGGAGGACAGATTAGTGGAAATTACAGATGCAGAACAGAAAAGAGAAAAAAGATTGAAAACAAATGAAGAGAGTCTCAGAGAACTCTGGGACAATGTTAAACGTACCAACATCTATATCATAGGGGTATCAGAAGGAGAAGAGAGAGAGATGGGAACAGAAAAAATATTCCAGGATATAATAGCCAAAAACTTCCCTAACATGGGGAAGGAATCACTCACTCAAATCCAGGAAGCACAATGAGTACCATATAAAACAAACCCAAGGAGGAACACCCCGAGACACATATTAATCAAACTGACCAAAATTAAAGAAAAAGAGAAAATCTTGAAAGCAGCTAGGGAAAAGAAACAAATAACATACAAGGGAACCCTGATAAGGTTATTGGCAGATTTTCCAACAGAAACTCTGCAGGCCAGAAGGGAGTGGCATGATATACTTAACATGATGAAAGGAAAAAACCTCCAACCAAGATTACTACCCAGCAAGACTCTCATTCAGATTTGAAGGAGAAATCAAAACCCTCACAGATAAGCAAAAGCTGAGAGAATTCAGCAACACTAAACCAGCCTTACAACAAATACTAAAGGAACTTCTATAGCCAGAAACGAACATGAGAAGAAGGAAAGGAAAAAGAGCAATAAAAACAAATCCAAAGCAATTAATAAAATGGCAATAAGAACATACTTATCAATAATTACCTTAAATATTAATGGACTAAATGCCCCAACCAAAAGACATAGACTGGCTGAATGGATACAAAAACAAGACCCATATATATGCTATCTTCAAGAGACCCACTTCACTTCTAGGGACACATACAAATTGAAAGTGAGAGGATGGAAGAAAATATTTCATGCAAATGGGGATCAAAAGAAAGCTGGAGTAGCAATACTCATATCAGACAAAATAGACTTTAAAATAAAGAATATTTTAAGGGACAAGAACGACATTACATAATGATAAAAGGATATATCCAAGAATAAGATAAAACAATTTTAAATATCTATGCACCGAACCTAGCTTCACCACAATATGTAAGGCTACCATCAACCTGGTACCAAAGCCAGACAAAGATTCCACAAAAAAAGAAAACTACAGGCCAATAACACTGATGAACATCGATGCAAAAATCCTCAACAAAATACTAGCAAACCACATCCAACAATGCATTAAAAGGATTGTACATCATGATCAAGTGGGATTTATCACAGGGATGCAAGTGTTCTTCAATATCCGCAAATCCATCAGTGTGATACACCACATTAACAAACTGAAGAATAAAAACCATATGATCCTCTCAATAGACGTGGAAAAAGCCTTTGACAAAATCCAACACCCATTTCTGATAAAAACACTTTAGAAAGTGGGCATAACAGGAACCTACCTCAACGTGATAAAGGCCATATATGACAAACCCACAGTGAACATCATTCTCAATGGTGAAAAGCTGAAAGAATTCCCACTGAGATCAGGAACAAGACAAGGATATCCGCTCTCGCCACTACTCTTCAACATAGTTCTGGAAGTCCTAACCACAGCAATCAGAGAAGCAAAAGAAATAAAAGGAATCCAAATTGGAAAGGAAGAAGTAAAACTATCCCTATTTGCCGATGACATGATACTACACCTAGAGAATCATAAAGACTCTACCAGAAAACTGTTAGAGCTCATCCACGAATTTGGCAAAGTTGCAGGATACAAATCAATACACAGAAATCCACGGCATTTCTATACACTAACAATGAAAGGGCAGAAAAGGAAATTAGGGAAGCAATCCCATTTACCATCGCATCCAAAAGCATAAAATACCTAGGAGTAAACCTACCTAAAGAGACAAAAGACCGGTACTCTGACAACTGCAAGCCGCTGATGAAAGAAATCAAAGAGGACACAAATAGATGGAAAGATACACCATGCTCATGGGTTGGAAGAGTTAATGTTATCAACATGACTATACTACCTAAGGCAATCTACAGATTCAATGCAATCCCTATCAAACTACCAAGACCATTTTTCACAGAACTCAAACAAAATAGTTTAAAGTTTGTTTGGAAGCACAAAAGACCCAGACTAGCCAAAGACATCCTGAAAAAGAAAAATGGAGCTGGAGGAATCAGGCTCCAGGACTTCAGACTACACTACAAACCAACAGTCATCAAAAGCATATGGTACTGGCACAAAGACAGACATATAGATCAGTGGAACAGGATAGAAAGCCCAGAATTCAACCCACACACCTACAGCCAACTCATCTATGACAAAGGAGGCAAGAATATACAATGGAGAAAGGACAGCTTGTTCAGTAAGTGGTGCTGGGAAAACTGGACAGCCACATGGAAAAGAATGAAATTAGAACACTCCCTAACACCATACACAAGAATCAACTCCAAATGGATCAAAGACCTAGGTATAAGACCAGACACTATCAAACTCTTAGAGGAAAACATAGGCCAAACACTCTCTGACATAAACGACAGCAACATCTTCTCAGATCCACCTATCAGAGTATTGGCAATAAAAAGAAAAATAAACAAATGGGACCTAATTAAACTTCAAAGTTTCTGCACAGCAAAGGAAACCCTGAACAACACAAAAAAGCAACCCACAGAATGGGAGAAAATCTTTGCAAGTGAATCGACGGACAAGGGATTCACCTCCAAAATTTATAAACACCTTCTGCAGCTCCATACCAAAAAAACAAACAACCCCATCCAAAAAATGGGCAGAAGATCTAAACAGACAATTCTGCAAAGAAGACATACAGATGGCCAAGGAACACATGAAAGGATGTCCAACATCACTCATTATTAGAGAGATGCAAATCGAAACCACTAGGAGGGACCACCTTACACCAGCCGGAATGGCCATCATCCAAAGGCTATAAACAATAAGTGCTGGAGAGGGTATGGAGAAAAAGGAACCCTAGTACACTGTTGGTGGGATTGTAAATTGGTGCAGCCACTGTGGAAAGCAGTATGGAGATGCCTCAGAAAACTAAACATAGAACTTCCATTTGATCCAGCAATCCCACTCCTGGGCATCTCCCAGAGAAAACCATGACTCGCAAAGACACATGTACTCCAATGTTCATTGCAGCGCTCTTTTCAATAGCCAAGACATGGAAACAATCTAAATGTCCATTGACAGAGGAGTGGATCCAGACGATGTGGTACATATACACAATGGAATATTACTCAGCCATTAAAAAGAATGAAATACCAGCATTTGTAGCAACATGGATGGACCTAGAAACTATCATGCTAAGTGAAGTCAGCCATACAATGAGACACCAACATCCAATGCTTTCACTGACATGTGGAATCTGAAAAAAGGACAGATGGAACTCCTTTGCAGAACAGATGCTGACTCACAGACATTGAAAAACTTATGGTCTCCGGAGGAGACGGTTTGGGGGGTGGGGAGATATGCTTGGGTTATGGGATGGAAATCCTGTGAAACTGGATTGTTATGATCATTATATAACTACAGGTGTGATAAATTCATTTGTGTAATAAAAAAAGAAAATATGGCAGATAAACAGACAAAAAAATTAAAAAAATTATTTTGTTAGAAAATACATTTGAAATTATTAGGCATTAATCTTAGAGTAATTCATCATAAGATCGAGGGTAAAATCTTAAACCCTCTCAATTTCTTATTTCTGTTCCTGTTTGCTGCTAACCTTCAATATGAGTGTTTAGAGTCATCATGTGGTTTTGTTCTTGGATGGAATATTGTGTGTATTTTTTCCTGGTCTATATATTACTTATAAGAGCTTCAGAATTAAAATAACTTTGTGTAACATTCAGGTTCTGCCCAACAGAAAATTTTAAGCTTTGATTTCAGTTGCTAAGCTACTTAATATCTAAAATACTACCTCCAGCTCCACTTGGAAGATTATGTTGTGTCCTTTTTAACCTGTATGTTTATTCTCATTTTGTATTGCTTTAATGTTTTAATAGTGAGGAACAGTTATTCTCATCAAACTATTGGGATAAATAAGTGAAGGCTTACTATATACCACTTCAAAATATAGTAGGTAGCTGTATTAAATAATTTGGGGATGGAAATTGTGATACAAATTATGTATTGACTTTAAGTACAGAATAAACACAAGAAATAATGTATAGTTCTTAATGACAACCCGAGTTGGATGAATAGCTAAGAAGTGAGACAGATATTTGAAGATCATAATAAATTTGGGCTGGATGAAAGGAAAGACTTTCAAAACAAAAATTCTCTCTGAAATGATATACTATATTTACATAAATGGTAGGGTCCCTCTTATAGAGTTCTTTACTGGGTATTTTCTTTTTAATTCAGCAACTGCATCATTTTTTAAAATAAATCTTATTGGAGTATAGTTGACTTACAAAGTTGTATTAGTTTTCAGGTGTATAGCAAAGTAAATCAGTTATACATATTACATATCCATTCCTTTTCAGATTATTTTCCCATATAGGTTATTACACAGTATTGAAAAGGATACCCTGTACTATACATTAGGTTGTTAGGTCGTTACTTATTGTATATATAATAGTGTGTATATGTCAATTCCAACCCCCTAATTAACCCCTCCCCCAGCACGCATTCTTTTGAATCAAAGCAATTAAATGAATTTTAGAAAGTTTAATGCTTCAAGACTATAGCAAAAACCCTACCACCTTTATCTACCTCTTCTTCATTCTCACCCCCAGTATAAATCAACACCTCTTTAATGAGCTTCTTCAGGAAATCTCAAGATCAAAGCTAACTAACCAATCTGCTAATTGTTAATCCACAATTTGTCCATACTGTCTACATAGAATTGAACAGCATATGTGCACATACATGCACGCACACACACACTCCAATGATATTTTTATTCACTCTCTTCAAATTTTCCCATCAGTTTTTCTTTCTAATAAGTTTATGAAAAAAAGAGTAATGTAGTTATTCAGTTGTTTCCTATGACTTCAAATCAAACCAGGAGTGATACTAGATTTGATTGGCATGGTGAGGAAGTTGTAGTTCCCATCAACAGCCAGGAGAGGTCATAGTCCTACTACTAATACCCATTAGTAGCCTTGAAGGGACTTGTAGGCACCAGTAATCTACCTGCCATGATGCTAATGCCACTGCCAAAGGAATCCAATAAAGTCTAGACCTGCATTGAGCTGGAAAAATGCAAATGCTGGTATGTATGAAAGGCCACAAGCTATGTGGCAAGTATCCTTTGCAAGTACTTCCCAAGCAACATGAGTGGTTTTCAAGTGTCTCAAAGACATTTTACCTATCTTAAGTATTTTATAATTTTAACAATTATATGAATATACAAACGCATATGAGCTGGCTTTCAGTTCTGTGTATAGCCACAACTATCTTATATAATTAACCCTTTCACAACAAATTTGCTATATATTGATAGTCTACATAATTTATAGATTTTAGGGTTTTTTTTTTTGGTAAAGAAATAACAAACTATACAATCAGTAAAAGCCAATGTGAAATAATTTATACTCTTAAATTTGTTGAGGTTAGCTTTGTGCCCCAGTATGTGATCAATTCTTGAGAATGGTCCATGTGCACTTGAGAAAAATGTGTATTCTGATTTTTTTGGATGTAATGTCCTGAAAATGTCGATTAGGTCTAACTTTTCTATTGTTTCCTTTAGGATCTTTGTTGCTTTACTGATTTTCTGTCTAGAGGATCTGTCCATTGATTTAAAGGTGGTGTTAAAGTATCCTACTATGATTGTATTCCCATCAATTTCTCCTTTTATGTCTGTTAGTATTTGTTGGAGGTATCTAGGTGCTCCTATATTAGAGGCATAGATGATGATCATAATATTCTCTTCTTGAATGGATCCTTTAACCATTGAATAGTGTCCTTCTTTGTCTGTCTTTATGGCCTCCGTTTTAAAGTCTATTTTGTCTGATACGAGTATTGCAACTCCTGCTTTCCTGTCTTGTCCATTGGCATGAAATATCTTTTCCCATGCCCTCACTTTCAATCTATATATGTACCCTTTGCCCTAAGGTGAGTTTCTTGTAGACAACAGATACAAGGTCTTTGCTTTTTTATCCAATCTGCCACTCTGTGTCTTTTGATTGGAGCGTTCAGTCCATTGACATTTAAGGTGATATTGATAGATATTTATTCATTGCCATTGTAAGCCTTGTTTTCCAGTTGACTCTATGTTTCTCCCTTCTTCTTTTCTTTTTTTGGTTGGATGGTCTCCCTTTATTTAATACTTGAGTACTTTTTTTTTTTTTGTGAATGTAATGTTCAGTTTTGATTTGTAGTTGCCCTGTTTTTTTAAGTATGTTAACCCCTTCCTATATCTGCTTACTTTAGCCTGATAATCATATAGGCTCAAACACACCATTAAATGAAAAAAGGAATCTATTTTTTCTTATTTCCCTTACCCACATTGTATGATTTTGATGTCTTCCTTTTTTTGTTTTGTTTTGTTTTGTTTTAAACAGCTTCATGTTTCAATCTGTATGCTGGCTTATTTGAGTGACTGCTTTCCAATTGTGGTTTCCTCCATCCTAGCTCCTCATTTTTTTTTAATTTAAAGAAGCCTTTTCAATATTTCTTTTAGAATGGGTTTTGTAGTGTTGTACTCTTTCAGCTTTTGTTTGTTGGGGAAATTTTTTATTTCCCCTTCTATTTTAAACGATATTCTTGCTGGATAGAGTATTCCAGGTTGCATATATATATATATATTTTTAGCACATTAAATATATCTTGCCACCCCCTTCTGGCCTGTAGTGTTTCTGTGGAGAAATCAGCTGATAGCCTTATGGGGGTTCCCTTATAATTAACACTTTGCCTTTCTCTTGCTGCCTTTAGAATCCTCTCTTTATCTTAACTTTTACCATTTTTGTTATAATTTGTCTTGGTGTGGGCCTGTTTGGGTTCAGCTTGTTTGGGGCCCTCTGTGCTTCCTGTTTCTTGATAACAGTATCCTTTAGATTTGGAAAGTTTTCAGCCATAATTTCTTCAAATATATTTTCAATCCCCTTTTCTTTTTCTTCTCCTTCTGGGATTCCTATTATGCGTAGTTTGGGACGCTTTATATTATCCCATAGGTCTCTTCTATTGCTTTCATGTTTTTTTCATTGGGTTTTCTGTCTGCTGTCCCGATTGGCTGATTTCCATTATTTTATCTTCCATGTCACTAATTCGTTCCTCTGCATTATTCATTCAGGTCTTTATTGCCCTTAGTTCAGTTTATATTTCTGCAAATGAATTTTCTAGTTTATTTTAGCTCTTCCTTATATTTTCTAGCTCCTTTCTGAGGGAATCTGCATTACTGTTCATATCCTCTCTTAATTCCTTCAGTATTTTTACCATCTCCCTTTTGAACTCAATGTCTGTCAGACTGCAGAAATCTGTTTCATTGTAGATTGCTTTAGGTGAATTCTCCTGTTGCTTTAACTAGGAATAGTTTCTGAGCTTTTTCATCACACTTGTGTTTTTCTTTTTCTGCGAATTTGGGGAAGCCAAAGTTTCTCAGGTCAGTCTCCTAAAGCAAGAGAAATAAAAGCAAAAATAAACCAATGGGAGCTAATCAAACTGACAAGCTTCTGCACAGCAAAGGAAACCCAAAAGAAAACAAAAAGACAACTTAAAGAATGGGAGAAAATAGTTTCAAATGATGCAATGGACAGGGCTTAATCTCTAGAATATACAAGCAACTTATACAACTCAACAGCAAAAAAGCCAATCAACCAATGGAAAAATGGGCAAAAGACTTGAATAGACATTTTTCCAAGGAAGATGTACAGATGGCCAACAAGCACAGGGAAAAATGCTCAACATCACTCATTATTAAAGAAATGCAAATCAAAACTACCACGAGATACCAACTCACTCCAGTCAGAATGGCCATCAACAACAAGTCCACAAATAACAAATGCTGGAAGGGATGTGGAGAAAAGGGAACCCTCCTACACTGTTAGTGGGAATATAAATTGTTACAAACACTATGGAGAACAGTATGGAGGTATCTTAGAATTCTATACACAGAACTACCACATGACCCAGCAATCCCACTCTTGGGCTTATATCCAGACAAAACTTTCCTTAAAAACCACACATGCACTCAGATATTCATTGGAGCACTACTCATAATAGCCAAGACATGGAAACAACCCAAATGTCTACTGACAGACGATTGGATTAGGAAGATGTGGTATATATACACAATGGAATACTACTCAGCCTTAAAAAAAGAATGAAATAATGCCATTTGCAGCAACATGGATGGAACTAGAGATTCTCACACTGAGTGAAGTAAGTCAGAAAGAGAAATACAAATGCCATATGATATAACTTATACCTTGAATCTACTATAAGGCACAAATGAACCTTTCCTCAGAAAAGAAAATCATGGACTTGGAGAATAGACTTGTAGTTGCCAAGGGCAAGGGGGAGGGAGTGGGGTATTGGGAGCTTGGAGTTAATGGATGTAGACTATTGCCTTTGGAATGGATTAGCAATGAGATCCTGCTGTGTAGCACTGGGAACTATGTCTAGTCACTTATGATGGAGCATGACAATGTGAGAAAAAAGAATGTATACATGTATGTGTTGCTGGGTCACCATGCTGTACCGTAGAAAAAAACTGTATTGGGGAAATAATTTTTAAAAAAGCCATTGTGTTATAATGTGAATATATAAAATTATCAGGACTTCAGTGCTACAAGGGAAAAAATTAAGCTGTAATATTCCATGTTTCATTTTAATTAACAAATGATGAACTAAATTTGAGAGATAGTGAGCTAGCGCTTCACCTGAAAAGCTCAGCACAGCCCTATGTATACTATTATTCCACTGGTTAGAAACATTTTCAGTATTGTGCTAGGGCATATGGCAAAGACAAAAACACAGGGCATTCCTTGTTTTATTGAAAGGGATTTTAAATATATTTTAAACTATTATTGACTGTTCAAGGAACTTCATTTCAAAAGATGCAAAGTCTGAATAAATTGTTTATGCAATAATGCAACAGAAATAAAGGATCTCAAATAATACTCTTTTACCATTTAACTTCAGTTTACAGAGTATTTATTGACAATTGCATGACTTCATTATTTGTTCATTCATTCATTTATTCAACATTGAGTTCATATTATGTAATAGTAGAGGACAGTAAACTGAAACATTGCTACAGGAAATTTATGCAACCAGGGCTATAAGGTGAGAAAGAAAACAGAGAGTTTGGAATCTTCCCAAGGAAGTAATCTTGTTTTCAAAATATGAGCCACCAGGCAAATGAGGTTTATGTAAATAGAGGAGTTGGGTGTAGGGCACCTGAGACAGGGAAGCCATAAAGAACTAGATCATAAAGGTGTGTAAAAGTCATGCCTAGGAAAATTAGTTACATTCTGAAGTTAATGGAAGGATCTTTGAAGGGGCACAGTTTATAATCAGATGTACGATTTAGAAAGTTCATTGGAAGAAGGTAGGCTAGAAGTAGTCAGAAAGGTTGGAAAACTGCTGCCATAGTTTGGGGATTGAGTATAAAAGGTGGGTGACAAGGTGTTATGCTTGTATGTAGTTTTATCAATAAAAGTGTTCAAAACTGTGGTTAATTTTAATAAAAATCTGTTCAAAAATATTTTACTTCTATTTTTTAAATTGCATAAAGTGTGCACTCAAGCATGCAGTTTATGTTTTCACATACTCATACTGTTTTACCTATTTTTATTGGTAAGATAATGAAAAAACTGATGGCTATACAGAGGTTTTGGAGAACTATTAGTTTTGGGGTTTTTTAAATGATTTTTGTTTTTTCCATTATAGTGAGTTTATAATGTCCTGTCAATTTCTACTGTACAGCAAAGTGACACAGATACACACACACAATTGTTTTGTTTTTAAGATGCTGCCATCTAGTGAAACTTTTATAAAATCACTTTGTGATCTCATTGAAGTTTGTATCTTAAGGTCATTTTCTCAAAACAGTTACATTTTAACAATTTATGTTCTCTGCCATCCATGCGGAAAAAATTGTACCTCCATTAAAACGTATTGTTTGAGCCTCAGGTGATTTTTTCATATGGTGCCACAGATGTGACCACAGGGCTTTTAATAACAGGATGAAGTAAGTGAAGTTTCATGGTTTCTTCATTGTGCCATTCTTTATAAATAACTGATGATAAAATAAAAGTGTGGCCTTTTTAGTCCTTGAGTTTTCTAAGAAAAGAAAAGTTAAGTTGTAAAAACCTGCTATAAAAAGTTAACTTGTAAATATCTCGTGGTTAAAAAAATCACTTTAAATAGAAGTGTTGGTGAGAAAAAACAGAATTTTAAGTTCAGAACCATTTTCCCCAAAACTTAGTTTCAGTATTAAAAGTGCATCTTAAAATTCAATTTGTGTGTGTATCTGTATATATCTACTGAACCTAAACATTAGTTTGCATACCTAGGTTTTAATAACCTCTAAATCTTGATAGAGATTAATTGTATTTTCCCTCCAGTTGCTCCAAAAACTTACATAGCATAAAGGATCTATCATAATTTTTACAAAATGTGTTGCTCATTTTTTGTGTTTGAGAAACAAAACACCTGTAAGCACCTTTTATTTTATCAAATTCTAATTGTGACCACATTAAAATGAGTAAGGTTTCTAATTAACTGAGTCTCCAATATATTGTTTCTGCTATGGTAATCAACGCTATAGATTAGAGATCATACAGTGTTTTTCATAATGGAAAAATTAGTAAATACTTTAGACTTTTTCATTTATGTGATCTCTGTTGCAATGATTCACTTGTGCTTGCAAAAGCAGCCACAGACACTATTTAAACAAATAAGACTGGATGAAACTGGTTGTGCTCAAATATAACTTCAATCATTAAAAACAGGTCATAGTTCACACCCCTCTATTCTCAGGAAAATACCTGTAATAGCTGTTGGGATTATTTATTCCTAAGAGGTGTTAGAGCAATATAAAATTGGTCCCTCTGAAATCATTTACCTCAAAAACCTCAATCGATAGAAGTATTTCTTCAAAGTTGCAGGATGTCTTCAGTTTTTAGAATGTGATTATGTATGCTCTTAATAAGCTAACAACAGAATTCAGAAGACATGTGCAAAGTGAACTATCATTTAATGATCATTTTTTAAAAAATTCATGTTCAAGTATAGTTATCTTAACGCATCTTATAGAGAAAGAATCCCTATCGTCTCTAGCTTAATGTTTTCACATTTTGATATGCAGAAAGATAAATGGGCTTGATGGTAAGCCATTAAATTAGAAAATTACCACGAGTAAAATTTGGATAATATTTTTCTCCTAACATTTACAATGTAAATAATGCTGGTAAAAGCAATCTAACTTAGCCAAAATGTAGCCTTTATTTTCCATACTGTATGTAAATAATGTAGACCTTTTTTATTTATTTATTTATCTTTTTGAGATACTGGAATTTAATTTCTAATGTTTCAAATAGAAACAGAAGGGAACAACTGGAATAAGAACTTAGGCCTTAGCTTCCATGGTGATTTTTTATTTTAATTTTCCTTTTTTGCTTTTTAGGGCCACACCACAGCATATGGAAGTTCCCAGGCTAGGGGTCAAATCAGAGCTACAGCTGCTGACCTATTCCACAGCCACAGCAACGCGGGATCCGAGCCACATCTGTGACCTACACCACAGCTCATGGCAATGATGGATCCTTAAACCATTGAGCATGGCCAGGGATCGAACCTGCATCCTCATGGATCCTAGTTGGGTTCCTTAACCGCTGAGCCACGAAGGGAACTCCTGTAATTTTTAGTTTTTTATACAGTAATAATTGTGAGGCTATTTGTCAACTGAAGATACATATAAAACATGAAGAACAAAACATAACAAAACACCTACTCCATATTGTTCTGGGAACTTAGTGGAAACAGAGGCTCAGTTTCTAAAATACTGAATTCTGCAGGAAGATGTAAAGAACATTTGAGACAATACAAGTAAGTAACTGAGATAAAGCAGATACAGAGAGTAAGACACTGTTAGTGTCTCAAGACAATGTTTAGGAAGAACCCAGTACAGAATTAAAAAAATATCATTTTTATGGATTACCTTTGTCAGCTGATCTAGGTGAGCCTTGGTGGTAGGGATCCTATTAAACTCAACTGAGGGCACTCATGCATCTTGACCATTAAGGGGAAGTGGGGAGAGTAGCTGACCCAGGCTGAGCCCAAGGGAGGATGACTCCCATTTGCAATTTTTTCATCTTCCATCTGGGTCAGCAGGTTGACCCAAGCAAGTCCTCCTCATAGAGGTGGCAGTGGGCAAGAGAGAGCAAGCTTAATCACTCAAGTGATTTGGAGACTGCATTACATGTACTAATGTTCCACTGCTCAAATCAAATCACCTGACTGATCCCAGTGGCAGAAAACTGCATTCTGTCCACAGTGAAGGAACTGAAATGTTATATCTCAAAAGACGTGAATACAGGAAAAGACAAAGAATCAGAATCTCTAAGTCAATTTACCACAGCATGTGGTACTGATTGAATTAAATGTAGACATGATGTGTGATTAAATAATAAACTTAAGATTTTATTAATTCCTTCAGGTTATTATACTCAAACAGTAGTTCTCAAACTCTTTAGTAATGCAAATTTTTCACTCTTAAAAATCATTGAGATCCTCAAAGAGGTTTTAATATTGTTTATAAATATCTCCATTTACTGTATTTGTAGTTAAAACAGAATTTTAAAATACATTTATTTATTTATTTTAGGAAAAAAGTAATAAGCCCATTACACGTTAACATAAATAATAGACTGTTAGGAAGCAAAACAATAGTTTCTAAAAAAACAAAAAAGGAATGTTTTCTAGGTTGGCAGATATATATATATATATATATATATATATATATATATATACAAATACACACACACAGATCTTTACTGTTTGGCTTAATAGAAGGCAGCTGGTTTTATATATTCTCTGCATTCAATCTTGTTTTTTCTTAACTTTTTTATTGAAATATAGTTGATTTATAATGTGTTAGTTTCAGGTGTACAGAAGAATGTTTTGATTTTATATAGATATGTGTGTGTGTGTGTATTATAAAATAGTGAGTATAGTTCCCTGTGTTATTTAATAGGTGCTTGTTGTTTATCTATTTTATATATAATAGTGTGTATATGTTAATCCCATACTTCAAATTTATCCCTCTCCGCACCCTTGATTTTTTTCTTTGTGAACTATATGAATAAAATCAGTCCCTGTGTAGATATGTAGTCAGAAAAAGCAGAAGTAGTTTAACAGCTTTTTCAGTTAATTGTGAATATTCTTTGATACCACACCAGAATTTGACAAGCGAGAACTTCTTGGGAGTTGTTACGTGAAATGTGAAACCAAATCACTGATCTGCCTATGCTTTGCTAACATTAATATCCATTTCGATTTTTCATTTTGAATAGATCTTTTAACTGCATAATATGTAAAAATAAGCAACGGTCATTTGGAAAATATTGGTTCACGAAGTTAAGCATATTATCCAAGTATTTATGTGTTTAATTATATATATTTTTAAATTATAGATTACTTATAAACTCATCAGAAATACCTTTAAATACTAGTAAATGGTCATATTCATAGATGTGGATACAAGTTTTACAAAATGCTAATTTCTCTTCTTTTTTCAATGGCAATAAGTCCTATGAGTTATTTTCCTTAAAGTGACAGACTCACTTCATTTCCCAAAATATGTCTGTCAAATGGTTTCAAATGAATTACTATTGTTTGTCTATAACTTGCTCTTTCATGAAAAAAATGGTTCTTTATGAAGTTAAAGTGGCTAATTCAGCTTGCAACTCAAAAAACTGCATAAATGCATTACTTTGGGACAACCATTCTACCTCAGGATGCAAATATTTTATGCATAATTCCCACATTAAACCTTAAAAATAGTAAAATTAAAGTGGTAAAATTTAATATAAACATACTATTTTTACACTTTTATCAAAGACATATGTAAGTGAAATTAACTTTTCACTGCTGTATGTGAATGGCTTTGACACACAATAACAGTATAATGTTCCACTACCTTGATTTGTGCTAAGGTGCCAGTAATTTCACCAATCACTTCTTTTGCATTACCAGTGCAAATTGCAAGGCAAAGGATGCCTTCTTCATAGTATGAAAATTGTTTTGACCTGAAAGGGTCTTGGGAATACCCAGCATTTTGTTGTTCACACTTAGTCACTGTACCAAAGGGTGAACCATTTATTGTACAGCAGTTTGTTAAATATTTTCTTAAATATATTTGTTCTTACTATTTTGAATCATTAAGAAAATTCAAAAAAAAAATTATTATGTTCTTCCCCAGGGTTGTTTTGTTGGCTTTGATCTAGCACATGCAGTTGGAAATGTTGAACTCTATTTACATGACTGGGGAGTTGATTTTGCCTGCTGGTGCTCCTACAAGGTATCAACACTTTAGTTAACATATTTATATCCTTTTATTCCACATTGATATTAACAAAAATGAAAACCTAGATCTGTGGCCAATTGTTTTTTATGGCCACAGTGCGACACATGGAAGTTCCCAGGCTAGGGGATGAACCAGCCTATGCCACAGCCACAGCAATGCCAGATGTGAGCCACCTCTGGACCTACACTGAAGCTCATGGCAACGCTGGATCCATAACCCACTGAACAAGGCCAGGGATTGAACCCACATCATCATGCATCCTAGTTGGATTTGTTACTGCTGAACCACAACAGGAACTACAGGATCTGTGGCCAATTTTAAGTACTTGAATTACTTTCCTCTATTTATTTTATTATTGTATTTTTGACTCAAGCTAATTATAGATAGAATGAATTATAGAATAGGATGATACATTATTAAATTCCGATATTTCCATCCATTATAGAATATTTATTCCTTTAATTCCCTGGCTACTATGAAAAAGGCAAGGGTTCTGGGAAAAAGCTCCACATTTAGAACTTAATTTAAATTGATTAGGTTCTTAGATTTCTGTTGATATGTTGTGAAATTTCTATATAGGTAAAGATAATTCTTATGGAATCAACTTGTTATTGACATCTGAAGACAATTTAATTGACAGGGAGCAAGGAAATAAAACTAATTTTATTTTATATGTTTTAAAAATATCATCTTTTATTGTCATTTAAATATTTTTGTGACAAAATAATTTGAAATGGATGAGCTCTGAAATCAGAAAAATGTCAGTGGCACTATTATCTACTAGTTGGGGTGAAATTTGGTCAAAAAGTCATAGCTATTTATTCCCAGTTAATAATGTTGTTTCATTTCTTTCTTTGAACTAGTTAACCCCAAATTGTTTTATTATAAAAGTTCAAATGATCACATATTTCATTCAACCTTGTCAAAAGTTCGTTTCATAGAGAGTCAAATGATTACATTGTTTACTTTTGGCATACATATTTAGGTAAATTCATAAAGTTTAATTTATTCTTAATCCAGTATTTAAATTCAGGAGCAGGAGGTCTTGCTGGTGCCTTTGTCCACGAAAAGCATGCCTATACAATTAAACCTACGTAAGTACTATTTTCAGATTCTTCTTTGGTGATGAGTATATTAATTTGCATGAGTTTAATTTACATGAGTTCTTTAAGATGCTATCCAAAAAGAATCTGGATTTATTATAGTTATTTTGCTACTTTATGAACAATGATATGCTTTATCAGAAATAAATAGTTTCCAAAGCGTTCACTCAGATGAGGAAGAAATTTAATCATAAATAGGGAAGCTTCAATGCTAAAAATGAGTCCTTGTAATCATGTAGAGCAGACAGTTTAATGTGAGGAGACTACTTAAATTTTTTTTTCAAAAATTAGACTTTAGAAAATTTCAGGTTTTTCATGGTGATGAATAAATCAAAGGCAACCAGAGCTGTGCCTAATCGACCCTTAAATATGGTATGTGATTATTAAAATTACATCTACCTTTAAAGATAGAAACATTATAAGATAGTCTTGTAAGGAATATCTTCTGTCCTAAAAGATTTTATAATCCATGAAAACTGAAGAATCTGAACACTGAACAACAGACTGACTACATAAAAAGCAATACTTTTCAATTTTATATAGATAGCACTCTTCATTTTTTAGAGCAAGTATAAATGCAAATATGATACACCAACAAATTTACACCTTTTTATTTGACTGGGGAACTTTTTATTTTTATCTGGTGTGAAGACAAAGAAATAATATTCTGGGAAAAAGATCCTTTCAAAGTTGTATCAGAGTGTGTGTGATGAGACTGTCTAGACTCCTAATAGGTAATATAATAATGTTTGATTAGTTTTTTGAATCTTTCCAGCCACTGGCTGAGTGGTATAAACTTTGTAAGAACTGAAACTGAATTAGTAATAAAGCTTAGAGCATCTCACATTTTTGAGGTTCTGTGCATATAAATCCTACAAATTTAAGATGATTTTCTACAGTTCATTTAATTATATCTAAAATTTCTTCAATATTTTAAAGTTTTAGAATTAAATACAGCATTTTCTTCAAACAGATAATTTGTTAGGCAGACATCTTTCTTGAATATATTGTCAGTAGATTAGATCTCTCCCCATGCTCCAAATTCTCTGAGAAGAATCTAAAGCATGTATCTTATTATGAGTACTATGCATGTTTCAGAAGATCTCTTTTTCTTTTTTAGCAAATCCCATTGATAACATTTTACCTAGAGTAAGTGTTTTCCATATAGAGAGTATGGAAGATATTACTTGCTCTTGTGTGAACACTCATTATCTGATTATTTCCAACTCTCCATTTAATTAAATTTCAATAGAGGAATTGGCAAAGGGCAAGCCAGTGCAGGCAGCAGGGATGTGGTAAGTAATCTACATACATTCTAGAGAATGCAAGTGTTATCAATTAAGCTCTGATTTTACAGCATCTCTCTTGCACTTTGGATTTCTTTCACCCTATTTGCCTTTCATGGATGAGGGACTATAGTGTGCTTACATGTGTCTTATTTTGTAGACCCAACATTCTCTAGAGCCAGTAAGTTAACTGTTCAGTCTACACTCCCAGAAGAAATATCATGCAAACAGATGAGATTTACATTTCAGCTTGATCACATGCTGGTCCACAAGCTGAAGAATGTTCCTTGACCTCTCAGTGTTCTAGCCTCTAAATGAAGATAACATCAGCATCTACCTCATAGGCAATTACGGTGAGATTAAAATGGGATGATGCATGTAAAGCACTTAGCACAGACACTGAAGCATGATAAGTGATCCATATGTAGGCTAAGTATTTTGTTGCCTTACTGTGAAGTTCCCTCTTAACTTGTAGAATTTTGCCTAGTAGAGATCATTTCTCTCACACAGGAAATACAGCCTTAAAGGTTATGGCTTGTGACCTTTGAAATATGAAACAGTTTTGTACCTACTGCCAAGCTCAGACTGACTCTATAAGTCTCTATTCCTTCAATTCTTTCTTGCACTCTCCTTACCATCTTACTGGCTCCCTTGCTAATTAACGAGTTGAATGAGATCTTTATTTGTGTTCATTATGTTTGTATGAGGGCTGTGCTTTTAGCCTTTTGAAAATTATATGTTATTACCTCTTATTGCATTTTAAATATCTGGCTTTGGAGACAAGATTCAAATCAGTCTGACTCAGGAAGCCCGCCTTACAGGAAACCATGGTTATTGTTATTTGTTTGTTATTAAAGTTTCTTTTTATGGTATACCAGAGTGACTACTTCCAATGGTCCTAACTTCTACCCAATAGTGGAACATAACTGCTATTGATGTTGCAAACTTTTTGAAGTAAACTTTGTCACTTAAAAAAGGGTGACATCTAGTGGCTAGACAAGTACATAGTACAAGAACTTTCTGGCCCATTCATTTTTTTTTTAATCAAGTGTTTTTTAAAATACATATTTAAATTATTTTTCTTTTAGATCATGTGACTGTGTATTTACAGTGCAATAGTTGTGTAGTCAAAGCCTTGGATAAAGAAGTAAGATAGGATAGGATAAAGGTGGAAGTTAAGGTGAGGGGTGTTCTAGGTATATGGTTAAACATAATGCATAAATATTTATCAAGGCTGAGAAGGGCATTAGGGGAGTGGTTATCATCTCCACCTAATACAGAGAATGAATCCTGGAATATATAACCCTATGCTCTAAAAATTTAATATTCAGCATATAATTTTAAAATACCTTTTCTATGATGTTGCCATTAACAACTGTTAAATTACATCCGTACCAAGAAATTCTACTTCCTTTTTTTCTTTAAACAGGCATTTTGGCCATTGTTCAATACTGATGACCTAAGACTTTTTTCCAAGAACCCTTTTCCAATAGAGAGAGTGAGCACAGGCCAGAGTCAATCCACTGAATTAAGCATTATAACTCAAGCTATTATCCTCAACTAGAACCTGACCTTTTCCTAGTTTATCATCCCTTTTTCTCATTCCAGTGTCATATTCTAAACCTTGTCTGTAGATAATAATTACACTAAATTAGGACTGGTTGTGAGTAAATGTCAACTTATGTGGTTTTGTTTTTTTTTTTTTCCTTCAGTGCTGATTTTAATTTAGCCTAAACAGTTAATACTTATTGCTCTGAAATACAAAGTGAAATACTTTTAATTATAAGAATTTACCAATCATAAATGAACCACTTTAAAAAAAAGAATCTTAATTTTTTTCTCTTTAAGTTAAATTCTATAAGCTGATATTTCTGACAGTCTTCAGATCAACACTTGATCTTTTGGTTTTATGAATTTCAAATATATCATAAGCCCATAAAAAAGATTCTTCTATAAGATCCCATGGACTACAATTCAAGACAACGACCCATACCTCTTGTTTTGTTTTTAGAGGGACTCTAGTATAAAAACAGGAGTGGATTATGTGAGCTATTAAGACTGCTTTTATGGGTTACTTTTGTACCCTGTACAGTGAAATTAGACATATTGGAAGACTGCTATTCCTCACTTTCCATACTGGTATAAAACCTCTAAATTCTCCCATGTATTACAGCTCTTGAAATGCTTGTTTTCCCCATGTATTTTTTTTTTTTTAGTTTTATGAGAATGGGGCCTACTGATAATTCTTTGAAAATGCTAGATTTTGAATCGTGCCAACACATTTCCATAAACAGCTAGAAGTATTTGATTGGAGGCTTTAAGTAGAGGTGACATTTTTAAGGCTTTATTAAGGGCTTGAGTCATCTCCTTTATTGTAATAAGTAATCTGAAGATTAAAAAGAATCATCAGAAGAGGCTGGCTGTCATCAGTGCATGGTTAAGGCAAATTTTATAGCTCAAAGATGTACGTTACTATTACTATTATTGGGGAACTTAAAAAAGAGGAAGACATATAAAACAATGTACAAGAAAGTCTAAGAAAATTAAAAAAAAAAAGCAGCAAGAAAATTTAGGAAAAAAACTTAGAATATTACAAGCATATGTTGTGCCTGACCCAACTGTACAAGTAATGTTATATGGGAGATCTTCTCTTTTTTTTTTTTTTTTGTCTTTTTAGGGCTTTATCTATGGCATATGAAAGTTCCCAAGCTAGGGGTCAAATCAGAGCTGCGGCCTCTGGCCTATGCCAAGACTATAGCAACACCGGATCCAAACCCAAACCACACCTTCGACCTACACCACGGCTCACAGCAACTCCAAACTCTTAACCCACTGAGAAGGGCCAGGGATTGAACCCACATCTTCATGGATACTAGTCAGGTTCGTTACCACTGAGCCATGATAGGAACTCTGAGGAGATCAGCTAATGCACATTTGTTCCAAGGAGTGCTGACTTGATATATTTGATTCTACACACCAGAGAATAACACAGCCCAAAACTTTTCTATGATTTAAACCTTGTTTTGTGTTCTCTGTGATATTTTCTGACTTACCTCTTATCACACCTTGCTTAGTACCTGCATAAAGTCTCATTAAGAGAGAACAAAGAAATGTAAGTGGCAGTACCAACATATGATATATGAATTCACAAAATTCTAGATGCTCTCAAATGGGATGGGCAAATATAAATAGATTTCTCAGTGAGAGTTTTCACAGAATCTCTAGTTGAACGATGACCTAGACCTCCCAGGGTATCTGTTTTACCATTTAGCCTGTTCCTAGAGTTAGTCGTTTATTATGACCTAATATGGGTAACTTCTCAGGCACAACTTCATGGCCTATCAACCAGCTATACTTGGTATACTGGGCCATACCCTTTGTCCTTAATGTTTACCTCACGTACCCCTTCTCCTCCAGTGTGCCATTTTCTCTTACTTCTGCTCCAGCGTATGTGATTACTCTTCTATATTTTGCAAAGTTTACTCTTTCTCTTTTTCATTGATTCTCTCAATGCCTCAATCCCTGGTCCTCTTGTACAGGGCTATCTTATCCACAGTCTTGATGTCAACAACTGACACTGTAGAAGACACCAATTTGCATTTCCAGCTTTAGCATTTGCTTATTTTTAGCCCTTACTGTCATCTGACTGCAAATTGCAAGAGTTCCTTATTGTCAAAAAATTATCCCAGTCCCCAAAGACACATGACAATGTAGAAAAGCAAAAACTGTCACTACAGAAAATTGTCACTGATGAACTACCCACTTTTAAAATTAGCCCTTCCTAAAATCCTTTCCCAATTAGTATTAGCATTGATTTATATGCATTATTATAAAAACGTTTGGTCTCTTGCTGATTGTGGAAGAAGTATAACACCATACAAACTTAATGAAAATGGAGTATAAAGTAAAATTTTCAAGAGATTCAGAATTTCATGATGCAAGTGATATAGATGAACAGCTGAATCACAAAATCATGGGCAATGAGAATATGTCAGAATCAGAACCATTAAAAAAGTAGAGGAAACTAGACATGATACTTCAAAATCAAATGATGCGAATATCAGGGATTAAAAGTAAATTATGAATACTTTAGAAATGTGGAAATTATCATTTTAATGTTCATGCTAAAAACTTAAATATGAAAAAGATTCTGATTTGCCATCATAACATTTGTCAAAATATGCCCCCAATCAATACTTAATTTATTATTTATTCTTTTAATAATTATAATTCTAATCTTCTTTATCAAACTGTAAATTAAATTTTTTATATAATTTTATTTTATTTTATTTATTTATTTAGTCTTTTTGCTATTTCTTGGGCCGCTCCCGCGGCATATGGAGATTCCCAGGCTAGGGGTCTAATCGGAGCGTAGCCACCAGCCTACACCAGAGCCACAGCAATGCGTGATCCAAGCCGCGTCTGCAACCTGCACCACAGCTCACGGCAACACCGGATCGTTAAGCCACTGAGCAAGGGCAGGGACCGAACCCGCAACCTCATGGTTCCTAGTCGGATTCGTTAACCACTGCGCCATGACGGGAACTCCTGTTATATAATTTTAAACTTTGTTTTTTGAAAGCATCTCAATCAAATCTTTGATTTTCTTTTTCCCCTCCATTATTTACTAGAAAAGGAGGACTGGCTTAAATTAGATTTATTTATTTATTTAGCTATACTCATGGCATGCAGAAGTTCTGTGGGTCAGGCACTGAACCCATGCCACAGCTGTGACCTGAGTCACAACAGAGATCAGGCTGGATCCTTAACCCACTGAGCCACCAGGGAGCTCCAAAAATAGTTTTGCTGTGTTTTGTTTTTTATCTTTTTTGGCCACACCTGCAGCATATGGAAGTTCCAAGGCTAGGAGTCAAACAGGAGCTACAGCTGCCGCTGGGCTACCCCACAACCACGGAAATGAGGGATCTGAGCCATGTCGGCGACCTACACCACAGCTCACAGCAATGGTGGATCCTTAACCCACTGAGCAAGGCCAGGAATCAAACCCACATCCTCATGGATATTAGACGGGCTCATTACTACTGAGCCACGATGGGAACTCCCTAAAATAGATTTATTTTAAATGGCCTTTCCCAGTATTATATTTGTAATCAAATAATGAGGATGTCCAATATATCCATACATCTTTTTAATCTTAAGAATTAAACATGGTGAAGCTTCCATTTTTTTCCTATTCCACCACAAGTATCCTTTCTAAGAGCCTCATTGCTTTATCAAGTAAAGAAACTAATCCTGAATCAATTGAGGAGCAATAAGGAAATATAACCAACCTATACTTTTGTACAAGAAACTTACACAAAAATAGAGGATATTGCCTTTAATTTTTAAATTGTACAAATTTATCTGTTTGAGAGATACCATTTCAATAGCTGAATGAACAATTTAAATGATGAGTAAGATAGGCCAGACTATGTGTCACAAGGCAACATCTTAATAGTTGCTCAGTGAATTGTCAGACATCACCATAGAAGCAGTGGAGGGATAGATGACTTTAACTCAGAGCCACTTTGGAAAAGCTTCAAAAGTTGGTGGGGAAACTTAGAGATAGAATTCCTCTGCAAATGGAATGCTATGTTAACTAAGTGAGTAAATTTACTCCGTTACTTTGAAAGATGAAATTGTTGCCTATGAGAGAGATTTCACTTGGTTAATTTTATAAATTTAAGGAAGTATCAAGAAGAAGGAAGGATTACTTAAATGACATTTCTTTAAGAGATATGTCAAGTGATCTTTTTCTCTTTTATACACTTTACTAGAATTTTTATGGAATATGAGTTATTGACTTAACATTTAAAGCCTGCTTATTATCATAAAATTGCTCTTTATTCCTATTATACAATATTTTAGAAATTATAAACAGTGGTAAAATCAAGTGTGCTTCATACTCTTACTTAGCCCCAGAGCCATGCCTACGAGTGGGTTATACCTATTATAAATCCTAGTCCTCAAATCCTCATTGTAAGGTATCCAAAAGAACATAATTTGATTGAAGAAAACTCACCCATGGACTCATGACATATAATCTACACCTATCTTCATTCAGAAACTATTTCAGATCAATAACTCTAAGAAGATCCCTTGTCTTCTTGGCTTGGCATTTTTTGCTATGTAAAATCATGTAGATAATTTTCACATGTTATGAGTTTAAGCTGTGATCATAAAAATAACATTTATATACTGAGGCATAATTATAGTTAAAAGGAAGAGCAATAAATAATCTGATTTTTCTCAACTCAAGAGATAAAGTAATCCTGGCTCTTAAAAGAAAACTGAAATAATAATTATCAGTATAAAAAGATACATTAAAGTCATTGTTGCTTGCAAATCACTACTTCCAGATAATGATGACATAATCATTAACTTGAGAAAATTGAAGTCCTTTGAAACATCAAAATTTATTTTCTCTTTGAAAATTGCAGTCTAGTGTCTCTGAAGATATATGAGGTCAGTGAACCTTTTAGACACAAAAAGTAAAACTTGTCAAAGAGCTTCAGCTCTTGTTTTAATTACTTCAAGTTTTGTCCCTAAAGTGACCTTTGGAATCTGTAAGGGTTTTAACTATAAACTGTGAAAAGCTATTGCTAAACTTTTATTTGTTCTTGTTGAGAAAACACGTGTACCCATCTGATCCTGCAAAACTGTGGTGCAATGATATATGCTGTGTAGGGCAGAGTGGGAAACTGCTCATCACACACAGACCCAGCAGGTCCTGGTGCTTCCAAGGCTGGTTGGGGTAACTTCACAGGCCACAAGAATATGTGTAATGCACTACTCAGAACAAAGGTCTGAATTCCTGTGATCCACTGCCTCTTTGGTCACTTGTTTGTAGTTCCATTCCAAAGGACAGGATTTGATTGAATGGGAATCACCTAATTTTCTCTAGAATTGAGGTCTGCCTCCATCATGAGAAGGTCCATGTAGATCTAGTCTGCCTTTTTTCTCTTATAAATATCTGCTCTAATCAGATTTTTCAGTCTCAGAAGATTTGGCACAGGCATGGAAAGCCAGGCAAAAACTGGCCATTTGACCAACCCCCTTTTTCTAAGGGAGCTGTGATTGTGAGAATTCATCTTAGTATGTCTGATGTGATTATTTTAACTGACTATAAATTAACTCTACATGTTAAAGTACAAGGACACTGTCTTTTTGATCTTCCTTTACTTTCATAATCCACAATGCCCAAGAAAACATTTTTTAATTTTGTTGTTGAATCTACAACTCTTTCTTTACTTTCAGTATAATAGACAAACCATTTTCTGGCATATGGAAACATTTCTACTTTGCAAGTTATTCTGAAGTGGGTATGATTTGCAAAATACTGTCAAATTAAATATGCATTTCCATATGCCTCTACAAAGACCAAATATATCCATGAAAACCAGCTATAGACAACTTAAAAATTTTTCATGGGTATTTTAATCAACACTGCAAACAGTTCTTTCTAAAGTCCTAAATTCAAAAATCTTCTTGCTGTTTTTTATGCTTTTAGCATCAATATTACCTCAGAAAATTATAAACCAACATTTCAAAATAATATATTTCAAGAAAGTATACGGAAAATTTTTTTGTTAATAAAACTTTCACACCAAAAATGTACTGACTTAGCTCTTCTAAGGACAACATACTGTTATCAATCTTCAGGAAACAGTTTTCATTAACCAAAACTTACATTCTTATAACTATGCTTATCATACTGTTAGCTCTCTGGACATATTTTAACAAGCCTCCTTTTGACTAAGATTTGAAGATGTAATTGAATATGTGACAGAACCTAGTGAAGCACTCTATTTTAACAATATTTAAAGATGATTGGGAAAATGATTGGAGGAAGAGGAATTGAATCCCCTGATACCTCCTAAAACTTCTTTCTAAAACAGCATTAAATTAGTTGATTTGGAACAGAGCAGAGCAATTGTATACATAGATACATACATTTTTAGAAAATAGGAACTGATGAAGACCTTCTTCCCTAATTGAGAGTAAGTTGGTAATACTTTACCTGTCTAATGTCATGGTCCTGTCAGACCTTATAATAGTCATGCCCAGGGACTAGTTGCTGACATCAAAGGATGAATGAACAATTCACAGGCTGAAACAAATTACTTTGTCAAGATTTTTTTTTTTTAGCACCAATGAATCTGCTTCCATAACTTAGCCATACATTTACTTTCCCTTCCAGTGTACTTGGTCACCAACTTCCTGGATTTAGATTCTCCTTGCTCCTTCTCTCATTTTCAGTTAAGCTTTTGTTTTTTGCCTTTTGTTATAGTTTTGTATTTTTTTTTTTGTCTTTTTAGGGCTGCACCCGCGGCATATGGAGGTTCCTAGGCTACTGGTCGAATTGGAGCTACTCTACAGCCACAGCAATGCAGGATCGGAGCCGCATCTGTGACCTACACCACAGCTCACAGCAACGCCTGATCCTTAACCCACTGAGTGCGGCCAGGGATTGAATCTGCATCCTCATGGATATGAGTCAGGTTTTTTAACCACTGTGCCACAACGGAAACTCCACCTTTTGCTACAGTTTAATTCTATTATTTTATCTGATCCTATTCCTATGCAGTAGTTTCACTTTTCATATATGTGCTTGAACTACTGTTATTTCTGAATTCCAGTATCAACTGGAACTGTAGCAATTGTGTTTCTGTTTCCCAAGCTTTTCTTCTCACTCCTCATGGTAATTTAGTACATCAATGCCCTGTTGTGAGGGATGGCCTAAAAACGTGACTGGGATACGTAAGTGCCCATGGAACTATGCCCATATCCCACTCAACAGATCTTACTTCCCTGAAGGCAGGGTTTTATTATGCTCAAAACCACTGTTTTTTTTTGCATTTGGTTATCCTACTGGACTGCCTGCTTAGAAAAGACTGTCAATGGAGTCAATGGAGGTTGGAAGAAACTCTTTGGATGATTATAGATGAACAAAAACAAAGCTTGGAATAACCAAAAAGAAGAAGGAAAAAAAAAGTGTATAATTGTTCCAGAAGTAATATTTTCACAGAACATTGTGGAAGAATTTTGACTTATAATTATTGAAGAAACAGCTGCATAATGTCCCTATACCACATTTACATTCATTAAAGGAATATTTATTTGAATGTCTATTATATTTCAGGCACTTAAAAAAATCTATTGTTTATAGATTAATAAAGCAAAGAACTCTGCCCATGTAGAGCTTACATTCCATTAAGGAAAGACAGACTATGCACATAATAAAAAGCAAATTGTATAACATGTCTGAAGTTGTTAAGTCCCATGGGAAATGAGAATAGCAGAAAAAGGAAAGAATACTCTGTGGGGACTTCCTGTTGTGGCTCAGTAAATTAAGGACACAACTTGTCTCTGTGTGAGGATATGGTTTTATTCCTGGCCTGGCTCAGTAGGTTAAGGATCCAATGTTGCCATAAGCTGCAGCATATGTTGCAGATGTAGCTCAGATCCAGTGTTGCCTGTGGCTCAGATCTGGTGTGGCTGTGGCGTAGGCCTCAGCTGCAGCTCTGAGTCAACCCTTAGCCTGGGAACTTCCATATGCCTCAGGAGCCATTAAAAAAAAAAAAAAAAAAAAAAAGGGAAAAGAAAGCAATATAAAGGATTGGGATCCAATGCCCATGTTGCCAGAAAATTGACCATGACATAGCAACTTTTAAAATGATCACTCTGTTGGAAGACCTGCTGGGGAACCATTACGGGAAACAGAAAAGAGGTGACAACAATTCAAAGCAAGAGAATAGCAGAGGAGGTGATGAGAATTTGAAGGCTTCTAGATCTATTATAAAAGATAAGTGGCAGTATTCTAAAGGAAGTCAAGAACTGAGACGTGAATGTCAGTCAAGAGACATTTATAATCATACACAAGTGATTCACTTTATTATCTAAAATGTAGTAATAGAAAATGGGATAAAGAAAGTAGGACAGTGTTAAAAGTTATTAGGAGGAGTTCCTGTTGTGGCGCAATGGTTAACGAATCCGACTAGGAACCATGAGGTTGTGGGTTCCATCCCTGGCCTTGCTCAGTAGGCCAAGGATCCGGCGTTATCGTGAGCTGTGGTATAGGTTGCAGACTCGGCTTGGATCCCGCGTCGCTGTGGCTCTGGCTTAGGCCGGTGGCTACAGCTCTGATTCGACCCCTAGCCTGGGAACCTCCATATGCCGCAGGAGCGGTCCTAGAAAAGGCAAAAAAAGACAAAAAAAAAGTTATTAGGAAACCAAATCAAGAAGACATAGAAAAAAGTTTGGACAGAAGGAAAATAATGAGGGGAGAATCAAAGATTAATTTGATGCCTCTTCAACCAATAGTCAAAACCCAAAAGTCATGCAATTATCTTATTTTTTAATTTAAAAAAACTCTTGAGCATTTACTAGAGGCAAAGCAGTATGCAAACACTGAGGATACAGACATGAGTAAGCTCTATTTTCCTGAAATTTATCATTCAGTGTGAGAGGGGAAAAAAATGAGACAGGTTAGATAAAAACCTTTGCAGAGAAGGTGATATTTGAGCTGACTGGAGAAATCCTAATTCTTATCACACAGAAGGGGGAAAGGCAGGGGTGGGGTGTTCCAGGCATAATCTTTGAGGTCCTTTGTGTTGCAAGCAAGGAGTTCTCATTTTATCACAAAGTATCTCATTTTATGGCTATTAACTACTCACAAGCAACAAGACTGAAAATTCAAGTCTTATCACCCCCCTAGGTCTTATTTTGATTATGGGAAAATAAACATTTCTGGGGGATTTCTAAAATTCCCTTCCAGTTTTTAAACTGATTTTCAAATAATAAACATGAAGCATCAGAATAAGGTAAATTGCTGGTAGAAATAACTCAGAAACTAAAACAATTTGATGGAAATCTGTGTATAATCGAGTCTATTAATGACTTTGATGACCTTTTTCCACTCCACTTTTTTTTGTAATAGGTGGTTAAAGCCCAGTAAGTTCAGACAAATTGGTAAAAAATTTTACTATAACTTTCTCTTCTTTTTCCTTTTCTCAAGTATAAAAGAGTACTATGTTCTCATTTCTTAAAGTTCAGTTGCCAAAAAATTTATTATGAAAACTAGACTACATAAAAGCTATTTGAATAAATAAATTTCTCATTATTTCCTGAAACAACTTTTGTAGAACTTTTTATTCTGTGAAACTTGATTACTTGTTAAGGATTTTAAGGAATATTCTTTTACCTGAGGTTAAGTTAGACAGGACATCAGGACATTAGGATGTGAGATGGTGGACATTCAAACTTATTTGCAATTGCTATTACATATTTTGTTTAAGAATAAACAATTATGGTGTATCCCAAATTTTGTACTTTTTATAATGCTGTAGCAGTTTTCTTCTTCTCCTTTTTTTTTGGGGGGGGGGCTGCACCCGTGGCACATGGAGATCCCAGGATAGGGGTCGAATCTGAGCTACAGCTGCCAGCCTACTCCATGGCCACAGCAATGCCAGAGAGCCACGTCGGCGACCTACACCAGAGCTTGTGGCAACGCTGGATCCTTAACCCACTGAGCGAGGCCACGGATCAAACCTGCATCATCATGGATGCTAGTCAGATTCATTTCCACTGAGCCACAACATGAACTACCACTTTTTTTTTTTTGATTCAGCACATTTTTGATGCCGTGATGCAGTAAGACAACTGTATTTAACTCTAGACCTTAAGAGAGAGATAAAGAGAAGAGGAGAGGAAGAAAGGAGGGAAAGAGGAAGGGAAGAGGAAGAGGGGGAAGAAGAGGAAAAGGGACAAAAAAGAAGCTTACTCCCAATTATAATTATATTCCCAAGCACAGACAACTTATTAAATGTGTGGTGATAAACTGCCAAATTAAAGGACATCACGAAAGCAGTCCTTAATGCAAATGCACTTTCCTGGAAAAGATTGTGATCTAATTTCTTTATGTTAGATTTTGCTCCAGTGATTAACTGCATTTTTAACGTGAGCTAAGAAAACCGGGATAAGTTGTTTAGTTTTGGTGAGGTATGAGGTGAAGAGAGGTAAGGGATTTGCAGAATAAGTTAAATTAATTCAGTGCATGAAATATTTAAGGATTCATACTGGAAATTCTGCTATTACAGGCTTGCTAAGGAGATCAAGGAGCGTTTGGATATTTCATTTCATAACTCTTAGCATCCAAAATCATATTCAGTGGATCCCTGGTGGCTTCTTCTTACTGAATCTAAATATTACGCCTCAAAGATGCCTTTATAATAAGTGATGGTTTCCATTTGATAATACTTATTTGAAACTCCTTTTAGGAAATTTATCATGTTCAAAGAACAAAAAGCATATTAAAATCTTTACTTTTCATTATTTATTGGATCTCTCCCAACACCTTCTCTCAAAATTCTGTTAATAGCTTTAAGTCAATTAACTCCCTGCTTGATTTTTAATTTTTGATGGCAAAAGTTTCAAATTTCTAGTTCAAGTATGATGAAATTTTATCTTAATTGTTATTGTTCATATTCAGTTCACAGAAATGATATATAAGCTTTTTGTGATAGCTACTTATAAACTAACTTAATGTTTTTTAATTTTACTTCATTAGCTTTAGAATATCTGTTTATTGCATTTCATGCTAAGATTTCATTTATATTATGTTTCTTTTTTTAATTTTGATTTTATTTTTCTTGCATTCCAAGTGGTGGGATCTTAAAAGGAATCTAACTTTCCCCTAGGTTCCTTGAAATGTATTTTGAGTTTGAATAAATATTTTTTGAAATAATCAATTATTTATTTGACATTAACCAGTTCCCTTTCCACTTATCAAAGCTTCAAGGTATAATATACCAATGATATGCTTACTTAGATTCACTAGATGCTTAGGTCTATGCATTCTAAAGAAGGGAAACTGGCTACAGAGATTACAAAAGAAGAGAAAGTCAAAAGAACAGTTTTTATTAGAAGGAGGAAAAAAAAAGCATTGTATATAAAAAGAATGTGGCTGTCATTTAGCCTGGTGTTTTGCTAGGTCAGAACCCTAAGTGTAGTATTAAAGAAATCTAGGGAATGTTACTTTTTTTAGAATCTCTGATGCATTAAAAAAAAAAAATCCACTCCAGGTGATTTTGCATATGTTTGTGAATATACGTGGTCATGATGGTGTGTATCTACATTTGAGATACAAGGACTAATAATTGTATTATCTTCTGCTATTTATCCAGTGTCTTGGAACCTCAATTTTCTCATGTGTATAATGAAGATGATAATAGTATCTATATCGCAGAATTCTTTTGATGACTAAATAATTGTTTAGAACAATTTCTGACTCATAAAGAAATCTCAAATAACTTTTGTTTCATTGCTCTCAAAATTAATAAGACAACTATAAGAACCTAAATAAGGAAGAACCCACACATCCTAATTCAAGCATTTTTTGACATTTTTTATAATACCTCTGCTAAATGTTTGAGGAGTTAATCACCTGATTTCACATTGTTCAGTTCCCATTAATTGAAAGATAACACGCAGATCAGACTTTATCTCTTGAACATATTATTTTAGTAAACAGAATTTTTTTTTTTCTTAGTTAAATTAACAATGATTTCCAAGATTCTAATCTAGTTATGGTGAAAGTTATATTAGTATGGGTTCTTATATTTAAAATATATCATTTATGCTGTTTTTCATGAAAATATCCAAAATAACCTGAAAACTGTGAGAAATCAAGAGATTTGAAGACTTTTTTCCTTCACAAGAAATTGTGGGTAAAAATCTTTAATGAGATTGAAAACGTCTGGAGTTTCCATCATGGCTCAGCGGTTAACAAACCTGACTAGGATCCATGAGGACATGGGTTCTTTCCCTGGCTGCACTCAGTAGGTTAAGGATTGGGTGCTGCCGTGAGCTGTGGTGTAGGTCACAGACACGTGGCTCCGATCCTGCATTGCTGGGCTGTGGTGTAGGCCGGCAGCTACAGCTCCAATTGAAGACCTAGCCTCAGAACCTCCATATGCCTTGGGTATGGCCCTAAAGAGACAAAAAAAAAAAAAAAGTAGGATAACAATGTCATTCTCTTGTTGTAATATCCCATTTAAACAATTATTTTTATCAAATTAAAGTATAGAGCAATTAATTTTATAAAGTTGTGATTATTTCCAGAAGGAATAACATTTAGAATTTCATTAAGATTGGAGATAGATACCACAAATGATTAAAAGACTATGGAAATTATTAATACTTTATGTCAGATTAAAGACACAAAGGAAGAAAAACATTGTATGAAAATTCAGTAACAGTTTGAAACAATCACCACTGGCCTCAGGATTTTGAAGCACGTACAACATGGAATATCTCCTCCATCCGCTCTTTTAAAAACTGTAAAGAGTGTTTTGTTGAGCTGTTTTAATGAATATTTTCTTCATGTAACTGCTTTGATAACAGAATTCAATGATGTCACTTTCATATGTACATGTTAGACTTTAGCGCCATATATGCTATCCTCTTGCTCTGGAATACTCTGACCCAATTTATTAAAACTCTTAGGGAATAAATAGTCACTCTAAAGAATGGTTTCCTTTGCTCTGTTTCTCTTCCTTCGTTTAATAAGTTCAATATCCATGTTGACAAAACTGAAACTTCTTACTTCTCCGAGTCTCTAATTTCATTTCATTCAGGGTTTCAATCCACTTAATGTCTCATTCCTAACAGAATCTGTCAGCAAATGTCTTTCTTAGCTCCTGTTTAATATCAAACATCCAGGTTGGAGTCCTTTTTCCCTCAATTCTTTCCACTTTGCTATGTCCCCTGATTCCACTCTTCTTGATGAAGTGTCATAAGTCCCACCCATAGTTAAGAGGGAAGGGGTTGCACAAACACATGAATACCAGGAGGCAGAGACAGGGTGTCACCCATCCACTCTGTTAAATTAACATTTGTTTAACTACTTTCTAACCCCTAGTCACACTCAATAAACACTTTGCAGGCAGGAAACATTTCTGTTTTAGCTTACTGTACTTGCTTCTAGCAGTGTCTCAACCTCTTTTGAAGAATTAATGATTGAAATATAGAAAAACTCTAAAATCCTGACCAAAGAAAGATAATTAGTAACATACAGGGTAGAAATAAAGTCAGCTGTAACAAGCATCAACTCTAACTTCCATTAAACTATTTTCCTTTACATGAATCCACTTTTAGTTTCTGTTTTTTCACTTAGTTTCAAGGAATTATCTCAGCTTCTACTTGCTTACTGGTTTTGTGAACTGAAGTTTGGCACTTGTCGTCAGCTTCTACATGGAGTAAAACATAAGCTACTGCAGCTGCTGACCCACAGTACCCCCTGAGCAAAACATAGGGTGGAGACCAGGAGTGAGGCACTCTGTGCTCTGGGAAAACTGGAAGAACAGGTGTTGAGATAGTTAGATATTTTTAGAAGATTTTATGAGCCCAGTTCTTATGTCTTCTCTTATCAGAAAAACACTAAAATCCCTCAATGATGACTTATGTCTCTGAGTACTAGTAACCTTCAAGGGACCAGCAGCAAACTTCTGTAAAATGGGCACATGGCTGCATGCACCTCCCCCCTTCACTTTTATGACTTATATCTTGATATTCCCCCTTTCAGATAGCTCTGAAATACTGTCTCCTGGGCTGTAGTTAGTGGACGAAACCGGGGATGTCATGGCCAACTTTCACAACAGCCACTCTCACGGGTGGGCCAGTGAACCCTGAGGGAAATCAGGAAAGAAGCATAAAAGACTGGTTCACAGCTGAGGTACATATCAAAGGAGTGATTCCTATAGGCCCAGACCTTTACATCTTCTTCTATAAATCTGATTATCTATATATCTTTTGTTCCTACCACCTTCCCTTTGTTCCAAAACTCATATATCCTGGCTCCCCACCTCACCTCCTTGGAGCAGTTTCTCAGGACTACCTGAGATGCTGCCTTCCGGACTTAAGTCCTAATTTCACCCCAAATAAAACTTAACTTTCAACTTTCAGGTTGTGTATTATTTTAGTCAACAGTTGTTAAAGATACTTGATTTGAACACCCTCTTTCAACTTCCTCCTGATAATGCCACAGCTTCTTGCTTTGGGTCAGTGTTCCTATTTACTTATTGAGCAGGATATGGGCCTAACTAGCTTTGTTCCTTTAGATGATCAAACTCTAAGCTTTTCTTTTCTCAAATATGAAATGATAGAAATAATACCCACCTCAGAGTGTTGCTGCAAAGATTAAGATGACATGAAACTATCTTGCCCATTTTCCAGCAAACATGTCCGTCTCTGCCCCTTTCTTCTTAGCAGTTCACTATACAAAAGCTTTGCTCGACCATGCCTTTTGAATAGGATTTCCTGTTGGCATAAGAACAATTAATTTTATTAGATGGACCACTCTTGAATGTTCTATTGGATTATGTAATTTTCGTCCAAGGGTGACATGGATGTAATGGCTGAGGGTTATGGATGGCAAACAATTAAAATCTCCAGTGGGGCTGTTTCTGGGGCTAGTCTCCCAATATCATTTGTAGTAACCCAGTGGATAGCCAAATATTTCCTTGGTGAATAAATTCAAAAAGAGGCATATCATCATTCAATACTAAGGCAATCTTAGAAACAATTAAAATATCATATTTGTATTTTTCCAGATAAAATTTTATAGTACTTTTATGGATTCATTAAGTAAAGCATGAAAATAATGCTGTGACCTCAGTTGTGGAATCAAGTTCAAGATTTTTTCTTTCTCTCCTCAGCAAAAGAACATATTTTCCCTTTGTGTAGTCACTTGTTTCTTTCCTATTTGGGTGATGAACATGCCATTAGTACTTTTAAGCATAAGCTATATTTCCTCCTGATACCATGCTCATACACCAGGTCTTCGATGTTTCTGTCAGATACATCCAGCAACCATCATAACTCATACTCTAGATGTTTTTAATATCACTCCATAAACAGAAATGACAAATTCCTAGTCTTTTAACAAATATGCAAAAAACAAAAGTTTCTAAATAAGAAAAAAGTATTGAATATCTCACATTTTCTTTGTCTTTTGTCTTTTTAGGGCCACGCCCAAGAAACATGGAGGTTCCCAGGCTAGGGGTCGAATTGGAGCTGCACCCACTGGCCTACACCATAGCCACAGCAATAACAGATCTGAGCTGTGTCTGTGACCCCCACCACAGCTCATGGCAATGTCGGATCCTTAGCCCATTGAGCAAGGCCAGGGATTGAAATTGCATCCTCATGGGTGCTAGTCACACTTATTTCTACTGAGCCATGATGGGACCCCAATCTGTATTTTGAATCCACTGAAAAAAAAATTGCAATTGTTTTCCATTACTGTCTCATAGCCACTGTATTTGCCTCATATTTTTTTTTCATTTTTTTATTACTCATAAGAATTTATCACATCTATAGTTGTATAATGATCATAACAATCTGATTTCACAGGATTTCCATCCCATAACCCAAGCATATCTCCCCACCCCCCAAACCGTCTCCTCCGGAGACCATAAGTTTTTCAATGTCTGTGAGTCAGCATCTGTTCTGCAAAGGAGTTCCATCTGTCCTTTTTTCAGATTCCACATGTCAGTGAAAGCATTGGATGTTGGTGTCTCATTGTATGGCTGACTTCACTTAGCATGATAGTTTCTAGGTCCATCCATGTTGCTACAAATGCTGGTATTTCATTCTTTTTAATGGCTGAGTAATATTCCATTGTGTATATGTACCACATCGTCTGGATCCACTCCTCTGTCAATGGACATTTAGATTGTTTCCATGTCTTGGCTATTGAAAAGAGCGCTGCAATGAACATTGGAGTACATGTGTCTTTGCGAGTCATGGTTTTCTCTGGGAGATGCCCAGGAGTGGGATTGCTGGATCAAATGGAAGTTCTATGTTTAGTTTTCTGAGGCATCTCCATACTGCTTTCCACAGTGGCTGCACCAATTTACAATCCCACCAACAGTGTACTAGGGTTCCTTTTTCTCCATACCCTCTCCAGCACTTATTGTTTATAGCCTTTTGGATGATGGCCATTCCGGCTGGTGTAAGGTGGTCCCTCCTAGTGGTTTCGATTTGCATCTCTCTAATAATGAGTGATGTTGGACATCCTTTCATGTGTTCCTTGGCCATCTGTATGTCTTCTTTGCAGAATTGTCTGTTTAGATCTTCTGCCCATTTTTTGGATGGGGTTGTTTGTTTTTTTGGTATGGAGCTGCAGAAGGTGTTTATAAATTTTGGAGGTGAATCCCTTGTCCGTCGATTCACTTGCAAAGATTTTCTCCCATTCTGTGGGTTGCTTTTTTGTGTTGTTCAGGGTTTCCTTTGCTGTGCAGAAACTTTGAAGTTTAATTAGGTCCCATTTGTTTATTTTTCTTTTTATTGCCAATACTCTGATAGGTGGATCTGAGAAGATGTTGCTGTCGTTTATGTCAGAGAGTGTTTGGCCTATGTTTTCCTCTAAGAGTTTGATAGTGTCTGGTCTTATACCTAGGTCTTTGATCCATTTGGAGTTGATTCTTGTGTATGGTGTTAGGGAGTGTTCTAATTTCATTCTTTTCCATGTGGCTGTCCAGTTTTCCCAGCACCACTTACTGAACAAGCTGTCCTTTCTCCATTGTATATTCTTGCCTCCTTTGTCATAGATGAGTTGGCTGTAGGTGTGTGGGTTGAATTCTGGGCTTTCTATCCTGTTCCACTGATCTATATGTCTGTCTTTGTGCCAGTACCATATGCTTTTGATGACTGTTGGTTTGTAGTGTAGTCTGAAGTCCTGGAGCCTGATTCCTCCAGCTCCATTTTTCTTTTTCAGGATGTCTTTGGCTAGTCTGGGTCTTTTGTGCTTCCAAACAAACTTTAAACTATTTTGTTTGAGTTCTGTGAAAAATGGTCTTGGTAGTTTGATAGGGATTGCATTGAATCTGTAGATTGCCTTAGGTAGTATAGTCATGTTGATAACATTAACTCTTCCAACCCATGAGCATGGTGTATCTTTCCATCTATTTGTGTCCTCTTTGATTTCTTTCATCAGCGGCTTGCAGTTGTCAGAGTACCGGTCTTTTGTCTCTTTAGGTAGGTTTACTCCTAGGTATTTTATGCTTTTGGATGCGATGGTAAATGGGATTGCTTCCCTAATTTCCTTTTCTGCCCTTTCATTGTTAGTGTATAGAAATGCCGTGGATTTCTGTGTATTGATTTGTATCCTGCAACTTTGCCAAATTCGTGGATGAGCTCTAACAGTTTTCTGGTAGAGTCTTTATGATTCTCTAGGTGTAGTATCATGTCATCGGCAAATAGGGATAGTTTTACTTCTTCCTTTCCAATTTGGATTCCTTTTATTTCTTTTACTTCTCTGATTGCTGTGGCTAGGACTTCCAGAACTATGTTGAAGAGTAGTGGCGAGAGCGGATATCCTTGTCTTGTTCCTGATCTCAGTGGGAATTTTTTCAGCTTTTCACCATTGAGAATGATGTTCACTGTGGGTTTGTCATATATGGCCTTTATCACGTTGAGGTAGGTTCCTGTTATGCCCACTTTCTAATGGGTTTTTATCAGAAATGGGTGTTGGATTTTGTCAAAGGCTTTTTCTGCATCTATTGAGAGGATCATATGGTTTTTATTCTTCAGTTTGTTAATGTGGTGTATCACACTGATGGATTTGCGGATATTGAAGAACACTTGCATCCCTGTGATAAATCCCACTTGATCATGATGTACAATCCTTTTAATGCATTGTTGGATGTGGTTTGCTAGTATTTTGTTGAGGATTTTTGCATCAATGTTCATCAGTGTTATTGGCCTGTAGTTTTCTTTTTTTTGTGGAATCTTTGTCTGGTTTTGGTATCAGGGTGACGGTGGCCTCATAGAATGAGTTTGGGAGTATCCCTTTCTCTGCAATTTTTTGAAATAGTTTCGGAATCAGAGGCGTTAGCTCTTCTCTAAATGTTTGATAGAATTCACCTGTGAAGCCATCTGGTCCTGGACTTTTGTTTGTTGGAAGTTTTTAAATCACAGTTTCAATTTCAGTACCTGTGATGGGCCCATTCATCTTTTCTATTTCATCTTGGTTTAGTCTTAGAAGATTGTACTTTTCTAAGAATTTGTCCATTTTTTCTAGGTTTTCCATTTTATTGGCATATAGTTGCATGTAGTAGTCTCTTATGATCCTTTGTATTTCTGTGGTGTCCGTTGTTACTTCTCCTTTTTCATTTCTAATTTTATTGATTTGAGTCCTCTCTCTTTTTTTCTTGATAGGACTGGCTAGGGGTTTATCAATTTTGTGGATCTTTTCAAAGAACCAGCTTTTCGTTTCATTGATCTTTTCTATGGTTTTCTTTGTTTCTATTGAATTGATTTCTGCTCTGATCTTTATGATTTCTTTCCTTATACTAACTTTAGGTCTTGTCTGTTCTTCTTTCTCAAGCTGCTTTAGATGTAAAGTTATCTCGTTTGTTTGGGCTTTTTCTTGTTTCCTGAGGTGGGCTTGTATTGGTATAAACTTTCCTCTTAGAACGGCTTTTTACTGCATCCCATAGGTTTTGGAGTGTCATATCTTTGTTGTCATTTGCTGCTCTGTATTTTTTAATTTCCTCTTTAGCCACTGTATTTGCCTCATATTTTTTAAAAAAGAAAATGCTAAAAGAAAAACTTTGAAGCTGTTTCCACAGAAAGCAAAATGTGCAAAAGGACTCAAAAATTATTTTTTGATATGTAACTACAGAAGAAAACATTCTCTTCAACAAACTGTAGTATTTTCCTTCTCTTTCAAAACATAAAAATAACATAAAACAAGAGTCAATGCCTCTGTACCAAATGATAGTGAATGAATAAGTCTAATTCATTCAGATTATAACTCCTTTCTTAATTCCTCTATTTTTATGCAAACATAATCGTAGCCTCACTAGAAGGGATGACACTGAGTTCCCCTCAGGACCCAGTACAGTTTCTGCTGAAAGAATGGGTTTTCAATAAATATACATCATGATAAACATAAGTACCTCAAATAAACAATTACCTTGTACAATGATTTTGTTTTCCCACTCAATTTAACTAATTGATATTATTCAGTTATGTGTTCAAATTAATTTAAGATAGGTTCTGATTCTGGATTTTTAATGCAAAAACATATGAGTACTTTGATAAATATATTTTTCATTTGATTATAGAATTCTAGTTGTCATAGGAAATTTGATATTTTTTTTAAAAAAATTATGTAAGTATAAATATCATCAGGCCATAAACTTAAAAGGACAAATAATTTTCTTTATTTTCATCCATCGACTCATTTGATGAAGGAAATTCAATCGTGTAACTCTGAGATATATTTAATGACTTTTGCTATTTTTTCTCAGTAAATTCAGAGTTTAAGTTGTCAGTTCAGAGTTCTTTTCTTATCCTTTTTTCCTTAGGATGGCATCTAAGGCTGCAAGGGTAGGTGATATACAGAGAATCCAGGCATAGATAAAGGAGAGGCATCTGGTTCACAGTCGTCTCCTGGAATCTATTAAAATATACCTGGCAACTCTGCTTCCATTACTGCTGTATCCTCCATGATGTCTGTGGTCTACCATAACCCAATGCCCTTTATTTCAACCCTCCAGCTCCAGTGGGGATAGTGAATCCCTCAGTCACTTAAACCCCTTCTCTGGGGACACAGGAATTTCAGGATATTCTCTTGGGTCTCTTGGTTTAGCACAATCCTATGTTATAAACTGAGGTGCTATCACAGGTCCATTCTGCCAGCATTTGGATATGAAGACCATGGTACCAAGCTGGCATAAAGGAATTCTTACAACCCTTTGGATTGCCTCCCAGGGCTGAGGGAACATGGCTCAGGCAACTTCTCTTCTTAGAGCCTCCCAAACATATCTAGAACTTCCATTGATCTCTCAACCATCCCAATTCCCATCCCCAACAACTCAACAAAAGGGGTATGGAATGCAACCAGCTCTGTATAAGGAATATGAATGCAATCTTCATCTTCCCTTTCTGAAGCTTCTCATTCCTCAGCACTCACAAATGTTACTGTATTCATGCATTAGGTTTATTGTTTTTTATTTTCTCTTTGCTGTTCACAGCAAAATTTTATATTTGGCTATTATATGAGACATGTGATGTCTAGCATTCCAAAATGTCTATCTACTGTAAGTCAAAATACTTGGATTCTATAGATGACTGACTCTGCTATAAGTTTCAAAAGCCCATTTTGGAAGTGAAAGCTAAAATGAGTTTTATCACTGCATACATCTTTTGGTGCTCTCCACTTAACAAATGACCCTGAAGCAATAAAATTCCTTAATTCACTGTGGAGAAGAAAGTTTTAGGAAACCATCTGTAAATGATGAGAACGTTTTGAATTAATACCTTCAAAGTTTGTTTGTTTTTAACCACCCCAAACATTTTGCCCAAACAATATTATGTCAGTAGTTATCCCTGAAGCCATAGATTTTTCAAGTCAAGGGAAATCAGCAATTAATATGTGATTAAAAATATCATAAGCGGCAGAAGCAGACCCAAACTTTACTAAAAAGTTTTAGTGCTTTTTTCTGGAAAAATCACCTGACAATAATTCTTAAGTTGAATATTAATTGTATACCTAGGAATTTAGTAAACTTAACAAATTGGGATTCATTTAATGTCAAACAGTATAACACAAAAAAGATAAATAAAAGTGGGGAAGAATGATGGCAGGAAATTGGCCCTCGGAGTCTTGTAGAGCCTCTAGGTTCCCATACATGTTGAGCCTTTGAACATTTTGCTTTGACTTTCTGGAAAACTCTTCCTCTTTTGCTGAAATATACTCATTCTTCTGCTTGTGAGAACCTCCCCTGACAATCACCACACTGGTCACTTGCCCTAACCCACAATTTCCCTATCTTTCACTAAAGATATATCATCCACATAACAAATGCTCTTCCAGAAACTTTAAGAGACAAGTCCCTGATCTCATGAGCTTACATTCTAGTTGGGGAAGAAAACCCAAAATAAGCAAGTTAATTACTCAGTTAATAAAAGATACTACATGGGAGTTCCCTCATGGCTTAGGGTTAACGAACCCAACTAGTATCCATGAGGATGTGGGTTCCATCCTTGGCCTCGCTCAGTGGTATAAAGGATCTGTCATTATTGTGAGCTGTGGTATAGGTCACAGATGTGGCTTGGATCTAGCATTGCCATTGTTGTGGTATAGTCCAGCAGCTGCAGTTCCAATTTGACCCTTAGCCTGGGAACTTTCATCTGCCGTAGGTATGGCCCTAAAAAGGAAAAAAAAAAAAAAAGATACTCTATGTTCTATCCTATGTCTTTATTTTTTGGTTTCTTTTCTCTTGTTCTCTTGTAATCATTCACTCTCAGGACAAGAACTCTCCTTCATTCACTTTTGATGTAACAACTATATGATATTTTATAATGTAAACTTATAATTTATAAAGTTAGTCTTTAATTGAAGGGGATTTAGGTTAATTTCAATCCTGGACTATTGTGAAAAGGTATGTAATGGCTATATTTATACATAATTCACTTCGTACAGGTACAAGTTCTGGAGAGTCAACTCTCAGAAATAAATTTGCCAGATCAAAGAGTACACATATTTGTAAACTTTATAGCTTTTATTTATTTGTTCTTTAGAAGGTGCATCAATAATACATAGTCCCACAATAATACACGAGAATTACTTATAAAACATGTAAATAAAAAGAGTGCTTAAAAGAACTTTTGATTTTTTGCCAATCTAAGAGGTGAGCAAAAATCTTAATGTAGTTTTATTTGTAGTTTTCTTATTAAGTAGAAAAGCTTTTTTTAAAATTTAAGAGCCATTTTCCTTTTCTATATAATCTAATCATATATGTTGGTCATTTTCTTGGGTTGTTATTTTTGCATTATTGATCTCTATATATTTTTATACTAGAAAGATTGACCTATTGTGATGTAAACTGCAAATGATTTTTTTAATACATTGTTACTTGATAGAACCTCCTCTTATGTTTCAACAGTCTATGGAGAGGATCCTGTAACTTTATCAGCTTTATTAATATGATGAATTATACACTAATTTGTTAACACAGTAACACGTTTTCATTTTGAAGTTTGATAATATAATTTTGTAAAAATATTCAACTTTGTTGCTGTTATTTTTTAGGGATATTTTAGTATCATTTGTTTGTTTTTCCACATGGCATTAGAATCAGCTTGCAAGTACCAAGTGAAGACAAATAAAATCTAATTGTATATTGTATTGAGATTATGTAAATTTATACATTGATTTGAAGAGAATTGACTTTTTTCTTTTTTTTTTTTTTGTCTTTTTTGAGCCGCACCCATGGCATATAGAAGTTCCCAAACTAGGGGTCAAATCGGAGCTACAGCTGCTGGGCTACACCACAGCCACAGAAATGTGGGATCACAGCTGTATCTGTGACCTACAGAACAGCTTATCGGCTGGATAAGCTGGATCATTAACCCACTGAGGGCGGCCAGGGATCAAACCTTCATCCTAATGGACACTACTCCGGTTTGTCACCACTGAGCCACAATGGGAACTCTATGTTCTTGATGTTGAATATTATTCAAGCTGCTTGTTAAGATTCTGGAGAATTTAAATATTTTTATCTCAGGTCTGGAACACTGTTGATACATCAGTTTGTTGCAATTTTAAATTTCAGATATTTCTCATCTTAAAATTTTGTACCAGACTGCCATGCTAAATTACCTTTTTGTTCATACCAGATAAAAAATCATACAATTTGAAAGTAGTAATAATTTACTACTTCTTTTCCAAGTTTTTGGCCACACTCAGAGGATGCGGAAATTCTGGGGCCAGGGATCGAACCTGTGCCACAGTGGCAACCTGAGACACAACAATGACAACACTGGACCCTTAACTTGTTGGGCCACCAGGGAACTCTTTTTCCAGTTTTTCTAACTGCAAAATCTTAGTATTAATGAAAGCTCCTTTGGTGTTTTTCTATTAAGTCCAAGTTTGACTTGTATATGAATAAAGCAGAAAATAAAATTTTTAACATTCTAGCCATAACTACATATAAATGAATAAGTCTTATTTTATCTGAAATTGGAAACATACTCTAAATATTGTTATCACCCTTTTTATTATTTTTGAATATATATTCTTTAAAATATAATTTTTATAGTGGCACATAATATTCCATTATATAAAGTTTGCATATTTATTATTTCTCTATTACAAAGTTGTTGTGACACTGTAAACAGCATTTGTATTCATTGTCCTGGCACATACATCTTAGTGCACTCCAAATAGTGTAATCCAAACAGTCCTTTGGATAAACTGGAACAAGTCCTTTGGATAAATCAGGACACAGAACTATACCTATTTTTAATTTATATTTTCAAACTGTACCCTATAAAGTTTTTATCACTATTTGACATAGAGCTTATTTTCTTTTTACTGAATCCTTGATGAAAAAGGAATCTAAATTTTAAATGACTTTGTCAATTTGATATGTGAAGTATGGTCTCATCTTTATGTTGTTTCATATTTTTAATTATTATTGAAATTGAGTTTCCTCCCCAGCTTCCCAAATTCATGGGGCATTTGCATTTCTCCTTTTATAAATGCCCCATCCCTGCTCTGTGGTTGTGTATCTTTGAGGGCACTGTCCTTTCTCTGATGAAAAAAACTCTTCTTGAAAACTCTTTTAAATGTGGTAAACAGTTTCCTTGTTCCAATCAAAAATAAAGATAAAATCTTTTATCTTTCATTTTTAATACAAAATTTTAAATGTGTATGAGTACTGTGCTCATTCATTTAATTTTGTAAATATTCACCTTTATACCCCTCTATGTCAAAATGTATTACTTATACTTGTATATTCTGTATAAGTTTAAAAACTTTCTGCCAAATTCCAAGAAAAAAAGTGCCTTGGAAATTTTTAGTTTTGGCAGTATTAAAACTAGCAATTGAAGATTTCTCCTTGCGGTTCAGCGGTTATGAACCTGACTAGCATCCATGATGATGCAGGTTTGATCCCTGGCCTTGTTCAGTGGGTTAAGGATCTGGCATTGCATGAACTGTGGTGTAGGTCACATGTGCAGCTCAGTTCCCATGTGGCTGTGGCTGTGGTGTAGGCTGGCAGTTGTAGCTCCAATTCAACTCCTGGGCTGGGAACGTCTGTATGTCACACTTGCAGCCCTAACAAAAACATAACAAAACAAAAAATACTAGAAATTTATTTTGGGAGAACTGATTCTCAAGAATATTGTATTTCGGGAGTTCCCATCATGGCGCAGGGGAAACAAATCTGACTAGGAACCATGAGACTGCGGGTTCAATCCCTGGCCTTGCTCAGTGGGATAAGGATCCGGCATTGCCACGAGCTGTGGTGTCGGTAGCAGATGCGGCTTGGATCCCGCATTGCTGTGGTTCTGGCAGAGGCCAGCAGCTACAGCTCCGATTAGACCCCTAGCCTGGGAACCCCCATGTGCCATGGGTTCCGCCCTAAAAGGACAAAAGACAAAAAAAAAAAAGAATATTGTATTTCTCTTCAAATCTATTTTTCTTTATACTATCCTTATTTTCTTCATCTAATAAGCACACATACACATGATTTTTCCCATATGTTTGATATTTTATTTCTGGTCAATTAACATTCTTTCTAAAGTCTGAAAGTAACCATTTTCTTTGGAAAATTGTTGGGAGTTCCCGTCACAGCTCAGTGGTTAACGAATCTGACTAGGAACCATGAGGTTGCAGGTTCGATCCCTGGCCTTGCTCAGTGGGTTAAAGATCTGGCGTTGCAGTGAGCTGTGGTATAGCGTGGGGTAGGTCACAGACTCAGCCTTGCTATGGCTCTGGCGTAGGACAGAGGCTACAGCTCCGATTAGACCCCTAGCCTGGGAACCTCCATATGCCTCGGGTGTGGCCCTAGAATAAGGCAAAAAGACCAACAACAAAAAAAAAAGAAAAACTGTTAAAATTTTCAACAATTATATAGGTTAATTTTATACTATTTCTCTTCAGGGATTCTATTGCCAATGAATACATTATTGTATTAATTATTTGTCTTTTTTGAGTTTTCACTTTGTTTTAAAATCTTTAAATAAGTAGACTTTTGTATGTTTTATTTTAAATAAGAACAAATTCATTAAATATAGCTTCTCAGATAATTTGACTTTTCAAAGATAATTAGTAATATGTTGATTTTATCTCATTCTTGAGACAGTTATAAATTTGCCTTGTGATATAGCATTATATGCTTAACTATTTAACAATTCACATCACGAATAATTTTAATATTCAAGCCCTAGAGTTCTGTATTAATTGTGATTATATTTTTAGACAAAAACAGCTAATATTATTATTAATGTTTTAGGTTAGTGGGATGGTTTGGCCACGAACTAAGCACCAGATTCAAAATGGATAACAGTAAGTATATTCAATTTTACATCACATCATTTTAATTTTCAATTTTATCTGTCTTTGTATGATACATAATAGAATGCCTCGTGGAAAGAGCACTCTGAAAAAGCCACTGAGAATTCTTTTTTTTTTTTTGTCTTTTTTGGCCATTTCTTGGGCTTCTCCCAAGTATATGGAGGTTCCCAGGCCAGGGGTCCAATTGGAGCTGTTGCCGCTGGCCTACGCCAGAGCCACAGCAACGCGGGATATGAACCGCATCTGTGACCTTCACCACAGCTCACGGCAACGCCAGATCTTTAACTCACTGAGAAAGGCCAGGGATCGAACCCGCAACTTCATGGTTCCTAGTCGGATTCATTAACGGCTGAGCCAGATGGGAACTCCGAGAATTCTTAATATAAGAAATGACATTTTGGAGTTTACATTGTGGTTCAGCAGTAACAAATCCAACTAGTATACATGAGGATGCAGGTTTGATCCCCGCTTCCCTCAATGGGTTCAGGATCTGGCACTGCTGTGAGCTGTGGTGTAGATCACAGATGTGGCTCAGATCCCATGGTGCTATGGCTATGGTGTAGGCCTGCAGCTGCAGTTCTGATTCAATCCCTAGCCTAACCCAGGAACTTCCATATGCTGCAGGTGCAGGCCCTGAAAAGCAAAAAAAAAAAAAAAAAAAAAAAAAAAAGAAAAAGAAAGAAATAAGAAATGACATTCCTCCCTTTCTATTTCTCTTCCTCTTTATTTCCCTACAAAGGAAAACACTCAAAATCATACTAAAATACTTAATCTTACATTGTTCAGATCTCATCAATATGAAGTCCCTAAAACATCAGGCAGGGAGGACAGGAAGAAACTGTTGGCTTGGAGTTGGACCCAGAGAGACTTAAATATCAATCTGCTCTTAACAGTTCTGTGATGTTGTGCAGGTTTTATCATCTTGGAATCTGAGTTTTTTTCCCCTCACATGTCTAATGTGAATAATGTCTATTTCAGGGTAAAGTAAGTTCAAAGCTGTAAACCAAGTAGCGTAATATTTAATAAACGTTCATTTTCATCCCTCTCTTTTCCCAAATTTTCCTCCTTTAATGGCTTTCACCACATACCAACCAGTAACCCCAGTGGGTAGTGAAAACATAGCATGCACAGGGCCTTCTCAAACTGCCCTATTTCTTTTTCTTAAATGCCTTTATTCTTTCATCACATAGGATACAGAATGCTTTCTAAATGTGAAAGTTTAACTTCAACTTGATCCTTCAGACTCCTTCCAACCCTGAGATATGATTTTAAATATAGTCCTCTGTGCAACATCTAAGATGCAAAGGGTCAAGACGGGTGCTTCCAGTCAAATCAGGACACCTGTATTTTATCTTGGTTGCTGAAATCATGAGCTCTGCTATTATGCTAGTTATTTATAATTGTCTGCTATGAGTTTTATTATCTCTAAATGAGGGAATTAAATTACACCAGAGGTGTGCTATGTTTTTCTGTGAAGGGTCAGACTGGAGATATATCAAGTTTTCGGGGGTATGTTGTTCTGTGGCAAAAATGCAACTTTGCCATTGTGGTGTTAATATGGCCATAGACACACATAAATGAGTGAATGTGGTTATGTTCCAATAAAGCTTTATTGACAAAAACAAATGGTGGGCCAGATTTGACCCACAGGACATAGCTTGACTAGCCCTTATTAGATGACTTTCTAAACACCCAGATAATTCTCTCATTCTTAGTCAGTTTTAGTTTTTAATTTGATCTATAATAGCAATTTTAACTCTACTGGATTTAAATTGCCACTATTCAGTCTAGTTAATTCTAACTAGGATAATATCTGTTATTAATTTACATTTTAAATATATCACACTTAGGCAGATCATTTTTAAAAGCTTTTATTTTTTCCCCTAAGAGAAGCCATTTGACCTAATAATCCTAGTGCTAAAGTCACCTTTGAAGGTCATTTCATCCATATTTCTGCCTTTGGGTGTCATCACAAGCCTTCAAATCTTGATGTTTTCCTCTCATTGACATGGCTTCATAATAGAAGAGCAAAATACGGAACAGGACAAGGAATGATGGATTGGGGATGAGAGGGAGAAGATGGGTCTAGGTGAGGTTATGTTTGTCTTCTGTTTAAGGGCTCTAATTTATGGTAGGCTGTTATGAAGGTAGGGGTAGAGGAGATAGAAATTGCAGGTAAAGGAGAAACATGCCAGTTTTTTAGGTCCATGGAGTGTCTCTCTCTCTCTCTCACTCGTTTAATTATGGCAGCAGCAAAGACATGTGAATGGAAGTTCCTGGGCCAGGGATCAAATTTGAGCCACAGCTGTGATCTATGCCTCTCAGATTTCTCAGAAATCTTAGGAATAAAAGTTTTTTAAGTACTATATGTTTCTCTCTACTGTCATAAAAAATGCTTAGGGCACTTTTTTAGGCACATTAAATAAAAATCATGTGATATCAATTTTTCAGAATTGCAGTTGATCCCTGGGGTCACTGGATTCCGAATTTCAAATCCTCCCATTCTGTTGGTCTGTCCTTTACACGCCAGTTTAGAGGTAAGTGATCTTTGCTTCAACCTTCCCTCATCTTTACCTTTCTCTTTACCTGATTGTGACACATGTTGTAGTACTTTCCTAATTGGCTAGATTATTATGCACAAAGTATAAACAAGGGACAAAGGGCAGGGTTCATTCTTTTATGATAGTGACTGATACTTTTATTTATATCTCCAGCCCCCAGCACAATTGTTGGCACATCGCTGGCAACATTGTTGGCAACATTGTTGGCAACTGGCACATTGCTGGTGCTTTATAGATGTTCTATGGAACTTACCTGGGGTGATATACTTTAAGTTCTACCTAACATCAGTGTGAACCTAAGTTATTTAATCTTCTATTAGTCTTTCTATATACAAAATAAGCATGCAATATTTAATTCCTGATTTATTCACTCATTCAAATACATACCTATTAAGAAATTAGTGTGTGTTGGACAACGTTGTGATTACTGAGGACTCTGTTTCTTTTAGTTCTGTGAGTCAATGAAGCAACAAAGTGCTATGTGACAAAATAATAATGATTTACTTTAGGGGGTGTGTGGAGAGTATGAAGAGTCAGAGTAAAACAAAGATTGAATAAGGTTGTCCCATGAGGTAGGGTGGATTATTTCCCCCCATTGGGGTTTCAATGACATTATATCCATATGTTATCTCTACTATTACTGGCTCAATATTTTTAAGTTCATTCCTATTTTTACTTAAAATAAGTCTCACACTAAATAATAATATCCAAGGAATCAGTGTAGTTTTTTGGACATGAATATGTCCATAATTTCTATGTATCTAAGTACTTACCAAATCCTATATCTATTCATTCATACACAGTATAAAGTGAACATTTTTATATATTTCCTAATTATTTGGATATTCATTAATTTCTGAGTGAGACTAAATTTATTTAAGTAGATAAGACTGCTAATAATTACATACTATATAATAATAGTATTAATACATATATTAAGTAAATATATTTTATATACACACATTTAGGTAAAATGTATTTTAAGTAAATATACATATTTTTCTAATAGAGACTTTAAGTTTATAGGTAGTCAAATAAAATTTTGATTTTTTTTCAGTTGAAAGACTTTTAAAATCACCTAATTTAGGAAATTCTGTGTGGTGTATTCCAGCATGAGTGACTGGATAGACTTCCAAAATTCTAGTTCTGTGAACACTCAAAGCAGTTTCTCATTTTGGCCACTGGACGGCAGCATCAAGTTCCTTTGTTTTTATATAGCTTCACCACTAGATTGTAGTAATCAACACACTTCATCTCATACCAATTTAAAGAGCACCTACTCAGTGTGACCACTAGATGGAGCTTGTGCTGTTTTCACTGAGCGGGCTTTTTTTTTGTTTTTTTGGGTTTTATTTTTAAGTTAAAATAGACCCACTAATAAGATTTCTCAGGTAGTGATACATATTTTACAGTTTTGACTTTTCTGGGGGGATGGTGGCAAAATATGCTTGGTGAATCAAATAATGATACTTGACCTGTTTTTAAAATATCCGACATGAGGAACACTTCTGTCAAACATTTTAAAAGAAAATACTTCATAAGTTTATATCCTTATCTTTGCATATGACTCCCCAGCCATATCTAGAAAATTCCTTTTAGACATTGTCACTGTGGTATGTTCCCTGCAGCACATTGATTCATTTTTGGTATTCACCTGTTCTGCCACAAGAAAAGTCAGATTCTTTTCCCTACAAATAGTTTCCTTCCAAACTGTATTATAATTACCTAGACATTGTTTTTATTCTCAGCTGGGATCTAAAAAGACTGATTTATCTTCTTCTTTATCATCTATAATTAAACCTAGCAAAGGAACCCTAGAGGCCACAGAAGAGGGCTACACACTTCTCTGGAGTTTATCACTTACATATTTCTCTGTAGCTTCTTGGAAATACCTTACTAAGCCATTCACTGTTGAAGCTATGTTCTAACCAAAATTATCTTTAAGTAATCAAATCTTATGTTGAAAAAAGTATTTTATAAATTCTTGCTCCCCATTATAAATTGCAAAATTCTGAAACAACAAAAAAATTTTAGTGCTTCCCATTCTCTACTTAACTATGTTAAAATGTAGTTTTTAGATGTTTCTTAGTTTTCCATGTGAGTAAACTTCAGTGAATTAACCAGTTCAGTACTTATTTATTTATGAGTTATGCATACAGGAGATAGGTATGAGTCAAACTACCTTTCTTTGTTGTCTGTACTTCTCTCTCAAAACATACATTACATAGTCCAATGCTAACCTAAGGAAAGTCTATACTCAAGAATCAATGTAAATATATATTATTTCAGATCTGCAATGCAAAGACTTTGTTAAAAATATTATAGCTTTGTTTACAATTAATAGGTATTTGATTGATACCATGAAAACAGCACCTTTTTAGTTTCAAATACTGTTTCTTTATATTGTTGCCTACTTAATCATTTATATAATAAACTTTAAAATACTGTGAGATCAAGAGAAAGAGCAATAATATAGGAAGTGGAAGACAAATACTTAATCCCTTATTGGAACACTAAGTGTAACTTAACACATGTGAAAACTACTCTTTAATTCATCTGCCTCAATTTTTGAATGAAGACGTTTGGATCAGATTACTTCAGTATTCCCCTCAATCTTCCAGTTACTAACTTGAAATTAAACAATTCCTATGTTCTATCTTGAAGTGTCATATTTGTATGTAGCAACTTTAGACCCTTTCAGTACATAAATATGTAATTAAATAAACAGCTTCAAAATAAAAATTTGGAGCATTCAACTAAAAGACAGGGCCAGTCAGAAGAAATGTACTCTGTATTTCCTCAGAAAGTTATTAAGGAGCCAATTTTAAGAATTTAAAAATTGAAAATATCATGCTATACTTATTTTTCCTGTTTAAACTTACTTAACTTTTCTAGCTTTACATTTATCTTATTTAGTAAGAAAAATAATCTCAGTAGTGGAAACTCTGCCAAAAATTGTTATAAGCTGAATATTTTCAAACTATAATTTTCATTTTTCCTAATTTAAAATATATTATTTCAGTTCTGAAAGCACAGAAATAATGAAAAAGGGATAAAAGAAGACATTTATCATATTTTCCTGTTAACTCTTATTAGCCTCTCTTAATATTTTCACGTGAGGCCTTAGAAGAGTCTTTTATACTCTATGAGAAGAACTTCAGAAGGACTCAGAAAGCAGCTCCTCTTGTGGTTAAAATGTGGAAAATACTTCTACATTTTAAAGTTATTCTATTATTAACAAAGAGTAATGAATGATATGTTAAATTTGAGATGTTTTTCATAAAAAATTGACTTCCTCTTATCAAATATGCAAGGGCAGAATGTTCCCTTGTGGTGCAGCAGGTTAAGGATCTGGTGCTACCACAGCTCAGAATTGTGGTGCAGGTTTGATCCCTGGCCTAGGAACTTACACATACCCTAGGAACAACGAAAAAAATTTTGCAAGGTCAAAACTTCCTTTTAAAAAAACTATGAACTTAAAGAATATTCCAAAGTCTTACTTCTTTGGATACAAATGACATATCATTAAAAGTTCTACTTTACACATTGTTCCCATCTTCATCTTATGGGGCTCAAAGCTTCTCAAAAATTATTTAAATAATTATATCCTCAAATTATTAATCTCCAAAGAGAAGCTTGGAAAGATTTCTGTCATTTTCTAAAATATCCAAACCTGGCTTACCTGTCCCTGCTCCTATGCTGTGTGAGAATGTTGATTCTTGAATTCAGTTCTAGACACAAAACTTGGAATTGTTCCCTTGAGTCCTCGTTGTGCCAGATCTACTGACAATTTTATTTTACACAAGGAAATGAAGAGATGCCTCCTACTAAACTCCGTGTAACCAGGTCACCTGAGTGCTAAAGCAGTATTATTTGCTCTAAAGACATCAGATCCCTTCTGATTCAAAGACATCTGCTTGAACTTGCAGCTGATATCTTCCCAGGCTGTAGCCATAAATCTGTCAGGTCTGGTTGGGGAGAGAGGCAGGTACCTTTCTGTGCTCTGATTCTCCTCTCTTCCTTTGACACTACTGCCTTCAGTACAACTTGCATCCTCTCCTTTGCCTCCATGGAATAGGTCAAGAAAATCCATGCTTGAATGGTTTGAGTCCTATTAGAATGCCTGCCCACACATGCCACGTGTATACAGAGAAGGGGCTATTTTCATAGACTTCATAAAGAATAGATATCACCAAATGACCCTATTTTTGCTCTGTGGCATAACAGGATATAGAAAAGGGACATTAAGAGGCATGCCAGTGCATCATTCTCTGTTTGCAGTTCATGAAGTTCTTATATGTAGGATATATTTTTAAACTCTACTTGACCTTAAGAGATAAGCTAGAAAAGCATATCTTTTCTGACCCCTAATGTTCCAACACCAGTTATTGTGTGCCCTTGTCACTCATCTTAATATAAGACACCTCAGGCAGCAACTGGCAGTATTTTCACACCAGTGTTAGAGTTTAGCAGGGGAAAAAATGATGAAAAAGAAAAAAAGAGAAAGAAAGACTAAATGCTTCTGTACTAATTAATGTATTATCTAACATTTGTGTCTCTGTCTGACAAAACAGCATTATTATTTAACTGCTTGTTTTCCTTATTGTTAAACCGGAGGAGACTTAGGAATTGGTAAAACAATTATAAATAATATTGAAAACACTGCCTTCCACATAAGCTTTTAGATTTTTTTTTTTTTTGTGGACTAACAAAACTTTATATCACAATAGAAAAAAAAACTTCTATGATTATAAAAAATGGTTTGGGGTATTTTTTTTGAAATTTATAATATTTAAATGCATTTATTAAGGAATATATATTATATTAATTATATGAAGCTCCTTTAATAAAACTCTAAAGGAACATTATGTTAACTTAATTATTTCTGCTTTTACATCTATTGTTTAAATGACATTTGTACAGGTTCCCTGTCATGGAAATTTTGCATTCAATTTTTAAAGGCAACGCACTGAAAGATAATTTTTTTTACAAAAAGATTATCTAAAATGGGATGCTTTATTGGAAAGGTCAAAAGTGAGATTTTTCTTTTTTATGTGTGATTTATGGTTAAATTTTTCTTTTTTATAAATCAACAAACACTGTTAATTGTCTCTCATTCTGCAGATCTTTAAACAAGCAACTATGAAAGCATTAAGAAGAAAATCTATTTTGCTAACTGGTTATCTGGAATACATGATCAAGCAATACTACAGCCAGGACAAAGCAGAAACCAAGAAAACAGTTGTGAACATAATTACTCCATCCAGTATAGAGGATCGTGGCTGCCAGCTAACCCTAACATTTTCTGTTCCAATGAAACAGGTTTTCCAAGAACTAGAAAAAAGAGGAGTGGTTGTAAGCATATCTCTTACTTTGCTACCAGGTTTTCTCTCTGAGTTTCATGTGAGGATAAAATTTGGATTCTCTGGCTTATCAATTGTTTCACAATATTTCACATCAATTAGTTGATGTCAATTAAGAATTCAGCATTGTCCTAACTGAAGGGGACAGAAATCTGTCATTTCTCATAAAAGGGAAGACACCACAAAATTTTGGTTATAGGGGACAGTTTTACATAACTTATCCATTTTTTTCATTACAGTATGGGCAAAAAAAATTAGTGAAAACTCCAATACATATTTATTGAATAAATAGAATTAAAGAGAGTATCAATATAGTAGAGGGAGAAAAAGGAAATCATTCTTATTTAGTCGTTTGATTGAACTAAGTTGTTTTCAACCTTGTCACTTAAGTCAAGAAAGACATGTAGACACATTTGAGGAATGTAACACTGTATGTAATTTTTTTTTTAATCATTGGGCCTAAGTAGCCCTTTTAGTCTCTTAAAGAGAACTAGTAAGTTTTTACTGAGTAATTTCAGGGAAAAAAATGGTGATGACATGTCTACTTCCAGTGATGATGTAATTTAGGAACTACTGCACTCATGCAGTCTTCCAAACCTTTAAGAGAGGCTACCCCAGATTCCAGAGACACAAATCAGAATATCAGTTTTCTAAATCAAGCATTACCATTTACCACCCATGAGCTCCTGGGCAAGTTCTGGGCACAAAAATACTTATTTCAAAAGTTGTTGTGGAATTAAATGTCCAGCACATATACACCATTTAGTATATTGTCTAACCTAAAACAGATGTTTCTTAATCATACTGATCTCAGATTAAACTCAATTACCTGAGCCAAATTTGTGAGATTAGGGGTATTTGAATTCAGTGGAAGTATAATTGACTAAAACTCTCCACATCTCAGTGCGTTTCCCATTCACTGGAATGTGTCCAAGGGTTTCAGTATCCCTAGGGTCTCCCCACAGATAAATTTTATACTCGATCTGCTGGATGCTTAAAAAAGATGATTGCTGACTGGGTTCAGGAAAGTATTTTGGATATTCATGTACCACCCCCTTAATATTTTTATTGTTAAGAGGAGAGTTTCAAATAATACAGAAATACCATATTTTACTTAAAGTGAAAAGATTGCTCACATATTAAGTTTCAGGAAAATCAGTATGAATGCTGTGTGTAAATTTATCTTTAATGTACACTTCTACTGTGTGAATAATGCTAACATTACTGTGTTTTACTTGTTTCCCCTACAGTGTGACAAACGTGAGCCAAATGGCATTCGAGTGGCTCCAGTTCCTCTCTACAATTCTTTCCATGACGTCTATAAATTTATCAATCTGCTCACTTCTGTACTTGACTCTGCAGAATCAAAAAAATAGCAATGCTTTCCACAGCAAAATAAGCAAATAATGGAAAGCTGCTGTTACTATTATTATTTGTTTTAATTATCTGAAGTATTTTCAAAATTGGTTACACATAACTGGCAATACAGAAAAATATGAAAAATTTTCTGAGTCTGTGGCCTTGAGAAATCTATATTGCTGTCCAATTTCTTGCTGCTTGGCAGATCAGACTGTTTACTGGTGTAAGTATTATGTACACAGTCTTTAGCTATTACATTTCATGATCAGTGAAATGTTTTATGTTGGCTTAATTTATAATTTGACTAAAAACTTCGAATTACATAAATGGGGAAATTTTGGTGTCAGTTTTAGAAATATTACTTCAGTTTTAATTTACCAAAGAGTTTTTTATTGGCATTGTAGTTGAATATAGTGTGACATATGTATGAAATTTGCAATGTTCCATCTAACTTCAACTCTAAGGAACAGAAAACACATTTTCCAGGGCAATGACTTTCAAATATTTTGGATACAACCCACACTAAGAAATACATTTAATATCAAAGTATTTATTTGTGTGTAAGCCTTATTTCATTGATTCTACAATGCAATTTTTATAGTATTTTAACATTTGATAAAGAGGAAATGTCTTTCAACTTTCATTCAACAGCTTCCTACAACTGCCATTGGCCATTCTTTCATGTCACCATCCCTGACATTACCATCATTTCATAGTGAGTAGATATCATCCTAGATCTGATTCTGAAAATTGCAGATCTAGAAAAAACAAAAGTTTCATAAAAATTTGCTTGTGCTCTCATATTTATTATTCTGTTTTATTTCATTACAGCAAATGCTGGTTAAAGCTCATTAAATTGATTTCTTTACTCACTCTTAGCTCTGAATCCATTTTTCAAGGATGTCCCTATATTTAATGTTATCATAATCTCTAGAGTTTGCTTAAAGGGAACTTCTTGATAAAAGACTTCAGATGTTACTATGACTTTACAATAGTGAGATAAATTACTCCAAGATATTTGTGATTGAGGATTAGAATTAGGAAATGAGTACTTCATCTCTCAACCTCTATCCTAAGTGTAAGGACCTTTCTCATCCACTGTGAAAAAACTACAGTTACACTCAGCCTTTTAAAGATTCCCCTAGTTTTCAGCTTTTGATGCTATAACCGCTATTCATTAATTGGCAAAATATTTTACATTTGTATACTTGAGCAGAAACAAAGAGTGACTACAAGGTAATTATTGCCCCTAATGAAGCTAATTGGAATGAAATTAACTTAGCCAACCCCTTTGAATGGTAGAGTTAAAAAGTTGTGGAATTCTGACATCAATGCCAGCTGGCAACTACAGATATTTATTGAGTACTTCCTACATACCATGTACTGTGCTATTCTATTTATACGTTATCTCACTAATTTGACTGGTTGTATAATTTTTAGAAAATCTTACCACCCCTACTTTTGACAAAACTCATCTTTGTAGATGGAAAGAGTCTCAAAACCTTAAAATGTGACCATAAATGACTTCATGTAAAAGAAACTGTTTTTGAACCTCACAGTGATAAAAAAAAAGACATGGTTTCAGCTCTCAGGGAACAGGTAGCTCAGTGGGGAAACAGATGGTAAACCTATAAACACTCAAGTAAATACATAATTATAACTTCTATGAAAGATAAAAGATGATACTATGAGAGAAAATCTCAGGGGTATTAATTAGATAGTTGAGTAACGGAAGGTGTACAAAGCTGCCTACAAGTTTAAGTTCTAAAATATTTCATGCTAATCACATTAAAATCACATCAAATTATGTATACAAACCATTCAAAGCATAATCAGCACTCTGTCTTCATCATCCAGATAAAGAAACAACATTAGAAATTCACTTTCTGCACTTGCATTCCCCCTCCTCCCCCAATTCCAGAAATAATCATCAAATTATATTTTGTGTTAATCATTCCCTTACTTTCTTTAAAATTTTATAACTATGTATGAACCCATAAAAATATATTAGCTAAATCTGCCTGTGTGAGAACTTTATGTAACTGTAATCCTACTGTGTGTGTATGTGTATATATATACATATGTATATGTGTATATATATGTATATATATATATTCTTCTGCTTCTTTTGCTCAATATTCTATTTTTTTGAGATTCACCCATTTGTCACACATACCTTTTCATCCATTTTCACTGCTTCTCAGTATTTTATTATATAATTGGCATTATTAATTCATTCTACTACTGATGAAGAGTTGTTCCGAATATCTGTAATACCGCAATAATGCTGCTATTAACATTCTTAGTGCAGACATTCAAAAGTTTGTGCTGGACGTACAAATGTGAAAGCACTGGGTTGGAGGCTACACACATGTTCAATTTGCTATGTACTATCAGACTTTTCCTAAGGAGTTATACTAGTTTCCATGCCAACCAGTAGGATGTGAGAGTTCCCTTGTTCCTCATCCTTGCTAGTAATCACTACTGATTGCCTTTGTCCTGAATCCATGTTAACAGAGAATAAATACATAAATTCCACACGGGCAAACTGAGAAAAATAACGAAGACATTCACACACACATAAACACACCAGAAGCCTACTTCAGACACTACACTTAATTCATGGATCAAGCCAAAACTGGAATTTTACCTGAATTTAACATTTACTTCGTCGCCTTTCTATTTTCTCCTTCACAAGTTTTTGGTCATAATTCCTTCAGTAAAACATATTTATCCAAATGCCTGTCTCAAGTTCAATTCCTAGGGAACCCAATCTAAGACAGTATTTCCTTTATCAAGTCTTAATCATAAGTATTTTATATTCTACATCTAATATATCATAGATTGTATCTTTTTCTTTTGGTTTTCAAATATAATGCTCATTTCCTTGTAAATTTATTGTAACTGTTGACTTTAAAGTGCTCATTTACCTTGACTCTTTTGGAATTCTTTGAGAATTGGGTTAAAGTGTTATCTGAAAGATATTCATGTTTGCTTCTGCCTGTTGTCTAGAGTCACTTCTGACACAAGAACACTTTACTTATTTACTTATTGTCTTTTGTCATTTTAGGGCCGCACCCGTGGCATATGGAGGTTCCCAGGCTAGGGGTCTAATCGGAGCTGTAGCTCCTGGCCTACACCACAGCCACAAGCTGCATCTGTGACCTATACCACAGCTCACGGTAACACCGTATCCTTAACCCATTGAGCAAGGCCAGGGGTCGAACCAGCAAACTCAGGGTTCCTAGTCGGATACGTTTCCACTGCCCATGACAGAAACTCCCAAGAACACTTTGAATTGCTTTCAGGTTTTTCAAATCACATGCACAGCATGAAACTTGATATATTAATCCATGTGAGGACCAATTAACAATTATAAATTCTCAGAAGATACTTCTTCCTGCTGATTTTTTATGTATTCTTGGCTTGTCAATAGTATTATACTGGCTCTCCTATCAGCTTATTTACCTCAGCCAATTCTAGGCTTGTCCCATGTCCTATGTAGTTATCAACCCCAAAGCTCAATGACTCTAGGATCTGGCAGAAGCTAGATTACTTTGATCTTTGTTTACTTCCCAGGTTCCTGCTTTTATTTTATTTTGGGGTTCTGAGAATTTCTCACTTTCATGCCATTTCATTTTTTTAATTATAGTTGATTTACAATACTATGCCAATTTCTGTTGTATCATGCCATTTAATTTTAAAGTTTTTTGTTGTTGCTTTTCTTTTTTTTTTTCCTGATATCCACTCCCCACAACATGCTAAACTGTCATTTAATAGTTTATGACTGAAAACAAGTACATTATATACTTCCTGTTTTCTTGAGTAAAATATGTGAAAAATGAATTATGCTTTCTTAATAACTCATGCACATTTATATAAATATCAATTATTTCATAGTGATGCCCTTGGGTGCTATACATAGATCTGTCTGTGCAATAATAAATTATAATTATACAAAACTTACCAGAAAAAATGCTGCATGTGGGGTCAGTAACTTATTTTCAAATTTCAAAAACTTTTTCTACAGCTATTCTCTGCTCAATAACTTTCTAATTACTTTTAAGTTCAAAATTATTTAGGTTTACATTTAAATTTTGTCATGTCTTTGTCTCATAAATTGAGTTGCTAGAGCACTAATTTTAAGTAAATGGATTTTTGCATAATCTTAAGAAAGAAATCTGCAAGCACACTGAAAGCACATCATAAAACACAACATGGTAATCACTGAATTAGAGCACTGTTACTAAGATGATGGATTTGATGTTTGTGTGAGCCATTAGCATCTCCATTATGAGTTTGAAAAAGATACAGGATATACTCCAAGCCTCCTAGTAATATTATTTTTGAAATCATCAAGACATATTACCAAAGAATAAAATAATAAAGACGATCATTATAAAATGGATTTTAACATTTCTGTTGTGGTTCTGGCTTATTGCAATTCTTATTTTAATATTAATGTTCTAGTTTTCCAATTTTTGACTCTTTAAAGTAGTTCCTGAGTCCTTTCAACATTACCTCAACTATTTTTTTGAGAGCTTCATTGCTTTTGATCCAAGAAGGTATAGGCTTGCCTAGTATATACTTCCTACTTCGAATCTGGCATCATTCATTTCTTTAAGACTATTTAGTTCCTTTTGGGGAAAAATGGTATTTAGAAACTGTAATCTTAATAGCCAGAGTGCTCATTATAATTGAGTTGATCATTATTTCCAGGATATTCAGTTAAAAGAGTTAGGAAATACATAATTTTAAGAGAACTCATAACTTTATTTCATATTCATATTTTCAATTTAATTTAGGATAACGGAATTTTTTACCTAACTTAACCTATTTTATATTTTTATCTCTTATGCTGAAAATGTTGGTTCTAATAATATTAATTACTGGTTTTATAATATATACTATCATATAGAATTACTAGTACCAAGGCGATTATAAATAATATGATTAAAACAGTTTAAGATCTCTTGGAAACTTTTCTTTTTGTCCTTAGAATATATCTCATTTAGAATATATCTTAGAATACAGGAAGAGTATAATTCAGATTACTGTGTTTCAAAGGCATTTGTAATAACTCTTCTCTCTATGGTTACATCACCAATTGTATACACAGGTTCAGTGCTTTTGATTTACTGCTTTTGATTTAGATTTCAATCTTTATAAATTTCCTTTTAAATTTAAAAATTATTTCATAATTGTGTAAAATACTTGGATAATTTCAACTTCAAATCTATAAGCATGATATACTCAGAAAAGCCTAGATTCTGTCCCTATTCCCTTAGCCCTATTTCCTCCCACTATCTACACATATTTTTAATTTTTTCATGTGTTGATTTATCCTATCTACCTCATATATATAAAATGCCTAATACCTATGTAAAAAGTAATGCCTATATATAAAATATGGGTAAGTATTTGTATATATTTTCTCTTTTCTTATATATAATACAGCATCATGTTACAAATACTTTCTTCCACTTTGGAAAAATATTACTTTATAGAAAATTATAGTTAACACTTAAGGAATAATATAATTAGAAAACAATTCATTTTCAATTCTTACTAGAATAATTGCTTTAGGCAAAGAGCAAAAATTAATGGAAAAGTTGAGGAGAAAGTACACAGTTGGGGGATCAGACTATGATCACTTAAATTCACTGATTCCATTTTAGTACCACTAAAAATGGAATAACCTGTAACTATGTGCCTTGTGATAAAATATGAAGTAGAAAGCACCACCTAGGCTATATATTAAGGAATAATAAACCTGAATCTAATTAAACTTTTAGGGCTATTTTCCAGTTTATAACAACATGAGGAATGGAAGAACACACTAAAACACCCCACAGAGAGGCAAATACGGGACATTCTATACATCAGCTGATTGGGTTTCTTCAACAAATGAACAGTATGAATAAAACAGGGAAGAGGTGAGGGAGAAGGAACTATTCTGGATTATGAGACTGAAGAGACAAAGCAAGCAAATGAAACATGTGGACTTAGTTTGGCTCTTTATTAAAAAAAACTATAAAAACATATTGCCGGTATATAACAATATATAACAACTATAAAAACATACAAAACAGAAAACATTTGAATGAGAAAACAATTTTTTATTGTTAGTTGTGATAAGTACTGTGATTGTAAGAAAATGTTAATACATCTAGTATATATACAAAGTACATAGGAATAAAATGATACAAAGTCTGGAATTTGCTTTAAAATTCCTCTGTCCCTCTGAAAAAACAGAATGATGGCAAACAAGTTGTTATAAACTTAATGACTTTAAACAACAAACTCTTATCATCTTACAATTTTGCAGATTAGAAATTCAGAATGGGTCTCATTAGACCAAACTCAAGGTTTTGGCCAAGTTACATTCAGTTCTGAAGGCTCTGTGGGAAAAATACCTTTCCTTGACTTTCCCAGCTTCTAGAGGCTGCCCCATTCCTTGATTCTAGTCCCCTTCCTCTGTCTTCAAAGTCACCAATGTTGCATCTCTCTGATGGCTCTTTTATAATCACACCTCCTAATTCTTCTGACTTGCTCTTCCACTTTTATGGGCCTCTGTGACTGCAATGGGCTCAATGGATAAGCCAGATTATTTCCCTATTTTTAGGCCAACAGATTAGCAACCTTAATTCCATCTACAATAATAATTCTACTCTCCCATATAATGTAAAATATACACATTCTGGCAATTAAGACATGAATATCTTTGTGGGTCATTATTCCTCTATTGTAAGAAGTAATGATGGATGGATGAAAGGAAGAAAGAAGGAAGAAAAGGAAAGAAGAAAAAAAGAAAAAAAGAGTGTGATAAAATCTTGACACATTGAAAACTGGATGACAACATTTGGAATTCTCCCTAATTTTGTTAATGTTTGAAAATTAAGGACAAAACAATCAATGGAAATGACTTAGATGAGAATCCAGGGCACCAGCCTCAAAATTCATGATTTTAATAAGATCATGTATATAGTCTTTCCCATCACATATATGATGAAAACAATCCCTTCTGTCTCCACATATCAAATCATTTCCATAGTTTCTTTATGATGGATTTTGAAAGGAACATTGTATCTGACATGATATTTGTGTTTACGTATTTTCTCACTAGTGTAATGTCCTAAACAAAATAAGAATAATGATTTAAAGCACAACTTGCCATTTAAAAAAAAAAAAAAAAGATCCTAACAAACACTGGATTCCTGGGCCTCAGTTGAAATTTCAATCACATATACTCATAATATTATTTTAGGTGAAATGAACTGCATTTGAATGCCAATATTTACTAAACAGAGGTCTTAATTTACTCTTTCCCAGTGTGTGGGAGCTTCATTTCATGCAGTTCTCCTTGCACTCTATTGTGCTAAAACAGCAAGCTTGTCAAGAATGGAGACACTGCAGTGATATATGCAGAGTCTATGGGAGACATTTTCTCTATGGGTTAAAGTAAGTAGTTGGATCAAAGTCAGGACATAGATGCTACAGCTGGTATAGGAAAAAAATTGCAATTAAGAGGAGAAAAAAGAACAGAAAGAGAAAATCACAGACAGTCTTTTTTTAGGTGGCAACAACAGAACCAGACTGTTTGAAACTGGTAACTGACTCCACATGTCGCATTTTTCACTGAATTCTAAGTAATATTGCTATTTTATAACTGTTATTTGGTCGTATTGATGGCCATATTAATTTATTTTATAACAAACTTATATATTTTATAAACTTTGTTATCTTTCTTTTCTTATGTGTTTCTTTCAAGATAATACTTAGCAGGATTCAAGAAAAGCATATTAAAAATTAGAAAACACTTCCTCTGAATGGCTTTCAATGCAACCAAAGCTAGTACATTTGTTGTGATTATCTCATGCACTTCTGTGCAGTTCAATATCTAGTACCTGTGTGATTACCTATCTATCATAAAAATTCATCTTCTTCCAAGATTTCAATGTATATTGTGCCAAAAAAAGTAAAAATAAAATAAGACAAAAAGAAAACTAAATGTTTTAAATTAATTTCTCTGGGAAAGTTGGGTAACATTATCATTTTATGGGAGCAAAATTACTGTATACTAATCTATATTTCCAGGTAATATTAGTCATCTATCTTACAAAAAATTATAGTAAATGAATAACTGTGGCATAAACACAGAAATACCCCCAAAATGATAAGGGGTAAGATTCATGGAAGATGTCAAAACACTTTTTCAAAACTGGAAAGTAAACTAACTTATTAGGATGAAGAAAACTGAAGTACAACTGACAATGTGAAAAAGGAGGCTATCAAAGAGTACTACTCTAATTCAGGTCAAAGAACCACTGAAACATTTAGGAACTGGAGACAGCCATTATCACTAAAGACCAGGAGGCAGAGTGGGATGAGAAATAAATGACCGAAAGTCTATATAAGTCACAGCTGGGCCATGATCCCTTCCACAGCCTGTGCAACCGGAATACTATACCTTTCCCACACCCACAAAGACAAGAGTTCACTTTCTAGAGAGGATGAATTGGTGTAGTACTAGACTTAGGGGCATGAGGACAGCTGAGGAGATGTCATTTGACTACACGTTGAATACTTAGCAAAATTTTGCATTTTAAATGGTGAAAGCACTTATTCCCTTCCCCACCAGGCTCTCAAGAAATTATGTATTGCAGCCAGGGTCATGTTCACTTCTTCTCCAGCCTACCCTAGGAATATGATTATAGAGCTCTCTCTGGGAAAACTGTCTAGTCCAATTGACATGAACTACAAAACTTTACAAGATTCTTGTTGTGGTACAGTGCCACCCACCAGTCAAAATCTTCTGCCCCTGCATAAAATGTTTGTACCTGGTGTTTAGAGTTCCAGGTGTAAATGAATGGACATGAAATATCACCAGACATTCAAAAATAATATTTAAAATTCTGGACAGAATCCGAAAGAATAGAAAACAAGTAATAAACTGGAAAAAGAAGAGGACAAAAAGCTATAATTAAAAGCTTCAAAGAGAAAAAAACCTTCAACAAGAAAATTATACAAGTTTGTAAGAAGAAAAGCTCTTGAAAATTAAAAAAAAATCAGAAGAAATTCAAAGGAATTTTGGAATATAAAATTGAGGAACCGTCTCAAAAGTAGAACAAATAGGTTAGATAATTAAAAGATTAATACTAGAGGTCAACAACCTAACAGTGTGTAAAATAAGAGAGCAGAGAAAATAGAAAGGATAAAAGTTATCAAAAAAGAAAACTCTCAAGAACTTTTCCCAAAATAAAGATGTGCTTTCAGAAAGAAGAAACTCAATAAATACCAAATATAATATTTTTGTGTGTGCTCGCTTCGGCAGCACATATACTAAAATTGGAACGAAACAGAGAAGATTAACATGGCCCTTGTGCAAGGATGACATGCAAATTCGTGAAGCATTCCATATTTTTATGGAACTCCTGTGAAATAAGATTGCTATGATCATTATACAACTACAGATGTGATAAATTCATTTGAGTAATTTAAAATAAATAATTAATTTAAAAATAATAAATAAATAAAATATTTTTGTTTTTTTAAATGTAAATCACATTATGGGAAAAATGTAAGACACTGGGAATATAAAGAAGTTTCTAAAAACTATTACAGAAAAAAACTGTTACATTAAAAATATCAGCAATCATGACACAGAAATTCTTTCTACCAAATCTAAAAGATAGGGAACAATGGAGAATACTTCTGATATTTGGATGGAAAATTATTTCCAATTAAGAAATTGATTGCAAACCAAACCAGTGAGTAAATATGAAGATAGAATAAAGATGTTTTCAGGTGAACAAGGTCCTAAAATGTTTTCTTTCCATGTACTGCTTCTCAGAGTCTACTGGAAAAGACTGAGACACACACACACAAACACACACACACACACACACACACACACACACACACACACACGGAATGGGATTCCTAAAAGGAGCATGAAAAGAGTTCTCATGACAACATGTTCCTAGAGCAGAACCACTCTAGACCAGAATAAAAGTTCAGAGGGCTTGCTCGGGATCTGGGGGTGAGGGTGGGGGAGCAGGCAGGGGGTATGCCTCACATATTTCACTATTCTGAGAAGAGTTTATTTAAGTTCTGTTAGAACTAATTTGAAAATCCAAATTAGTGCAAAGACAATATTGAGCAAATATAAAAGAAGGCAATTATTAACTCTAAAAAATAAGATTCTACAATATAAGAAACATTATCAGAGTAAACCATGTGGTGTAGAAGATATGCCCTCTTTTTCTCAGTTTAATATTACAAAAATGCCATGTTCTCAATATATTTTAACATATGTCTGGATTATTTCATATGCACACAACACCAGCTGTAAATAATATTTGTGTAGTCACAAACATGCAAACAATGAATACTGATATAATCTAAATCATGATTTCACTATATTCAGAGGATGAGGGAAGAGAAAGTATATTTGTGTATATAAGTCTGTGGGCCATGGGTAAGAGAAAATCTATAATAATTAAATCTTCAATTTCCACAGTTGGAAAAAGATAATGTTGCAAATTTGAAGATAAAGGAATAGTTATAAATTCATATTATTTAAAAATATGGAACTAAATATAAGTAAAAACATTTATGGAGTTCCTATTGTGGCTCAGTGGGTTAAGAATACGATTAGTGGAGGTCCCCTCGTGGCTCAGTGGTTAATGAACCTGATAAGTATCTATGAGCACCTGGGTTTGATCCCTGGCCTTGCTCAGGAGGTTAGGGATCCGGCATTGCTGTGAGTTATATAGGTTGCAAACCCAGCTGGGCTCCTGCACTGCTGTGGGTGTGGTGTAGGCCGGCAGCTGCAGCTCCAATTTCACCCCTAGCCCTGAAACTTCCACATGCTGTGGGTACAGCTGTAAAAAATACTAATAATTTTTTTAAAAGTAATAAATAAAATCAAAAATATGTAAAACAGTTTAGAGCTGTCACCTTTTGGTTGGCAGGAATTAAAAGTGGGTGTGGATGGGTCAGAGGATTATAGTTTTAGGATAAAAGTTGAAGCATGCAAAGAAATACATTGTTAAGAACTAATGTCATTGGGAGTTCCCATTGTGGCTCGGTGGATTAAGAACCTGACTAGTATCCACGAGGATGTGGGTTCCATCTCTGGCCTCGTTCAGTGGGTTAAGGACCTGACATTGCCATGAGCTGTGATATAGGTAACAGATGTGGCTTGGATCTAGCGTTGCTGCAGCTGTGGTGTAGGAGGGCAGCTGCAACTCCAATTCAAACCCCTAGCCTGGGAACTTCCATATGCCATGGGTGTGACCCTAAAAATTTTTAAAAACAAAAGAATTTCATAGACTCTGAATCCAAGAGAGAGGGTTCATATATTGGGCCTACCACATACTAGTTATGTAATCTTGTGGCATAAATGCTCAATGCCTTCATTTCCCTTTTATAAAATTAGATAACAACAGTACTACCTCATAGGGTTATCTTATAGATTAAGTACTTTAGTACAAGAAGCATTTAAATAGTATGGGGCAAACATTACTAGTGCTGGAAGTTCTACATAACTATTAAGTATCTACATGAGTTACTTTGATAAAATAATTAAAAGCAAAACATAACACATTGTGTAATACATAGAAATAAGTCAATAAGAATCATGAGATTTAAAAACTAAAAATTGATGAATTGCCATTGATGAAACAAAGCTATTTTAAACTACTAAAGCATGTTTCTTATTATTTTACATCTAAACAAGAGCATTTCACTAGTTATGCTTAACCATGAAAAATTAATTTCTGTCTACTGTAACCATCAGCATATGGACACGTTGCCTAAGATATGAATTAAAATTGGCTTCTAGAAAATCAGAATCTCATTCACTGAAAGAGATGAAGACAAGTGAAAGTGACTTAAAACTAGCAATGTTTGTCAGAAGGCTAATTAATACTTATGCTAATGTATTTTTAAATTTAATTTTATTGACATATAGCTGATTTCCATTGTTGTGTTAGTTTCAGGTGTACAGCAAAGTGTATGTCATACATATACACAGGTCCACTGTCTTTTCCCATACAGGTTATTACAGACTATTGAGTAGATTTTCTGTGCTGTGTACTAGGTTCTCATTAATCATCTATTTTATACAGTAGTGTGTATGTGTTATTCCCACCCTCCCAATTCTTCCCTCCCCCAGTGTTTCCTTCTTTTCTGCTGAACACCAGTACTATGTTTGCTTTGCTATGATTACACAATTGCAGGTATGCCTGTATGCTTCAATTTAATATTAAGAAAATCCTAAATTCTCAGTACATTTTAAGATATGCCACTATTCTTTCATGTACATATAGGAGTCCAAAATTTCAATGAAATTTATACTAAATGTCTTTTTTCCTCCTCATTAGAAGGACACACTCTTCTTTTTCAAAAATTAACAGTTTAAAGAGATGCTATTAATTGGGTAAAAAACAGGTAATGTTTGATTGCTGTGGCTTTATTAATTATAACATGCAATAAACCGTGTTTTTGTTTTTATTTATATTTTCAACATAAAATGTAAATAAGAACACCTCCAGATATTCTTTTGGCAAGCACAAAAGCTGTTTATTCCATAGATGATATAGACAATAATGTATGGCTCATAATTAGGAAGAAAGCTGTAACTTAAGAAGTGATGGCATTCAAACAGTTTGTGTGTAACTAAACTAAGGCTGTTACTGAATGGCAGCTTTAAAACATTTTAAACATGTGGACAAAAAAAATTGAATTTTTATTATTGTAAACGAAAAAGGAGTATTTCTGGAGAAGCTAGACAACATACTGTAATCCAGGCTTGAGCATGCTGAGGAGGAATGGTGTCATATAAATAGAAACCTGCTCTTCCCCCTCTGTGTTTAACATACATAATCTGAACAAGAGGAGAGATATGGAATGATAATGTACAACATCATACAGCTAGCACAGAAATAGAAGTGTTTTTATTCTGAATATCAGAAACTCAAGGAAGAATCACAGTGAGACATATTTATCTCTTCAAACTAGGTACATCCTTAAAACTTTGAATAATATACATTTTATGAAAAAGATTAAATCAAGTTAGTGTATATATATTGTGTGTGTGCTAAGAGAAAGACAGAAGTTATCTAAGGACAATACTTACTCCAGTCATTGTTATCAAATATAAAGTAATATTTAAAGACATTTCTAGTAAGGAAACTTGGAGTTACAGTAAAACTATATCATAAAAAATAATCTTCATACTCCTCTGTTCACTCAACTCATATTGCATTTAGTTATTTATAGCTTAGTGAATATTTTAAAATTATATGAATAGTTTCATTACATAGAAAAAATGAATAAAGACAGAAAAGAATAACATAGGAAAAAAAAGAAAGGAGGAATGGATTAAAGGACTGATAAAGCATATTGCTTCTTTTCTTTTTCTCTCTGAAATCTCACTTAATTCCCAGACTTCTAGATCAGAAAATTCCATGGAATATTGAACATTATTTCTTCACTGACTTTTTGCTCTAAATGTCATTTTGCTCCAAAAATCTTTCCTTGATTTTACGTTTCCCAACTTTATTCAGTTGATGAAAACTGGTTAGCATGATGTTGTTGGAGGACTCTCCAGTACAAGAAAGTACATAATTGCCTTTGTGTTGGAATGAGTTGAAAGTCTTTTTGAATTTGGGTTTGGCAGATAGATATGATGAGTTTTGCTGACTAATACCCATGAGGATGTGGGTTCGATCCCTGGTCTTGCTCAGTGGGTTAAGGATCCAGCATTGCTGTGGCTATGCTTCTTTTCTTTTGAAACATTTGTTATAAAGTTCAATTCACTTCATTTACAATTTTTAGAAATTTAGTAGTGAATCATCTCTTAATACAGAACTCTGCAAATATAGGTATTTGTATAAAATACACTATGTATTGAACGCCTAAGCTGTGTAACCTATGTTAATGCAAAAACATGTACAGAATAGCTAAAGTAAAAAATAGAGATAATATCAAATGCTGGTGAAGATGCTGAAAAACAACTATACATTGCTGGTTAGAATGTAAAATGGTACATCTATTATGAAAAATAGTTTAACAGTTTCTTCCAAAACCAAAAACGTTCTTATAATACAACCCAGTAATGGGGCTTTGGGGAATTTATACCAGAAAAATTAAGATTTATGTTAATGCAAAGATATGGGCAAATATATATATAACAACTTTATTCATAATATATAAAAAGTGAAAACAACTCAAATGTCTTTAATGGATGAAAGTTAAACAAATTTTGGTACATTCATATCATGGAATACTACTCTTTCACCTTTATCTCTTTAGTTAATTTCAATTAACTTTCTCCAACCAATAAACTTTATTTTGCCTAGAAGATTCTCCTTCTAGTCCAAATTGAGTATTTTCCACTTGAGAAGTTTTTCACTTGGGAATATCTTTAACATCAGGCTTAACACATTAAATAAATGAATGAATAAATCCTTGTACAACAAATGATCAATCTCTGAGATATGGAAAATATTTGAAAAAATGAGAATTCCATTAGTGAAAATAAACTATGGTCCAATTACTTTTTTCTTTCTTATTCATTTAAGTTGAGTTCTTAGAAGTTAAAAACCTCAAGTGTTTTATAACAGGTTTCACTGTTTTATGTAATAGGAATCTAATGGATAACATGATAAATAATAGCTCAATGAAGGCCAAAGTTAACTGCTTAATATGTGCCAGGCATTGTCCAAAACCTCTTTATTTAAGCCCTATTACAACCAATGAGATAAATACTATTATTTTGTTCATATTAAAGATAAAGCAGGAGAGGTTAAGTAATGTGTCTAAGATCCAACAACCAGAAAATGGTAGAGTTGGGATACAAATCTGGCAGTCTGTCTCTAGAGCTCACTTATTTTATCAACATGCAATATTCTCTCTCTTGAAGCACACTGTTAATTTGGTTTATTTTAATTGCTCACTGCCCTCACTTTTCATGGACATAAAATATAATGCACAGTAAACTTATAAAATACCAACTTGCATGTCATTTCTTCAGATATAAAATCAGATAAAATAACTACTCCATTCACCTGTCAGAAAAATACACAAGGAAGCATTTTTAAATTCTGAGGTTCTATCACAAGGCCTTTGCCACAGGCAATAATATCCATGATTTATTTTCTGTCTCAAAGTCATCTTGCCACTCCCCTACCTTATACCTTTTCAACTGTCATCTTTTTATTTCTTACTGTAGTCTTAATTACATTAAGTTTTCCAGACTCCATCAACCTAAAAGAAGATGCACTTCAACCAAAGACAATGATTTCATCTGATTCACATACTCATCCTTCAGAAATACAGGCATACCTTATTTTATTGCACTTCACTTCATTGTGCTTAGCAAATACTGCAATTTTCCCCCCCCCACAAAATGAAATTTGGTGGCAACCCTGCATTGAACAAATCTATTGGTACTGTTTTTCCAATAGTTTTTGCTCATTTTGTGTCTGATTACATTTTGGCAATCTCATAATACTTCGAAACATTTCATTGTTATTGTATTTGTTATGGTGATCTTTGACCGGTGAGTCTTCCTTCTTTATTTTATTTTATTTTTATTTTATTTTTTTTGCTTTTTAGTGCCTCATTCATGGTATATGGGAATTCCCAGGCTAGGCTAGGGGTTGAAGAATTGGAGATCCCGCTGCTGGCCGCAGCAATAGCAATGTGGGATCCAAGCTGCATCTGTGACCTACACCACAGCTCACAATGCTGGATCCCTAACCCACTGAGTAAGGCCAGGGGTCAAACCTGCATCCTCATGGATATGACCAGTGATTCATGATGTTACTACTATGACTCACTGACGGGTCAGGTGATGGTTAGCAATTTTTAGCAATAAACACTTTTAAATTAAAATATGTATTTTGGGGGGCATAACGATACTGCAGACTTACTAGGCTACACTATAACTTTTATATGCACTGGGAAACCAATAAATTTATATAACTTGCTTTATTGTAACATTAACCTTATTGCTGTGATCTAGAATGGAACCAAAGTTTGCCTATACTAACTGAGCCCTGGCTACAGACACTTCCCCATGCCAGGCTCAAAGATGAGCAAAAAAGGCACAGCCATGCCAGCTGCAGAAAGATCAGAGTCTCGGGGAGAAAGCTATAATATAAACACCTTGCAAATATTAAAGGAGTTGAGTTTTTGTAAGAGTTGTAGAGAAAAAAGGGCAACATGCACCTTGGAAGACTGACCTGGAGAAATTTTCACCAGGTCAGGGAAGGCCTCCATCGAGGAAGTGATTAACCAAGACGTGGACGATGAGACACAGGGAACACAGCACAGGGATAGAGCTTTCTGAACGTGATTCAAAAGGGCTTCATGTGGAAATAAGTTTAAATATTCTGAGAAACACTTATAAGGCAAGATTTCCTATTTAAAAGTTCAAAAACTTTTTTTGAAGTTTTCTAAGTTTCTTTTTTCCAGTTTGTTATATAGTTTGACGAAACAATAATGAAAAAAATTAATTTATGAATGTAGTTTTAAAAGTTAGTTTGAATGTTCCTATGGCTAATCCAGTGATTATATAACAGCCCATAGGGCAACATCAATCTAGGTGAGTAGTTATCTTTATGAACTGAAACATGTATTTTATCTTTGAGTGTTCCTTTTATTTAATGCTTTTAAGGGAGAAGAGTGTTTCTCTAAATTGTCATACACTGATCATTCAACTACAGCTCATTATAACAGGGTCAGCAAACTATGGCCTATGGGCCAGCCAAATGTAGTCCAACATCTCTTCTCGTTCAGCCTGTAAGCTAGCAAAGTTTTTTACATTTTCAAATGGCTAAAATTTTTCATTACAGAATAATATTTCATGACATATGATAATTATATAAAATTCAAATTTCATTACCAACTTTTTTTAGGGGGGTGGAGCTCATTCATATTCATTTGTTCATGTGCTCTCTGTGGCTTCTTTCACTCTCCAAGGTCAGAGTTGTGTATTTGTGACAGAGATGTTACCATCCACGAAGCCTAAAATATTTACTCTCTGGTCCTTTATAGAAAATGTTTACCAACCTTTACTTTAAAACATTGGTTTGTTGAGGTGTTATCATTAGCATATTCATGCCGCCCATTTTCAATTCAGTTGTGTATCCATGACTTTTATTTTAAGCTTTAAATGTGAATGATTGCTTTTTCTGCCTTTACTTTTTAGCACGCCAATCAAATAATTTTATTGAGGAAAACTAATGATTTTTAATATTAATTTTTGATAGCTTTCTAAATTCTATTTTAAGATACTGAAAAACTTTTCTGAAATTATAATACATAGAGTTAACATTAGGTGTCAGTATTTTACATATTATTTAGAGTGTGTCAATGAAAAAGTATTATATTATTACAGACAGCATTTTCACTGGAAAATTTCAACTTTGTTAAAATGCTTACAGTTTTTTGTTTCTATATTTTAATAATGTTCTTTATGATATCTACCAAGGAAGAATTTTAAAACTCATTAAAATCTGGCTCCTCTACACCAGTTCATTTGCCAAGGAATAGAACGGTGTCCTCAGTTGATGTCACAAAAAATAGAAGCTCTTTCAAATTTTGGACCAAACATTCATGAGGTGTATTAATTTTAGCCTCTAAATTTTGGGGTAATTTGTTAGGCACAAAAAGATAATTAGAACAGACAATTCGCAATGTTGTACACTGCTGGTGGAAAAATAAAAGAGTAAGAATTTAAACATTAAGAAAAAAATGTAACATTCTTACCCCCTCTACTCCCAATAAGAATGTTGCTTAAAAGCTCTGCTTAAAAGTAGGGTTGGGAGGGGACTCAAACTTCCTAATTAAGAATATTAACTCACTTGATGCCAAAACTTGATCTGGTATGAACTCATTTGATGTGAATTTATATAAGCCTATATATTGCTTTTATTTACTAAACTTAGTGTAAATATACATATATTTGGCTGCAGTTATATTAAAGCACTTCAATGATACTGTCCTAGGCTCTGCTGAAAGTATTACGCATTATATGATGTATGTATTATATTACTTTGTAAACTCAGAAAAATTCTCAATTCTAAATTGCAAGTAGACCCAAAAGTTTCAAATGAAGTATTGACAGCCTATATTATGTAGCAGTTAAACATGTTATTTTAGAGTCAGACCATTGGGCTCCATTTTCAACTGTCAGTTACGAGTATATGATCATGGGCAAGTTACTTATTTTTTCTGCACCTTAATTTACCCATTTGCCAAATGGGGATAACAACTGATTTCAGATGTATTAAAAAACATTATCTTCAGGTAAGCTTATCTGAGTATTACTTACAAAGATAGAAAACTGGAATAAAAAATGTATAACTATAAGAGACTAGTTTAATAATGCCATCATTAGAAATTGCTTTAGATTTTTTTTTTTTTGTGGCCATGCCCACATGTTTGGAATTTCCAGGGGCCAGGGATTGAACCCATAAGAGAGCAGCAACTCTAGCCACTGCAGTGACAACCCAGATCCTTGACCCTCTGAGTCACCAGAGTTTTTAAATATATTTTATATTTTACTGAACGAGCTTAGGACCCAGAAAGAATGTGACAAGGTTTACCCCAATTACTCCTCACTTTCCAGATGCCTCTCAGGACACAAGCATGTCCCCAGATCAGTGCTTAAAGATGAGGACTATTTTTAAATAAATATTTCCAGGAGTTTCCTTCATGGTGTAGAGGAAACAAATCTGACTAGGATCCATGAGGACGCAGGTTCAGTCCCCAGCCTCGTTCAGTGGGTTAAGGATCCAGCGTGCTGTGAGAATTGTAGGTTGAAAATGTGGCTCAGATCTTGCATTGCTGCAGCTGTGGTGCAGGCCAGTGGCTATGGTTCCAACTCGACCCCTAGCCTGGAAACCTCCATATACTGCAGATGCAGCCCTAAAAAGCAAATAAATAAATAAATAAATATTTCCAAATATTTATTTTTACAAAATATAAGCCATGAACTTTATCTAGAAGTCAACAATAGCATCCCATAATGGAGGGAGGAAAACATATTCACATTGAACTTAATTAAGGAATATAGGTCTTCAATGTCACCTTCTTTGTGGATCTGTGGTTTGTTTAGGGGTCACTTGGGCCCTTACATCCATCCTAATCCGCACATTTTACAGATGCAGAAACTCAGGACTAGCACGGTCAATTACCAGAACTCTAAAGTTCTCATTCTTTGAATGTTACCTTTCCTATTTCTATACTCTTTCTGTGAAGATTCTGCAATTATCAACTGAAACACAACCCTCTCAGTGGAGATAACAAATAGGCCTTGCTGATGTTTCTGTTTTCAGGTCAAGTGTCCTCATAAACCTGCTTCTCTACTTTTAGAAAACTGAATAGCACCTCAGAGGATTATCTGGCTTCAACCGCTACACACATTTCAAATACAGGAGATTTAGCATGGAGAGCAAGATCTATTCATTGACTTGTAAGAAGGGCGTGAGCAACCCTTTCCATGCACTTGATTCCATCCCAGCCAAGAAGAGGTGGTATCACCTGTGTGAATGCTTGGTTCATTCTCTTTCATACCCGTTTCAAGCTCTCACAGTGGCTTTGAACATAATCCTAGCATTTTGCCACTCAAAATACTTGATACTAACCTAATCCTACCTCTTGAAACCTATGGAGAAAGGGAGATATTTTCTGAATACAACAACCACCCTGATCCTTAGTTCTCTAGGTCAAAAGTCTCTCAGCCTTTAGAAATATACCAGTTTTTTCCTTCTAGCCCAAATTTTGAAATGAACACACAGGTAGGAAATTAGTGGAAAGAGAGTAATTGCACTCTCTGCACAAATTTTTATCTAACCTATAATAGATTATTATTCTAATATTAGAAATTCAAGAAACAATGCCTTCTCATAACTTTTTCCCAACATTCTCACAGGTGTAACTTGTCTACTTTAATTGGGGTATTACTTCCTTCTTAGCAGCTATATACTTTTCAGAAAAGTACTTTTTCTAAAATTTCAAAGTAAATGTAAACAATGTTTTAAATGGTCATCTGTATGGTATAAGATAGTGGTCCTGCTGTATTTTTTAGAATATGGTGGTCCAATTTTCCCATCACCATTTATTGAAGAGATGCTCTTTTCTCATTGAATATCCTTTGGCACCACTGATGTAAACTAACTGATATATGTATGCATGGGTTTATTTCTGGGCTTTCTGTTCTGGTCCACTAATTTATGTGTTTTTATGTTAATATCATTCTAACTACCATAGCTTTGTAACATAGTTTGAAATAAGAGTGCTTGATGCCTCCAGCTTTGTTCTTCTTTCTCAAGATTGCTTTCTTATTTGAGGTCTTTTGTTGTCCCATAGAAATTTTACGATCGTTCATTCTCTTTCTATGAAAAACATCATTGCAATTTTGATAAGGATTGTGTTGAATCCATACATTGTTTTGCATATTATGAACACTTTAGCAACATGAATTCTTCTAATTCATGAACTTTATTTGTGTCTTCTTCCATTTCTTTCATAAATTTATTATATTTTATAGTTTCCAATATACAGGTCTTTCACAACCTTGGACTACGCCACAGCCACAGCAACTGAGGATCTAAGCCACAATTGCCACCAGGTGTAAAAAAAATGTTGCATGTACTGAAATGATTATGTCACCCAATACAGTTTTGGGGGTTACCTTCCATGAGCTTTTTAGAATTGCCTTTCACTTTTATGGCTCTTAGAGATCAGAATACATTGACCAAAAACCAATGGGTCCTTATCTGGGATTCTGATGGACTTCCCATTGTATATAAAGAGGATCCAACAGTCTTTCTAACTTAAAATGAGTGGACATTTAGACCATGTTCTTAGACTTGAGTTATATCACTACCAAATTTTGTAATGAAACAAGATCTGTAATCCTTACTAAGGAATTAAATTTGGTTTTTCATTTCTCTCTATTTTAACATGACTTCATTTAAGATCTAAAGACCCAAGATCTTGAAGGATTTTCAAACTTCTAGTGGGTAACACTTGTTTAGGTATGTTTTGACAAGTTAAATGATTAGCAGGGTATTTTTGGCAGGGGGAGGGGACTGGCTTTTGTTTTGTTTTTATCATACACCAAACTTTCATTTGATCTTGGTGACATATTTTATTTACATGCCCCGAAACTTCCACAAATGACCCAGTTTTAGATCAGTAATCCATGTTTTTTTATTCTTCAATTTTATTACCTCAACTTACTATTCTAAGTATCATTTTATGTTTTAAATTAAATATAAGTGAAAACTGACTGGACTATTTCCCAATGGAGTTTTATCTTTATTTCATCATAATTGCTTCATATTTGAATAATGACAGATGAACTGCCTCATTCAATTGCATTTTTAAGGCTTTGAAGTCACAATAACAGCATAGGATTTAAGTCCTCAAGCCATTACCATGGCAGAAAAGACACTGGGGAAAATGAAAACTTATGGTCTTATAATTTGCTGGGGAAAAAAAAAAGAATACAATAATTAAAAAATATTATTTCCTGGACAATTTCTAACCTAAGACATTATGACACAAGAGTAAACTGGCCAGTTAGATGATGGTCCCACCTTCCTAAATTACTTCTAGAACAATACTGCATAACTATTGAGCCAAAAATAACATAGCAAGTAAATGGCACTACAATTATTTTGCTTCAGGATGAAACATTATCTCCATGGCATTTATAATTCTATTCAGCAACAATTCAGTATTCCACCAAGAGGGTTCATCAGATCTTTTGCTTTTTTTCTTTGGCATTTATATCAAGAACTGAGTACTTGTTAAGACTGTAAGGTATGCATTTCAAAGTTCTCTTTGTCTTTGTATTTAATTTTAAGTAATGAATCAGATAATATGCAAAGGTAAAAAATGATTCTGCATTTAAAATTTTATTAAATATGGCTAATACACTTTGCAGTAGTTGATTTACACATACAACACTTTCATTTCCTGACTAAGACACTATATTCCTACCAATGTGGCATCAAAAGTTTTTTAGGACCTCAATATACAGTGGCATGAAATGCAAATAGAATAAATAAAAACCATGAAACCCATACTTAACATAACTCGGGGTACATGAAATTACATACAGAGAGGAAATATTTGGAAATGATTACAGTGCATAATGTGAACATGAAAATGGCTCCCATTTGAAATTCCAGAAAGACCCCATTTTAAGGGGGATTTTTTGGAGCCATTTATCAAAGCAAGTTGATACTCCTAATAAGTCAACACCTTTCTTTAAGAATGAAATTACACAATAAAATTGTGTGTCATAAAAATTGTATATTATACTAACACTAATTGTATAAAGTTATAAAATCCAGTAAATATCAGTTTCTCGTCTAATAAGAAGAACATCATTAGATTTTTTTAATAAAAGATCATAGAACACTATGAAGCATCTCAGAGTCAGGCAAAACACCTGCTCTTTCTCTAATTGCATAGATGTGTTAGTGGAATATGTTCAAATTCTAAAACCTTGCTTGTTGCATTTAATGCTGGTTAACTCTCAGGGTGTTCTGTGTCATTTGAGCTCTAGGGGGAAAGTGAGATTGAGAATTCTATTTACGCAGCCAGTCAACTTTTCTTTATGTTGAAGACTTTTAAAGAAACCACCAAAGACTTCTCTGTCTTGAGGATGAGTTTACAATTTAAGAAAAAGATATTTTATAGCATACCATGGAAAAACCTATACACAGAAAAACGTTACTGACTACTGGTTATTTTCAGGAAATACTTTCATGTTTCATTTCATACACTGCCCTCCCAATCCGTTTTCAATAGTTTTAGATTCCTGACTGCATTAAAACGAGCTTAGTTTGGTACATTTTATCTTTGAATTGAATTTGATCGAGTGGCTTCAAAATGATTAATTCTAATCACCTGTTTAAATTTACCATGATTCAAATCTCCATTTTCCAACTTACCTCAGTCAAGCTTCTTTCTTTGAAAAAGCTCAAGGCACTTATGAGTAAATGTTGGCAGCAATTGGCAGATTCTAGAGATGACAAGAGGGAAAATGAAGAAGAATTGTATGGAAATGTATGAAAGTTCATTTGCCTCTCTGTGCCTAAACCCAGAAAAGGATATCTGATTTCATAGATCTAGCAAAGTATTATAATGGAAACTGTTTCCATGGCACATTTACAACTTAATTTCTGAACCCAACTCTTAAATTCTGGACACATTCTCTCATGTCTTTCAACTCTAGTGCACAAGCCTTTATATTTCTAAAACCCTCCACTGAAAAACCACCTTGACCACATAGTGCTCCAGCACTAAAATAACACTGGTTTTCTCTACTCCCTCCTAATATTTACAGAGCTCAGGGCAGGATGACAAATAGCAACCAAATATTTCAAAGTTGTAAAATATATTGTAAATAAGTTAGTAAATAAAACTTAGTTTTATCTTTCTACCTTGAAATATATTCATTTATAATGACCTGGAAAACCAGATTCTAAGTTAGAATTCTTGTTCTTGGAGTCCACCCAGAAATAGGGTGCAGGGAATCCAACACCTTGACCTTGGTCTTCAGTTTGAGCCCTACCCTCTCTTCCCACCCCAGACTCTGGCCCACAGCTGAAGAAACTTCATTTGTATGTATGTCTGGCCACTTCTAAACCCTTCCTTAAAACAGTTTTTCCTCAGCCAAGGCTTAGGGTTAGTGATGCATAAAGCTGGCAGTTTGGCCTACCCTTAGAAAAATGGAAACAGAGAAGAAGCTTTCACAAGGTCTGGAGACAGGCTCAGAGCTCTTTGGGCAGAAAGTTCCCAAAGTTTTGGTACCTATATATAGGGGATCAGAGAGACTGATTCAAGATGGGCAAAAGCCCCCAGTCCTCGTATTCTTCACATGTGGGGAGGAGCACTGCTAGAAGAGAACCGGGGCAGGAACCTTCCGCCAAGTCCTCTGAAATGTGGACTTCATCTCAAGGCATGGCTCCTGCAGTCTCAATCACACGTTAGGGAAGGGCAAACTAAGGTCATTCATATTATTACATGCATGGTCAATGTTCATATTATTATGTGCATGGTTAAGGATACCAATCTTTCAATGCAGGTGAAACGGACTCTTACTTCTGAAATAAATGAGGTCATCAACTTTGAATTTTAAAGATCCACCTATAATGTGGTTGTTTAAAACTTGGAATACTATTGTCATATGGGTCTGCCAAGGCCTACTTAGTTTGCAGTATAGTAGACACACTATTGAAAAACGGGAGAGAGAGAGATGACACTAGTCTCACAACATTGGTTAGTAAAATTATATATAAAAACATAAAACAAAGAAAAATAAATCAAGAAGTCTTTTAATTAATTGTAATCTGTTATACAATTTGAAGTCTCTTGGTTACAACTTTTTATCATGTAGTTGTCAGTATTCTGGGACTATGCAGATCAGAGTCTCCTTAACTCACGTAACACTGTAATTCAAGAAAAGAACTTAAAGAGCAAGGTGTTGGTCTTATATATTGTTTTGTCAGTATGAACTCGGAGCACTGTCTTTGGGTATGGCTGGCATCCAGCCAGCATGGATCCAAGGCTATATCTGATATTTATGGGCAATAGTCATCTAGTCAATATCTATGCCTTACTACTATTTGAACATTGTCTATACCATCCCTGCTTTTCGGATCTGTTCACTGTCTTTGGGGCAAATCAAATAAATTACCTGAAATGTAATCTCAAACAAGCTGTATGCCAGAAACTAAGAAATGTATTTTAAATACAGTAAGAGCTTGTAATAAATCAGAATCAGAGATAAAAAGAGTGCTATTGGTCCTCCAATATTCAACCTTTCATAAGAAAGTGGGTTTTTAAAAATCTTTTCAGGAGGGTAGGCAGAAAGGAGACTAAGGAGACAGAATACCTTCTACCTTTCCAGTAATTTTCTGCCCAAATCTCACCTGATTTGTCTGACAGAACTAAGGTAGCCTTCAACTAACTACAGAACCATGTAACTGAGATTTCTGAATTTACAGTCTCCATGCAAAAACTCTCAGGCAGCCAGGAAACTAAGAATGGTTCTCACATATATTTAAAATAAACAAGTTCCACAAGGTGGCACCAAACCATGGATGAAACAGACATGAACTGCACTCTGAAGGTAAATGGATTTCCAGCTGGCTCGATGACAGGACAGTCCCTGTCTTTTCATTAACCTCATAACAATACAATCCTCGGTTTTGCATGATTTATTATTGTTTGGATTATTTATTATTATTTGATTCTATTCATCTTGACTTAAAGGATTTTAGTCCACAGGTAAATAAAACAAGGAGAGGAGCTGAAGACATCAGTCAGTAAAGGCAACTTAGGAAAGTTTTGCACATAGTAAGAGTTGAGAGAGACATAAGAACTTTGAGTTTGGACAGCAGAATGTCTACTATCTCTGAAAAATGACTACATGCAATTCTAAAAACTGGAGAAGAACCCAGTTACGATTTCCCACATGGGCAGCATTTTCTTACTGTATGACAATGCCCTGTATTGGCCAATATCTCAAGAAATAGTTCCCGGATCTAAATGGAATAATAAAAGTAGCTACAACATATCTACAGACTGTATAACAAACATTTGATGGCTCCCCTTTAAGAATATAAGGTGAACATCTAAGATAACATATTCTCAAACTGGATCCTGGCCTTCTTTTGATTTCTTAACATGTGCATGTATGCATGTCTCTCTCTCTCTCTCTAGACACAGACACACAGACACACACACTAGAGAAAGAGAACTTTTTTTCATTAATTATGTACTAAAAACTTAATTGCTAAAGATAGGGTATCTTGCTAGATTCTGAATCTTGTTAAATCGTGCGACCTGTACAGAAAAAAACTAAAAGCAATCATATTCATCATCTCAAATGCTCTTTAGCTTAACTCTGATTTTAAAGACCAAAAACAAGTTTATCCAATGACCATCTTCCCTTTCTTCCTAAGAAAGAGAACAATAATTTTCTTTTTGGTTGTCTATGTGTGCTCAGCTAAAAGATTACAGTTATAAATTTATTTTTCTGGCCAGTAGTGGCCAACAACGTATAAGCATAATTGTTACATGGAACACTTGGAAGAGCGCATTTTTGGTCATCTGTCTTGTGCTTCATGGAACTCAGACATGAAGGCAGAAGCTAAGACAACCATCTTAAGACTATAATGGCAAAGCTAAAAGTGTCACAGGTATCTAGACCTTGACCATCTTGAGCTACTGAATCAGAGCCAGCAACCCCTTACTTCTAGATTAAATTAACCCTTATGTGTCCAACCACTGCCACTACATCTTTTTAAAAAATATGTAACTGAATTAATCCTGACTTATATAGAAGGAAAACAGCCAGCATTTTTAACCTGTCATGAGCATACAGGTGTTCTGAAACTCAACATGAAGTACTCAATAAGTATTTATTGAAATGGATCAAACTAATATTCTACAGTTTTTTTTTACTATTTATAAACTGAGTTAACATATATTATCTTATTTGAATACTGCAAAACTTCAAGTAATTCAATCATTATTTATTAGCCATTAACTATGTACCAGGCACTGAAGCAAGTGCTTGAAGTACATAGTAAGCTACATAAAATCTTGTTTGAAGAAACGGAGCTCATATTCTTGAAGAAGGTAAAATGAATAAATAGAATTTTTAAAAATCCAGTACAATAAAAAAGAAATAGGAGGCCAAGATTTAGAAATGTGGAACAGGATAAGGTCAACAGAGATATGGCATTTCAAGCTGAGGTCTGGAGAAACTAGCTATGGGAACAACAGAAGGTAGGCATGAGGATGGGGTGCAGGGCCTCTGAAGCAGAGCAGACAGCTAGAACAATGCCATTAGAAAGAGAAAATTTAGCACTTTCAAGGAACTGGAAGATTAATGGGGATGAAGTAATACACAAAACAGAATGTTCCTAACATGTCATAAATGCTCAAGAAATATTTATTAAAAATCTACAATGAAGTAATTCTACCCACATAATTAATCTATTATAATTAGGACTGAACTGAAAAAAAATATGTTAAAATAGCTTAATATTTAAACTTGAGTCTATAACTTATGGTTTACCAATAATACTCTCCTTATTACAAACTAAAATATAATAACTAGGTAACAGTAGAGGAGCTCACTGATAACACTGACAGATTCTGGTAATATTTTCTCACACTTTACTTCACCTTTTGAGTACTGTTTGTATTAATTCATTTATTTTATTTTATTTATTTATTTATTTATTGTCTTTTTGCCTTTTCTAGGGCCGCTTCTTGTGGTATATGGAGTTTCCCAGGCTAGGGGTCTAATCAGAGCTGTAGATGCCAGCCTATGCCACAGCCACAGCAACACTGGATCCAAGCCGCGTCTGTCACCTACGCCACAGCTCATGGCAATGCCAGATCCTTAACCCACTGAGCGAGGCCAGGTATTGAACCTGCAACCTCATGGTTCCTAGTCGGATTCATTAACCACTGAGCCATGACGGGAACTCCTAATTCATTTATTAAAGTGTGCACAAAACTCATCAGAATCTATAAATGAGTTTGAAAGGCATGAGAGTAACAAAAGTAATCAAGTTAATTTTCAATTTTTTCTTCACTTTGCTCTGGGCATGGTCATGCCCCAACAGATGCTAAAAAGGTTTTATGAAGTTTGTTGGGGTAGGGGAACTTTCTTGAGAAATCAAGGTGTAGTATCCACTTCTTTTTGATCAGCGCATACACTCCATAAAATTTCTAAATATTTGATTTGATATTTGAGGTTAAAAATGATAGAATCTTTCACCTAAAACAAAGTTACTCCAAATATGTCATTTTGGTGACTATTTTAACTCATATATTTTAGATCGTCCTAGTATTTTTAATTTATCCATGATACATGAACTTGAGGAGACAAAATATTTACAACTACATTTTTATTTTGCCCAATTTTCACAAGTGAATGTTTATAACCAAATATTAGTGAGGTTATTAATTCTTCATATTCTGATTATTGAGGTAAGTTTATTTCATAATGTCTGAAATTATTTTTGAATGTATAAGAAAGTTAACCTAATACAGCTCAAGCATTATAATGAGTATTACTCTGTCTCTATTTTTTTTTGACCCCAGGCTAGGGTTAAATCAGAGCTAAAGCTGCTGGCCTATGCCACAGCCACAGAAACCCTGGATCTGATTCATGTCTCTTGACCCACACCACAGCTCGTGGCAATGTTGGATCCCCAACACACTGAACAAGGCCAGGGATCAAACCTGCACACTCAGGGATGCTAGCCGGGTTCGTTAACTGCTGATCTGCGACAAGGCGACAAGAACTCCCTACTCTGTCTCTATTGAATGGATCTGAATATGCTGTGATCAAACCGCATGTCCTAGGATTTTTTTTAATTAGATTTTCAGTGCCCCGTGTCCAGAAGCTGATTCAGTTAAGTCACTGAATAAACATTAAAATGTTTATTTAAAAAATCATCATCATCATGGTGCAGAAGTTTTGACCATATTTAGGAGAAAATAAGCAAACAAAGCATTATCCTCAATCTTCTAGTTAGCCAGTAAAGGTTTTCCAAAGAGTTAACCTCACGGAAGAAGACAGTATTGTTTCTTAAGAGTAACAGTATAGGTTTTGTCCACTGTGTGGAAGGATAAATATATATATATTTAGTTTTAATAACTGAGTATATCTTGAGAGTGAAAATGTAACCTAACTGAAGAGTCATTTTAGGATTTTTGTAAAAAAAACTGGAAACTCCTCCCCCCAATGTCTGTGGAAATAGATTATTTCTTACTAATTTCCTGATTTAGTTATAGTCATAGTGTACATAAAAACAGATTTGATTTTCTTGGAATCAAATATAAAATGAAAGCCAAGGCCTTATCACTGAAACAAGACAGCAGTTTTGCAGAGCTGTGTACATCCTTTGAACTCAGATGACATTGTCTCAGAGGAAAAGATGTTTGATGAGTTTTTTACACTTTAAAGCTCTTGCTAAGGAAAATGAGCTGGGGATCTCTTTTGGTAGAATTGAAGGGGGGTGGATCATTTCGTCTTCAAAAGACGAGGGAAAAAGTGTCATTTTCTATTTCCCTTAAGTATCATTCTTTCAAATACTTGTGTGACAAGAGGTTCAACAGGCTTAGATTTGGGGTTTTAGTTTTCCAGAAATGCATGTAGGACTTAAATGGCCCTGTACATCAAAAGGAAGAGAGAGAAAGAGAAAAAAAATCCCCTAGAAAGAAGAAAATAGTGCAGCAAACACTTGAAAAATATAGTTCATAGAATTCCTATGATCAATTCAACATCCTACAATTTAAAGGGAAATTAACAACTGAAACTCAAAATTGAATTAACATTATGCACATCTAATTCAAGTTGTCAATGATAAGCCAAGTGAGAAATGCTCTTCAGAAATAGAAACTTATAAATGTACTGGTTCATTTAACAGATGTATATCATGAGCCAAGTTCTGTACTAGGTGATATTTTCACATATAGAGGACGAGATTAGTTTGAATAAACAAGGAATAATGAGAAATAAGGTGATGTAGAATATAAGGAAGAAGAAAGGGATGAGATGAACAGAGACCGAAATGATGAACTGTGCAAGAAAAAAAAAAGGCAAAATTGGAAAGACTGATATGTTAAGAACTGCAAAGGGTCTGAGATTTTGTACTACTTAACAAGCTAACAAATCAGCATGCTGCAGTTTCATAGATGGCAAAAGACAGGAGATTCCTGGGTCAGAGACAAAGAACGTTTACTCACTGCACAGCAAGCAGAGTGTGCTTCATGGCCACATCAGTTTCCCTTGCTCTGCAGATTTCCTGGAGGCAACATGAGGATGGGCTCGAATGGATAAAGTACATACAATGGGGTTTGCATCACAGCTGAGGAGCCTTAAAGTTAGAAAATATGAATTGTATAAAGGCAAACCTACTCAACCAACCTTTGCCCCAAAGAGAGATATAATCTTCATTATTCTGAGCAATGAACGAAACTCCCCTCTACTCCAGAGGAACAGAGTATACCTTCTAAAAGTAGGCTTACAGATGGCAGAAATACAAGAGATCCCTGGAAATCTATCTCCCAAGAGGATGCAGAATGTACAGCAATTTCAACTAGCATTTTACAACATTGTACCATTTTACATCTTAATAGACTTCTTCATTAGACCAAAATGTTATTGGCATAAATTTTCTTCCATATGATCTTTAACAACTTTGCTCAGCTGAGTTCTTCCTGAACAGAGCAAGCAGAAATGTCTTGCTTATTTATAACACACACAGGTGTATATGGTCCACAACAAGTGTATAAAAACAATTTTTACGTTTTCTCATCATCCATGTTTTAAAAGTCATTTTAAAGGATTCTAATTAATTGTTTTTATTTATTCTTATTGTTGTCACTTTTTTAGAGGAAAATATATCATTGTGGTGTTTGCCAAGTCTAGCAGATTTAAGCTGCTTTTTATAATTTTATCCATGTCCTGATCATTCTCATTTCTGGCAGGGAACAAAAACAAGGCACTTCAGTCTCATTAGTGTGTTCTTTCGCAGAGGCGGTAACAGTACATTTGAACCTAACAAGACAGGAATGCTTTTTATTGTGTTTCAGCATGGATCACAGTAGTGATTTATTGTAATCTAAAATCTTGAAATAATAACCTAAACTCTGCTTATGATAATTTACATAACCTGGAGGGAGATGGCCAAGATGGGAGAGTGGGAAGAAACTGAAATTACCTCCTCCTGTGTACACACCAAAGTTACAATTACTTACAGAGAAACTATCTATGAGAATGACTTGAAGACCAACAGAAAAAAATTTCCAAAACTAAAAGACATAAAGAAAGAAGTGCAGCAGGATGGGTCAAAGGGGAAAAGATGCAGGATAGTCAGGACCCACACCCCTGGGTTGGTAATCCACAAACAAAAGAATTATCACAATCATACAGATTTTCTGTTATAAGCAAGGTGGTCTGAGTCCCCCACCATATTGTGTTCCCCAGCCCAAGGGTCCTGAACTGGGGATGAGCCTCCAGAACATCTGCCTTTGGAAACCAGCAGGGCTTATTTTCAGGAGAGCTGGAGGGCTATCAGAAACACAGACTACATTCTTTTTTTTTTTTTTTTTTTTTTCCTTTTTCAGGGTTGTAGCCACAACATATGGAAGTTCCCAAGCTACGGGTTGAATCAGAGCTGCAGCTACCAGCCTATGTCAAAACCACAGCAGTGCCAAATCTGAGCTGCATCTGCAGTCTACACTGCAGCTCAAGGCAATGCCAGATCCTTAATCCACTGAGTGAGGCCAGGGATTAAACCTGTGTCCTCAAGGATACCAGCAGGGTTCCTTACATCTGAGTCACAACAGGAACTCCTAGCCTACATTCTTTTTTGTTTGTTTTTTTTTTGTTTTGGGCTGGGCCCAGGCATGTGGATGTTCCCAGGCCAGGGATCAAACCCTTTCCACAATAGCAATGTGAGCCACGGTAGTGACAACATGGACCCTTAACCCACTGAACCACAAAGAAATTCTCAGAGACTACACTCTTGAAGGGTATATGAAAGTCTCACAAGATCTGAGTATCAGTGCATGGAGAGTAGACAAAGAGGGGTTTTCTGATCTTAGAGAGTCTCTTGGAGAGGTGTGTGGCAACTGGGACTCCCTGGAAGAACAGAGACACTGGTAGCAGTCCTTTTTAGGATGTCATTCTACTATGATAACACCAGCACTGTCAAGTGCTAACTTGGACGCCTCCTTCTAGCTTACTGGTACCTGGTTACAGCCCTGCCATCCAGCAGGGTGGCACTAGGCCCAAGGGCCTCCTGGCTACAGAGACAGCCCTTCAGGAATACCTACCCTCCAGTGGGACAGCACCAGCCCTGTACCACCCTTGGGCTACTCACACAGCTACCTGTTACCACCCACAAGCTGCCTCTGGCTAGGCAGGCAACTGCATGGGAAACCTATCCCACCTCCCAGTAGCCCAGGGCCACAACACAAGGCACAGTCTCACAGTGAACTGGGCTGGGGGCCAGCCCACCCACCAGTATGCCCATGGTAGTCAACCTTGCCACAACAGAAGCACACACAGCCCACATAGGGCATACCCCTAGAACATAAAGCTCTGGTGACAGAGAGGAGTATAGGTGATCTGGAAGACAAAGTAGTGGAATCAACTAACCTAAACAGAAAAAAGAAAAAAAAAAGGAATTTTTAAAAATTAGGACAGTTTAAAAGAGGACTGGGCAACCTCAATCTTACTAACATTTGCATTATAGGGGTCCCAAAAGGAAAAAAGAGAAACAAAGAGGCAGAGAACTTATTTGAACAAATAATACCTGAAAACTTTCTTAAACTGAAGAAGGAAATAGACATATAAATCCAGGAAGCACATAATCCTAAACAAGATGAACCCAATGAAATCTACACAGAAACACTTTATAACCAAAATGTCAAAAATTAAAGAGAGAATCTTAAAAGCAGAAAGAAAAAAGCAAATAGTTATATACAAGGGAACTTCCATAAGACTGTTAGCTGTCTTTCAGCAGAAACCTTCTAGGCCAGAAGGGAGTGGCACTATATATTTTAAATGATTAAAGGAATTTAAAAAACAAACAGAAAATGAAACAAAACAAAACAAAATACCTACAGCCAATAATATTCTACCCAGCAAGGCCATTATTCAGACATGAAAGAGAGGAGGTCATGTTATGGTGCAGCGGAAACGAATCCAACTAGTAACCATGAGGTTGTGGGTTCAATCCCTGGCCTCCCTAACTGAGTTAAGGATTTGGCATTGCTGTAAGCTGTGGTGTAGGCTGCAGACATGGCTTGGATCCTGCATTGCTGTGGCTGTGGTATAGGCAGGCAGCTGTAGCTCCCATTCAACCCCTAGCCTGGGAACCTCCATTTGCCACAGGTGCAGCCCTAAAAAGCAAAAAATAGAAAAGAAAAAAGAAAAAAAAAAGAATATCCTTGCTGGTCAAACCTACTCTATAAAAGTTACATCCAGAAAATAACTACATAAATGATTCGACCTTTGATTTATAATGATATGCTTATGTATTTAATCAAGGAAAACCAAACACTAGTGGAATATTTCAGTTAGAAGGCATAATAATACAGTACTTCCATTCTAATTTATGATGCAGTAGAGATATACTTACAATGGTACGATTAAGAGAGGGTCATCTTTCTACTCTAAAAAAATCCTCTGGTAAGCAAGAACATATTATAAGTCCTTAGTATGTATTTTAAACATTTATTTGGTTCTTATGAAAACATGTCAGTCATTTTTTCAGTTTTTAAGTTTTCTGGTGGAATTTATTTCATTTCTAATCTTCGCATTCAACTGAAATATACTCATTTTGTAGATTTTTTTTAAGATTTCCTATAATCTCAAATTCTGAGTTATGCTGACTTTTGCAAATGGTTGATGATCTGTTGATATGCAGTGTCATTTTCATTGGAAAAGCACCTTATGTGGATGGAGTTGGATTTCCATGCACTCTGACAGTAGTTTTGCATTTAATTCTTTCACAGGCTACTTGATTTCATTGGTCTAAAAGCAATTTTACATGAATGTGTAGATTTGGAGTTTCCAGTATTGGAGAAGACCTTATGTATTTGGGTCTTCAACATGACTCAGTTTTTAATTTTTTACAAAAGATTTTTTTTTTAAACCAAGGATTCTAGTACTAACAAGCTCTCTCGTTTTTATCTACTTTAGTTAATATTTTGTGGTAGTTGTAGCTGTTCTAGGGTCCTATCTTTAAGTAGGAATCTAACTGTTGTCTTTGGGCAAGCCCAGTGCCATCTCTTCATTTTCTTGACCATAAAAATCTGACCCCAGGCCCTGCCTGCCTTCTCAATCTGCCATAGCAGCACCTGCAAGTTTATTTCTTTACTTCGGATTTCCTGTTTAATCCTGTCTTTCAGTGAGTTTTATTGGCTTTTCTGGGATACTTAGCTATGTGTTCAATATTTTGTTAATTCATAGCTTTTTCTGCATGTGTAAGTGTTTCCCATGATATGGAAGAACCCTAACAGCTCAGCAGACAATGCTGCTAGAACAGTAAGTCTTTCCATCTTTCACATACTCCTACAGCATTAACTGCACACTTTGTAACTAGCTTGTTTCCTTTCCTCTTTCCTTAATTAGAGTAATATACTCTGGTGCCTTCAAATAGAGCCAGAGGCCAGGCGGTATAGCCTGTGTTCCTGGGACCTGACTATATATAGGTACCCAGAATCTTAAGTCTCCGAGGTACATTTCTGAGCCAGGAGCCTTGAGACTTCTCCTTCTGGCCACTTAAGTCAATAAAAAGAGGCTAGTCCTTATCGCGCTTACAGTAACCAAATGTGTAAAATGAAAATAAGCCAATAAGTGATGACAGTGCCTTGACAGAAGTGAAGGGGACAGAAGGGAGGTGAAGACATTTGTCTTTAAATTCTCATTTCCAAGCATAGTAACTTACAAAATGTGCATTAAAAACTATTGTTCTTACTTGGCATTCACTGCCCTACAAAATCTTGCCCTCATCGCCTGCTTTCTAGGCACACATGTATTTTTTTTTAATTTATTTTTTCCCCACTGTACAGCAAGGGGATCAAGTTATCCTTACATGTATACATATTTCCCCCACCCTTTGTTCTGTTGCAATATGAGTATCTAGACATAGTTCTCAATGCTACTCAGCAGGATCTCCTTATAAATCTATTCTAAGTTGTGTCTGATAGGCCCAAGCTCCTGATCCCTCCTACTCCCTCCCTCTCTCATCAGGCAGCCACAAGTATTTTTGATAGTCTTCAAATTGCCAAACTTGCCCTAACTTTACATTTACTCTTTCTCCTGCCTGGACCACTGTTCTCCATATACATCAGGCTCCTCCTTGACTTTTTTCATGTCTTGTGTCACCTTGTCAGAAAACCCTGTACCTTTCCACATTTATCCAGATGCTCTCCTTTTTCTCCTGTTTCTATGAATTATCTATGACTTAGTGCCAAGGCCAATTCTTTCCCTTTCACCTACTCAGGGTCATTGTTTCAGGGACCACTGCTTTCATGTGTTAAATCAACAAATTTTCCTTCTGCTGCATCATTCCAACCAAAATGTAGTATCAAGCTATTTATTACTATTCTCTGATCTGAAAAACATTTTGTCACCTCCTTCCCCTCAAGATATTGCATATCTAACATATATCTAAGATGATTTATGATTATGATTTCTTTAAAGAGTTGCATGTATTTACCATTTGCTGATATTGCTTCACTTTCTCCATAGTTCTTACTGTCCTTGGACATCAATTAATGTGGTTTTATTCTTATTTGTTCATTTTCTCTATCACCTCATCCAATGAATTAAAATAAGTTCAAGAAATTGTATCTTTGGAGCTTTGTGTTGTGCCGAGAGTAAAGTAAATACATATAGGTATTGAATGAATACCTGTTGAATGAATAAGTAACTGAATGGACATGTTTTTTCTATTAACAGTATAACACTTGGTTGTAAGAAATTTCACATTTCTTTTATTTCCCTTCGTATAACTAATCTAGGGTCAAGTCTTATTCTTACCTACTTGCTTTGGTGAAAAAATTAAATTTCCATCATGCTTCGCCCACCAGTTCTACATCCAACTTCCAGCTCCTGAAACTATACAGAATTTCCTGATGCTTCCAGTCCTCAGGGAAGCTCCTCAGGCCATTCCGAATATCACTTAAATACTTTGTGTCCAAGTTCAGGGGCAAAATTTGAAAATTGAATCTGATCCTCCCGGCAAAATGTAGGATATGGAGGTGCATCCATACTTCACCCCAGAAGCCTCACAATGTTGGACTATTTCAAATTTTATTCTATCTCTTAAAACCTCTGACTCTTCACCTCATTTTTGCTCATGCCCGTCTTCCTACTTTACTGACTATATTGTTGCAGAAGAGACCTACCACCACCCTCAAATCCTGCACCTACCTGCATATTTTCACCCTGCCTGTATGCTCTGGTTTCACTTGTTACAATGAAAAGAATTCTCCATGCTTTTAGTCAAGGCTTAAGCCATAAAGTTACCTTTGCTGAGATCACATTCCTGCTCTTCTGCTTGAGGACAGCATCCCACACTTTCCTTTCTATCTGGCACCATCAATTTTTATTTCCTTTCCCAAGGGCATACACACATGCTGCTAATCTCCCATTAAAAAAAAAAAAACATACCAAGAACAAAAATAAAACTCTGACTCTATCTCTCCCTCAAAAAGCCACACTACTTCTTCCACTTCTACTCTTTCCAAGAGACTAAAACTCTTAAAAGATATCTGTACCTGCTATCTTCACTCTATTGATAAACAATTTTCTTATTCCTATAGCACTAAAATTGCTTTTATCAAGGTCACAATTACCTTCATGCTGCTATATCTAAAGGCAATTTTGCCACTTTTATTTTACCTAAATTGTCAGGGGCATTTGACAATTTATAAATCTCTCAGCCTTAAAAAAAAATGTTAAAATGTTTTCACTTGGCTTCCAGGACATCTTTCTCTCTTTCTTTCTTTTTTTCTTTCTGGCTGCTCAGCAGCATATGAAGTTTCCAGGCCAGGAATCAGATCCAAGCCACAGTTGCAACCTCAGGCTGGGGATCAAACATGCATCCTAGAACTCTAGAGACTACGCCAATCCCATTGCACCACAGTAGGAACTCCTTTCTTTTCTAATCTCTCTCTCTCTTTTTTTTTTTTTGTCTTTTTCTAGGGCCGCACCCTTGGCTAGAGGTCCAATCGGAGCTGTAGCTGCCCAGCAACACCAGAGCCACAGCAATGCAGGATCTGAGCCACGTCTGCAACCTACACCACAGCTCACAGCAACACCGGATCCTTAACCCACTGAGCAAGGCCAGGAATCGAACCCACAACCTCATGGTTCCTAGTCGGATTCACTAACCACTGACCTATGATGGGAACTTCTTCTTCTAATCTTAAATTAAGTATAGACACTTCCCTTGAAACTTTTCTCTTTTCTACATATACTCACTATATAGGCTATACCATCCAGTCTCATGGCAATAAATGTCATTTTTTGGCCACACCCATGGCATGTGGAAGATGCTGGGCCATGGATAAAACCCACATCACAGCAGCAACCAAGCTGCTGCAGTAACAATGTGGATCCTTAATCCTCTCTTAAATGCCATTTATATGTTGATGAGTTCCAAATTTATATTTAACCTAGATTCATTCCTTGACCTCCAGATTTTCATGTCTAACTGCAAAAGAGTCAACTCCATTGAGATAACAAATAAGCATCTCAGTTACCGTGTACTCAAACCATCATTCCTCACTCAACATACCATATATTCTTAATTTTTTTTCAGTTAATAGTAACTCCATTCTTCAGTCATTTAGGCTTTTCAAAGGGAAAATGACTATTGGATCCATTTTTAGAACAAATCCGGAATTTGACCCTTTCTCCATTATACTTGCTACCTTGGTCCAAATCTCAATCATCTCCACCATGGATTATTGCAAAAGCTTGCTGACTGGTTTCCCAGGTTCTATTCCTACCTCCCTCACTCCATTTTTCCTACAACAGACAGAAAGACCTTGTAAAACTTGAGTCAAATTATTTTCATGTTTCTCCTTCTCACACATATTGTTCAAGAAAAGCAGGGGAGTCTACATAGTCTAGGCCTCTATTACTTCTCTGGCACTGTCCCCTATACTCCCCTCTCTCTCTCTCACTACTCCACAGCCATATTGACCTTCATGCAGCTTTCCAACCATCCTAGACATGGTCCTCATCCAGTGCTCCTGCATTTGCTATTCCCTCTGCCTGGAATACCCGCTTCCCACCTCTAAATCCACATAGCTATATTTGTCACTTTCTTTAAATCTTTACTTTTTTTGGTGAAACCTTATTTCTCATCTGACCTAAAATCTTTTACCTTCTGAACATTTTTAAGAATTTTTAAATTTTTATAAATACTTTATTGAAGTATAGTTAATTTACAATATCATGTTAAAAATACTTTATTGAAGTATAGTTAATTTACAATATAATGTTAATTTTCTGCTGTACAACAAATTGATTCGGTTTTTATATATATACACATATATGTGTATATACATATAGTGTGTGTACATATATACACACACACGTACACTTTGTCATACTTTTTTTCATTATAGGTTTATCACAGGATATTGAATATAGTTTTCTGTGCTATACAGTAGGACCTTGTTGTTTATCCATTCTATATGTACTAATTTGCCTCTGCTAATCCCAAACTCCCAATCCTTCCCTACCCACTTCTTGGCAACTACAAATCTTTTCTCTGTATCTCTGAGTCTGTTTCCGTTTTGTAGATAAGTTTATTTGTGTCATATTTTAGATTCCACATGTAAGTGATATCATATGGTATTTGTCTTTCTCTGGCTCACTTTGCTTACGATGATAATCTCTAGGTCCATCCATATTGCTGAAAGTAGTATTATTTCATTCTTTTTTATGGCTGAGTAATATACTACTCTGCATATGTACATCCTCTTTATCTTTTCATTCGTCTTCTGAACATTTTTTGTGCCACTTCACTGCTTTTATTTTCTCTCTTTATCAATGATTACTACCAAATATATTACATATTTCAATTATCTTTTTTTTCTAATATACAGTATACCTAAAGCCTACTATATTGCTTAGCACACAATAAGTGTTTAATAGATGAATAGCTACTGCTTCCAGATAAAAGTGTTTGCCAGTGCTCAGCAGCTTCTGGCGAGTGGAGCAAGCTCTCCTCCAATGAGGAAAACCCATCTGTCTCATTATTTCTAATGCTTTCTCAGTCAAAGTCAAACTTTTGTTCTCTGTTCTATCCTCTGTTAGTGTCCAACTCATAACATCTCTTCAGAGTCCTTAGAAACTTCTGCTTTTTCCCCCCAATCATACACAAACACACAAATACAATACAAGTAAATATTACCTGAACTACATGTATCAAGACTGTAATCAGTCAACTTGTTCTGATGAAGGAGGAGAAACAAATCTTTGTGAAGGTTTATCTGAACCTATATTTATACCAGAATTGGGTTGCTAGAACATAGTGCATGAATATATTTTATTTTGCTATTTTTTTTTGCCAGATTGCTTGTCAGAATGGCTTCAATTTACAGTTTCACTATCAATATATGAGAGTTCCTCTCTATAAATTCTCACCCATATTTTTGCCATTTCAATAGAAGCTAATTGAACTTGTTTTTCCTGTGACTACTGGGGGGTTGTACATCTCTTACATACTGATGGATATTAGTTCACTTCTTTTCATGAATTGTTTATTCATATTACTTTCTTATTTCCCTCTTGGGTTTCCTATTGATTTGAACAAGTCTTTTTTGAATCTATATATTTTCTACCAGTCTGTTATTTTTTTGAAACTTTGTCTACAGTGTATTATAATTAACAGAATTCTTAATTATTGGATAGTCAAGTCCTTACATTTTTGCTCTTTTAATTTAGGGATATTCTTTAATAAAGTTGCACTTTGCAACAATATATTTTTTACTGTATCAGCATCATGGATTTACCTTTCAAATGTAGATTTTGCTCCATCTAGGATACATCTTTACATGGGGTCTAATATAGGGTCCCAGTTCTCTTTTATTTGAATTAGTGTCTCTTGCCAACATCATCTACTAATCAATCTGTGCCTTTTTGTTTACATTATGATGTCACCTTTGACATACATCAAGTTCTGAGTAAATATGGTCTGCTCTTGTTTTGTTTTGTTTTTTGTCTTTTTAGGGCTGCACCTGTGGCATATGGAAGTTCCCAGGCTAGGGGTCAAATCGGAGTTGTAGTCCCGGGCCTATACCACAGCCACAGCAATGCAGAATATGAGCCGCATCTGCAACCTACAGAAGCTCACAGCAATGCCAGATCCTTAACCCACAGAGTGCGGCCAGGAATCAAACCTGCATTATTTACTTTGAGTTGTGCTGTATAAAACATGGTTAGGAGACAGCATAGTAATTTAGAAGAATGACTCTGGGAACAGGGCCCTTGATTTGACTCCTGGTTCTACTACTTACTAAACTGGGCAATTATATAACCTCAGTTTCCTCCTAAGGAAGAAAGAAAAAAAAGGGTATAATAACATTGGTTAGCGCATAAAGTTGCTGTGAAGATTAAATGAAAGAATAAATGTAGAGCTTGGTACAATTCTTGGCTTATAACACGTATTCAGAAAGTTTTAGATACTAGGAAGAATGAGCATATTGAGCCACAAATGTCAAAGCACCAAGCTGAAGCCTTGAACATAATCACAGTAAACCTATTTACTTCTGGTTACCCACCAGGTATATCACTGCCTAAGTTGCTCATTTCCCATCTTATACAAAGATGTGCTTTATCTCTATTTAATGTCTACTTGTTCAGATCAAAAATAAACATTGAAAATGTGTATCTTCAAGTAGGTGTTTGTGTTTATTTCCCATAAGGATAAATTGGTGTTTTGTATATTTCCTATTCCAGTACCTGATATTAGTGCCTATGTAAAAGGAAAGGTCTGTTTTTCTTGTTCTAGATATCTGAACCTTACTTAGCCTTACACAAGCTTAAATTAAGTAGGATGTACTGAATTTTCTAATGTTTCTTGGGAGGCATAAGCATTTTCCAGCTCATGACAATGTACACATCTGCAATTCTTCATTATTTACAGAACATTTAAATCTATTTACTTAGTTTTTTGAAGGAGGTTGTTGAGAGAATGTGACCTCCAGTTGAGCCATAAATTGGACCCAAGCTGCTAGAGGCTCCTTACCTCCTCCCCTGACTTTGGAATGCTCTGGCCATGGTTCCCATAGTAGAAGCCATTTTCAAGGACACAGCCTTGAAAAAGCAATGTATTGTTGAGGCTTTCTGGACCGTATGCATGTCTGAACCCAGTTAAGTCCTCTATATAATCTTTTTAAAATTCTGGTGAGTAGGTGTGAAGATCTACTTGCCTTGCAGACACCCAAAGCAATCCTTCTATGTAAGTTCTCTGGCTTAGTAAATTGCCACCTGCCAATCTGGAGTGGTCTGTCTCTTTCTTTGATCTCTTCTTGCCCTCCTTGTATGGGCCCAGTTTCAGATTTTATTCAGGAAGCTGCCAAGTGTACCAACCAACAATTTTATTATGGGAGACAGATTTTTTAAAATCTTTATGTCCTATCATATAGGTAAATAACGTGAATTTCAGAGAACTAAGTTAAATAAATAGCAATTCCAGAACTGAAGCCTGAAATCTGATTTCCTCACTTTCATTATCATGGTATTTCTATTTTTATCCTTTGTGTTAAAAAGGAACATTGAGTGCAAATCTTCAGGGCTCTGAAAACTTAAAAAGGTGCATCCTGGAATGACAACTGGGTCAACCTGAAACATAATTTTAAAAAGGAGAGTCCTAGGGAAATCAGATTAATTTGAAGGGACATGCCATGCATATCTTGGGCCATATATACAAAATATACTTTTTAAGGATTGTCTTTATGTGTGCTAGACATTCCATACCACTGAGAACTATTACAAAGATTTCTACTCTAATTGGTTTGTATGACAAGAGACTATGATTTAACTTTCTCATATATTTGGAAAGAAAGCTTTTCCTTTTGTGAACATCCTGCAAATCTCACAAAACCAGCCAAGCCTGGACATCCAATAGCTTATTTGTTGAACCCCATGGTTCAATAAAGATGCACACCGTTATAGTTATTTTGAGCCCCACCTCCCACATGTATGTTGGGCTAGTTAAGTTTGACATAGCTGGTCACATGCCAAAAATTATACCCCTTGGATTCTTTTTTATTTTTACTCTTGAGTCAGGCCACACAAAAAAATCGTTCAGAAGATTTCAAATACTCAGGAAACTGCCAGAGTGGACACAACTGTGTGAGAGGTGCAACAGAGCAAAAGTCACAGCATGTGCTAGATGAGCACCTTCCATTCCCCCAGGTGGCAGCAGGGCCCTGGGGTGTGTTCTCTGAAGCTCTAATGCAACTGGTCCAAAACCTCATGAACTTACTAATAGAGCAGCTGTTTGTGGGTCCTTCTGTGAGTTAGATGGAAGCACCTGCTCTGTGAATGGAGGTGGCCTCTTGGTTTCCCACGTGAATAAGCAGAGCCTCCTTAAGGCCTGTGGACATGCTCCAACCCATGGAGTAGAGTAGGGACTTAGGCTTTAAGCCCTTGCTAGAAGGCAGAAAAAGAGGAAGTGTCTTCAGTGCTTAGCAGCCTGCTCCTCCCCCTGCTAAATTTTTAACCACATATTTTGCCCTATTAAATCAAAATTATGAAAACTTTACAAGCGTACAGTATCTGAAAATTTTCAATCACACTGAAAAATAACAGTATTGTTGACTATACAAGGCAATTTCTTCAAATCGAGCAATGATGTGATGTGTGTGGTTAACGGTATCTATGCAGGAAGTGGTTTTATTTTAAAGTTTTTATGCTCACTCCACCCCCCCCACCTCTTTTTTTTTTTTCTCCAGTACTGAAATTAAGCAGCATCCAACCTAGGCCTACTCTTACGACATGTGACTTGCTTTACTGTTTTCCGTTTTTGTTGAAAGAGTCATTAACAGAAGTTGATGGCAGTTTCAATAACAGGTCAGCACTGAGAAAAGGTAAGAGAGTTTAACTTTATAAAGAGCCTGCGATTTAAACTTGAAAATGTTTGCAGAGTATCCTATGCTTTGGTGTGAACCTATAAACTTTTCCTACAAAATTGTGATGTTTTCACCTGTGCCTGAAACATCAGTTTGTTTCCTTTGGTAAAAGAAGAATATTGTTTTTACATTTGCAACTGTTAAATTCTAAAATCTGTTACAGATATTACACTGAGATTTTAGATGAAAATATTAAAACTGTAGTTTTAGTTTTAAAGTGCTTTTAATAATAACTACTAGAGAAAATTTGGGATTTGCATCTTTAACTAACTTATAAAAATATGTACTCTTTAAGATTCAGAAAATAGAGGAAAAGGCATTTTGTAATAATAAGAAATAACATCTGAATTTCATCCAGCATGAAAGATGCTCACTGTAAAGTGTTGTATTAAAATTAGCATGAGGAAACCCTTGAAACAGTGTAGTATATCAAATGTTTTGCTTATTAAATAGTTATTTAAAAGCAGTGAAATTTTTAAATGCAAAAGAAAGCTACCATGACATTTTATTTTTTTTCCTAAATTTTATTTAAGATATAGAGTAAAATGAAGGCAAGTTTCTATTTCATAAGCAAAACTCTGTGTTTAAAAGAGAAGTCATAGCTGACTTCACTGAAGGTTACTTCTGGGAAAAGAGGCAAATTAGAAATATACTTCTGTTATTTGCATAATTACATAAGTTTCCTTCTATGAGATTTCCAAAACAATAACCTTAGACATTTAAAAAATTTGTTAACCATAAATTGACAAGAACTTTTATACTGACTTCTTGCTTTTACAGAATGTCTTTGTGTGCTATAACACATGCATGAAAAATAAAAAAAGTACTGTTAATCTCAGAGACAAATACCTAAAATAAATCTGACTGTAGATTTTTGAAGGAATTTTAATAAAAGCTCCAGATATGATCCATTCATCCATAATATTATTTTTATTGTGCTGTTGGATGGGGGAAATGATAGCCCCCACAACACCTATTTTTTGTGTTATTAAAAAATGGTTACAGGGTTGATAAGTGGCAACAATTTTCTTTTCTTTTATTGTCTTCTATTGTAAGACTCATAAATGTTTTTTGATGTGGTCAATTTGGTAGGAAATTATTGGTTATACTAGAACACTCCATCTTAAGACCTCTTCAATTGTCAATACTAAAGCTAGCTACTTGTTGACTATTAAAATGATCATGACAAAATAGAGATTAAGACTTGCTGTTCAATATACTTTTTATTGTTAGGAGTATAAGAGAATCCTGGTAATATGTATTTGCTTTGATATTCTGATTAGCTTTTCAATTTGCTGCATTTCCTCACAATGGAAAGCATTATTTAAGTCTGTCTTCAATATTGTGGTTCTGAACCTCTGTATTTACAGAAGCTTTATAATTCAGATAGTTTTGGTTGATATATTACTACTTTATTTCATTTTATCATAAAAGAACATCATATGAATAAACATATGTACTAACTTACACTTAGCAAGAATGAATATCCAAATAAGCATTTGGTACTGAAAAAGTTCACTACAGTTTTTAAAATGATTTAATATTTTAAAAAATCTAATTATTTGTAAAATGATTATTTTTTGCAGAAGCTGTTAAATTAAAATGCAAATATTTTATGCAGTATGTGTAAAATTAAGAATTAAACATACATAATATGGATTTATAAATAGCAACAAGCAGAGATGACAGAATTGTATACTAAGATACTCTCAGAATTGTTTGTGAAAACTACTAGAGCATTATCTCTTGAATGTGCAGACAAAATCTTAAGAGGGTAAATTACAAATGAGTTATTATAAGTGACTATACTTTTATATATTTTAAGTGAATAAAAACAAATTTTGGTGAAATAAAAAGTGTACAGAAGATTTCATTTGGAAAGTCATTTTAAAAAATGTCCTTTCTGGGAGTTCCCGTCATGGCACAGCAGAAACGAATCCGACTAGGAACCATGAGGTTGTGGGTTCGATCCCTGGCCTTGCTCAGTGGGTTAAGGATTCGGCATTGCTGTGAGCTGTGGTGTAGGTCACAGACGCGGCTCGGATCCCGCGTTGCTGTGGCTCTGGCGTAGGCCTGTGGCTGTAGCTCCGATTCTACCCCTAGCCTGGGAACCTCTGTATGCCATGAAAGCAGCCCAAGAAATGGCAAAAAGACAAAAAAAAAAAAAATGTGCTTTCTACTTGGGGCCAGGATTTAGCAATATTCAGAAAGGAGGTATTTCCAGCCTCCGCCCCCTTGATATTCCATCTCTTGTTCTTTTTAAACGTTCTATCCTAGAGCAGTCTACTCTGTCTCTTACTTAAGGTCCCCCAGTCTTGGTACCTAGAGAAATAGACCCCACTTTTCTTCCATTCCACTCCCATTGTTCTTAAAATGTACTTTTACCAAAAGTTAGGGCATCTGATAATGCCCACAGGAGAAAGTTCTAGAGCTTCATTTCTTGTAACTTATAATGCAGGCCTCGCCTTCTTCTCCTAGTACAATCTTAATAACGTCTCTCAGTAGACAGGAAGCAGGGGAATAGCTAAATATTGAGGATCTCTGTCTCAAATGAGGAGACTGATGTCATGGCAAATTGGTTGAGGGAAATAATTTGAGGGAGAAAGAGTATTTTGTTAACTACTGGTGCTATCTGTAGCATTTATACAGAGAATTTCTGAGAATGTGTTCCATGAAGGGTCCGTCACAGAGATGTGCCCTTTTCTCTAAAACATTCCTGAAGAAATATACACAGTTGTTGTAGTAGATGAAAATCAATTGCACTACACCTTCACACTATTTTGTTATTCCCATACACTCAATATTTAAAATAGTCAACTGTTTAATATGTATTTTAAAAATAATATCCTGAATGTAACACTTTGGGTAATACTTTTTTGCACCACAGGATAAATGTTATATACCTAATCTTTAAAATGTAATTCTATGAATTCTAAATTTGAGCTTATATATAGACAAAACTCCTTTGTTTGCAAATGAGAGAAAATAAGCTAAAATTAGCCTAGGCAATAGCGATAAACCCTGATTTGTAGAACCTAAAATCCAAGGAAAGTAAAGTTGGGCTAGATTCCGCATCTCACTCAGGATTTATCAAGATCATTTTCCTCATTCCTTAGTTCTTTTTCTTTCTTTTTTTTTTTTTTTTTTTTTTTTACTTCACTCTGTTACAAGCCATCTCTGGCAGAAGCTCACACAAAGCTGATCAGAAAGCTTTGGGTTTACATCTGATCCTTTTTATAGAAAAATGCCTTTCCCCCAATTAGCACAGTAAAAGGTACCTCAGGTAGAGATCTGATTGGACTGCAGCGGGTCACGTGAGGTGACCATACTGAGCAGATCACTGCCTCTGAGACATATAAATGTGGGGGCCTGGGTCACTGGCCCACTCATGCTCCTGTAACATGTGGACTCTTAGCTGAAAAGCAGAGTCTCCACACTTCGGAACTAAAATGTTTCCCCCAGATGAAAAGTGATGTCTTGTCTTATACCTAAAAGCCAGAGAAAACTACAGCACAGCCACAGGAGGCCACATTTTAAAGCAGTACTTAAATTTTTCTGAATCCTAAAATCAGTCAAATACCGTGTTAGTTTAAGGGCAGGTCTGAAATAAGCAAGGGTTTCAATTAAACTGAATTAAAAAAATATTTACCAAGAGCTACTCCATGTACAACCCCCTGCCCTGCAAGACCTGTCTTCTAAAAGCTTATAATCTAGTATAATTATATTAATAATTAAAATGCCAACAAAATGTGTCAAGTACCACCAAAAGATATAAAAACCTTTCCAACAGGATTCAGAATTTTACTAAACCTTTTGTTCTCCCAGTTGTGTAGGGGGCAGTAACATACAGAACTTCGCAGGTGTTATATCATTTGATTATATCCAGTCAGAGAAATCAGGACAACTTTGGAAAAAAATATTTGTATAGTAGTTGCCCCTTCACAGTTTTGCTTTCCAAGGTTTCAGCTATCCGCAGTCGACTACGGTTTGAAATTTAGAAGGAAAATTCCAGAAATAATTCATAAGTTTCAAATTGCTCACCTTTCTGAGGTAGTGTGAAGAAATTCCCGCTGTCCTTTTTAGGCGGGGAATCATCTTGTGGCCCCCTCTCCCCGCTAGAGTCACTCAGCACCCCCGTTGCTCTCGGATCCATGCCGGTGCCTTCTCAGGTTCACAGTGTGGATTCTCCGTGCGTGTACTCACGTCACGTCACGTCACGTCACCCTTATTTCACTTAATACTGGCCCCAAAGGGCCAGAGGAGTGCTCCTGGCCTTTCAGCTATGCCGAGAGCCGTAAAGTGCTTCCTCTAATTGAAAAGGTGAAAGAAAAAAATTCTCATGCTGAGGTTGCTGAGATCTAAGGTAAAAACAAACCTGAATCTTCTATTGGCTAAATTGTGAAGCAGGGAAAAGAAATCCGTGTTTGTTTTGCGTCGCACCTGGAACTGCTAAAGTTATGCTGCAGTGCGTGGTAAGTCCTTAACAAAGATGAAAAAGGCATTAACTTTGTACAATACCTTAATTGTGTGTGAGAAAGACTACATTCGCATAACTTTTAGTACAATATATTTCTGTAATTGTTCTATTTTATTTTTTGGTGGTTGTTAATCTCTCATTTGCCTCATTTATGAATTAAACTTTATCCTGGGTACGTATGTATAGGGAAAACGATATATAGGATTTCGTACTGCCTGTGATTTCGCACATCCAATGCGGGTCTTGGAATGCATCCCTGTGAATAAAAGCTGGGACCCAGGCAAGGTGGGGGAGGATGTACTCTGGTAGTTTCCAGAGAAGACTAGGACTGAGGAGATAAGAAAGGTTCCAAGAGATAGGGAGGGAGTATGTCAAGGCACAAAACATGGAGTATCAGAGGATTTCCAAGGAAGAGTGACTTGTCTAATGTTGTTGGTTATAATTATACTTAGTAGGAGTTTGGGGCAGATAGTTTGAGGTTCCTATAGAGTGGACCTGGTGTACAGATCATGACTAAGAATTACAGGGTTGTTGAGCAAGGGAAATCCATAGTTGGTTGTCCGCATCTTGCATCTGGTCGGGCTGTCTAGCATCAGGATTTATTTGCTTCTTCCATGTACCTCACTATTAGTAACATGTTCTTTAGGGTGATTTGCAGTAATTGTTGTAGTCTGGGAAGGGAGCTTTTCCTGTAAAGCAAGTCACGAGCTCACCACCCCAGGTGCCTTGATGTTCTTATACAGGCTGTGGTTCCAATTTTTTTTTTCTTCATATTGTGAAGGTTTGTTTGTTTTTCATTAGAGAATAAATGATACAGTGAAATGATTTAAGAACAAATAAAACTTAATATGTAAACATTTTAATGAAAATCTTTCTTAGGTTCCTATTTCTATATACCTCTACTTATTCCCACTTTAACCCAATAGGTAACCACTATTCATAACTTTTAAAAATACTTCATAGTTGCTTTACGTTAAAAGCATCTATGTGTATATGTACATATATGTGTATATCTTTATTATATTAAAGGTAGTAAAGCATATGTACCTCTCCACTTTTTTCTTTTAGTAATATTTTGATGATGTTTTAATCATAAAAATAAGAAACTGTCAAGTAATCTATTTATAGCTATACAGTATTACATTATGTGTATATATCACACTTAATTTAATCAGTCTTTTATTAAAAGAGTCATGGGTGGTTTTAATTTTTTGCTAATACAAGGAATGTTTTAATATAACTGTGTACATTTGAAAATATACCTATGGAATGAATTCCCAGATATATTGCTTATTTTTAATCTAAGAGATAAAATGATTTTGATAGTTATTCCCAAGATCTCCTCCATGTTAGTTGTAACTTTTTGAATTTCCACCATCACTTAATGATATTGCTGATGGAAGCTCCATAACTTTTCCAACAGATTGTATGACCAAACATTTCCGGTTTTGCCAGTCTGTAGAAAAATGTATCTCAATATAGTTTTATGTGATATTTCTCTTATCAGGAATGAGGTTAAGCTTGTTTTTAAAAGTTTAAAGATCTACGTGCTTTTCTCAATAAGAGAATGTATCCTTTTTTAACTGTATAATTAAGATCCAAAAGCATTAGTCAGGTTCAAGTCTAGAATGAGACATTAAAGGAGGTAAAGAATTGGAACTAGCATATGTAAAATACCCCTTTTATAAAAGCTTGAAAAAGGCAGTAGCTAAAAAGGATGAAACGTGAAAGTTGACATGAAGGAAAGGAGAAAAGGAATAACAATAAAGAAATTTATACCCAGAAATCCAACAAGGTCTCAGAGGATACTAAGACAGATGGGTGTATTCACTAGGTCAAGCAGATAAATTAACCTGAAACAGACAGAAGAACACATTAATGGGTGTGTATGTAGATGAACTGGATATAGATAAGAAGTAAGGAGAGGAATACCTGCTTCATGTATTCTCTCTTCTTTGAAATGGTAGGAAAGCACATTTGTTGAGAGGTGGATATTTTTAGAGGATGCCAAATAGGCAGACTATCTTATTTTAAAAATTGGCCTTATCGGGAGGTCTCCTTGTGGCGCAGTGAAAATGAATCTGACTAATATCCATGAGAATGCGGCTTCAATGCCTGGCCTTGCTCAGTGGGTCAGTGGGTCAGGGATCCAGCATTGCCATGAGCTGTGGTATAAGTGCAGATGCGGCTGGGATCCCATGTTGCTGGGGCTGTGGTGCAGGCTGGCAGCTGTAGTTCTGATTTAACCCCTAGCCTGGGAAATTCCATATGCCATGGGTGCTGTCCTTACAAAAAAAAAAAAAAAAAAAAAGTGGACTTATCAAAAAACATACAATACAATGGTGAATTTTATTTTTTATTTTTTAATAAATTATTTTTATTTTTTCTATTATAGCTTGTCTACAGTATTGTTCTGTCAATTTTCTACTGTTCGCAAAGGGACACAGTCAGAAATATGTATCAACTGTGAATTTTAAAACTGGTTTTTCTCCTTTGGTGGGCATCAGGCCAATTTAAACTCAATTCTATAAATAATTTTGAGCTCCAGGTACATTGTGCTGTGCTAGGAATTATTGGGGATACAAAGAATCAGTGTTCTATCTATTTATCCAGTAAAAACTTCTTAGGTAGCTTAGTGCACAAACACAAGAATTTAAATATAAATTTGTAAGTATAAATGCAATGCCCTAGGAACAGGCTATTGTCAGAGTCCCAATGGTTTTACCTTACTAAACCCAATGGTTATTTATGTGTCTTCATATCACCCATTTTCTGAGTTGCATTTAATACAACTGAACCCTTCTTCCCTGTTGAAACTCTTTCTTCATTTGACTTCTAGGATCTTTCATTCTCCCAGTTTTTCTCCAAAACTAACTGGATGCTCCTTCTCTCTCTCCTCTGCTAACTCTACCTCACTATCCAGCCCTCTAACTGTTAAAATGTCCTGCACTCAATCTTCAGATTCCAACCTTTCTGTTCTCAGTTCTTGTCCTCTTAGTTTATTGCTAGGTGATATTATTTAGTGCCATATTTTAATTAGATCTCAAGACCAAACTTTTTTTTTCAGCACTAAAACTATAAATGCAATTGCCTAGCTATCATATCCTCTTGAATGTTTCATAAAGATGCCAAAATGAGAATATTCAAAACTAAACTCTTAATTACTCCCCACCTGCCCCCAACCCAAACTGCTTTTTCCCTGTTTTCATTTATCTCATTTAATGGCCATTCAAATTCATCTCTCTGTTCAGGGCAAAAAAATTAAGTGTTATCCTCAGTTTCTCTCACACTCCCCACCCTAATCCACATCCAGTTAATCAGCAATAAGCAAAGCTTACAAAATAATCCTGTTTACTTACCTCCCATGATCCTGTTTGTTTTTCTCAATAATGGCTCTTGAAAAGTTATGCCTTTTTTTTTTTTCACACAAATGGCTCTTTTTATTTGTTTATAATTTTCTGATTGTTAGTATAATGAATTTTCCCAAAAAAACCCTGTTAAATGAACATACTACAATATGTAACATTTAGATGACATCACAATTATAAATAAAACACACTTACTAATTCACTTTCTAGTTTCAAGTTAGAGAAAAATCAATACAAAATATATGGAGCAAGGTTGATTTGAAGATTTTGAATGAACTCAAGAAGGCTGAAAAGTTAACTCATAGAACCTTCCAGTCAGGTTTTTTGATACTAAAATTGTTTTTCCTTGCTGTGATTTATCATTATGTACACTCCGAGGGCAAGAAGACTAAGTTTCATAAATATTTAAAATATTGGTAAAGAAAAAAATACAGAAAAATGAAATTTAATGAATATACTTTTATATTTCATGTACAATTTTTAAAAATTGTTCCTACTTATATAAACCCATATTTTAAATATATTCATGCATTTTTATATTTATAAATGTTGATTAGGTATCTTGGGTTTTTATTTAACTGATTTTCTCCTAGCAGGGATGAATTAGGCATTAAACAAGGAGCAAATGCAAATCAAAATATCCCAAATTTAATCGCTTCTCACCACCTCTATCACTTGTTACTTCTGAATTCTCCAGACTCATCTCCCAATTCTACTTTTTTTAAATAACAGTCATTCTCCAAGGAGTAGCCAGAAACTTAAATCATACAACTCAACAAAAACATTCCAAATAACATTCTATTATATTAAATTAATTTAGTCCTTTTAAATGACTTGCCAGGCTTTCTAATCACTCTACCTTTGTTTGCTTAACTAGCATTTTAGATATGAGGAATTATTAATACATATGAAATTGTTTAGTGGCTATCATTACCATGGACTGAATGGTCCTTGAGAGTATTAATCTTGTCTGTTTTTTCACTACTGAATATGTAGAACCTAGAACAAAGATGGGCTATAATGAACACTCGATGAATATCTGACTAGTGAAAAAATAAGTGGTGTAAATGCTGACCATGGACTGTAGAGTCAGGTAGAAAGCTTCCTGGAGATTTGTGACTTCTACTGGGTCTAAAAATAAGGTAAATTTAGGGTAAGAGCAGCTAGAAATGTGTTTCAAACAAGTGACACTTCAAGGGTTCGTTTTGAGTAACCTGGTGATGAAAGGTTGGATTGGAATTCTGCATCTAATTGATATTATGGCACTTTTATGAAATTCAGAACAGATAATCCTCCATCTAAAAACATACTTCTGTAAACTGAGGGAAAAGCCCAACTACCTCAAAGCATTTAAATATTAAGCTATTTTTCTAAAACCATGGTTTTAAAATTCAATAATTTTGTTTACTTCAGATTCATTTCCTAAACACTTAAAAAATGTTTTGTTTGGTCTCTGCTGATGTAATGCCAAGCTTAGAGTCAAAACTAAATTTCTTTTTAAAAGAGCTGTGAAAGGTGGAATGCTCAGGATGTTGGGTGCTGAGTCAAAGGAAAATTTTTTTTCTTATCTTTCTGCTTTAGTTAATTTCATATTAGAATATTAAGTTAATTTCATATTAGAAACTGAGCAGTGAAGTCCATATTCTTCTTATGTATTGTTTTGCCGTAAGCAGTGGGAGATCAAGTAATCCGAACCTGTGTATAATACCACTGAGGCTCTGTCTATATACCTTGATGGTTCTCCTAAAGGCAGTAGAAGGAAGGAAGGAAAGTATTACATACCACAATGGTGTCTCCAACACTATGATAGATACTATGGTCTTACCAAGAACAAGCAATATCCCCTTATTCTCTAGAGACTTTCAGTAGCATGAGACATTCATCAATATAAGTTATTAGAGTAGAATTGTTAATAATCGTCATACTATGATTTATTCAATGTGTATTATGTATCAGGTGCTTTTTCATACCTAATAGCATTTGCTATCCACAAAAATCATGTGAGTATTCCCATTTTAAAGATAAGGGTGCTTAGGTTAAGTGGTTAAGTGCCAAAATTCATAATGCTCTTTGGCAGCCTGGGCCAATATTTGTGGGCAGATCTGATAATGCAAAATCTGTGTTATTTTCTCTATGACCCACTATAATTTCTAAGCCTGTTAGGTGTCAGCAGTTAAGCAATACTGGATTTCATTTATGATCATTGGGCCCTAAAATGATCCTACTTTGATATCTAAAACTATTCCATTTGTGGAAAATCTGTTGCTCATTCACTCTTTATATTGCCTTACATAGAGATGTTATAAAATATGTGAGGAAGAAATTATTTTTTTGCCTTAGTTTTTGTTATACTCTTTCTATTCCTCTTTTTCTTTGAACCCTATGTCTTCTTTCAGCTCTGAGTTCCCCGAATTCTTTATGTCCAATCTATCCATTATGGTATAAACTAGCCACAGATAGCTACTTAGCATTTAACTTGAAATATCGCTCTTCTAAGTTGAGTGTAGAAAAACACCAGATTTTGAAGACAGTACAAATAAAAAGGATGTAAAACATCTCATTATTATTTTTACATGGATTATATTCTAAAATTTAATTTTGACATAGTGGGTTAAATAAAATTTATTATCAAGATATATTATTTGTTTCATTTTACCCAGAAAATTTTAAATTACTTGTGTGACACATTATTTCTGGTGGATGGCACAGCTTTAAACCGTCTTTTTTCCTCACAAGACTATTTTTCTATTCATATCCATGCTTATGATTTAGACTTAATTCTTCAATATATTTCTTAAATTCTGTCTTGGCCTTGGCTTCTCTCCCAATATTGTTCCTGGTTCCAATTGTCACTTGATGCTTCTTCCATATAGCCCATCAGCAGTTCAAAGTGTATATGTCCCAAATTAAACACATAATCTTTCCTCCAGAATCCTCATTCTCTTTCCAGCTTCAGTTAAGATGCCCCTATTTTTCAAATCACCTAAATAAGTAAGCTTGGAATCTCCATGGAGTCCTGTCCATACATCTAATCAATTGCCATTGTTAGGGACATCCATTTAACTTCTCTTCATGTTCACTTATTGTCGTGGTTACTAATTTGATCATGCATTAAGTCTTTCTAAACTGTGGCAAAGGAGTCTTGGTCTTACTATCATGGTCCTATTTCTCTTGCCTCTTTATTTTGCCTATTTAAGATTTATTTTACATCTTCAGGGTGAAGGCTGGGTTCAGGTTAATTTTAAAAAGGAAGAATGTCTATTATTTATATATACTCTATTTAGAGTTCTAAAAGTGATTTTGCATAATTATTTTTACATAATTATTCTAGCAAGTTAGTGGGAAAAACAGAAGATTTAGTAGAAAACAAGGAAGCTTAGAGAAATAGAATTGGTTGAGGACATGCTGAGAACATATTTCTCTCAAATTCTGGTCCCAAACTTTTTTTCTTATGGAGGTAGTAAAGATATTAAGAGCACTCCCTAGGAAGTCAGAAAAAACAAATTTTGGTCCCTAGCTCCACCCTCGCTGGATATGTTATTTTGTGCAAGTTACTTAATCTGTCTGCCTGAATTTCCTCTATAAAACAAGGAGTTTCCTCACAAGATAAAAAAATAATAATGTATATAAAGACCTTTGTCTAGTTTGTGACACACAGTATTGCTTTAGAAAGGTTAAATGTAGTGTGACTAGTAGTCATAGCAGTAATTGTTTTATCAGGTTGTCTTGAATCAAATGATGACCATTTTTACCCTTCATTGTGATATAAAAATCATTCCAGGATAATTTTGGTTTATTTCAGTTCTAAGTATTATAAGATTATGAAACTCATCAAAAGCAATTTCTTGCTATTAGTTTCATTTCCTCAATGCAGCTGTGTGGAGGAGTATAGTATAGCTGAGTGGGGAGAGGGAAGAAGGCTCACTCTTTTTTTGTTTACCAATTTTTGGCTGATATGGAAATTTTCCTTCGAACAGCTCAAGATGTGGGCTAACTAAAAATACCCTTTAATTTTTAAGAATTAATATTTATCACACCGATCAATTCAAAAAATGGAAAGCAACCACTGACTCTTGGACCCAAGATTAAAATAAAGCAAGGAAGAACCATAGAGACTAGGAGAGAGGAAAAAACAGTAGAATTTTCCTCATTCAGTTTTATATTATATCTAATTTTTGCCTAGGATTGTAAAGTATTAACATAGATTATTCATGACACAGGGTGGTCCTCACAAAATCATTGTGAGGAAAACAATAAAAAAAGATGTTGTCAAGTCCAGGGTCTAAGGTGCTGATACAGTTATCAAAGTCTTTTTCTGTTTTTATTCTCTTTTGTTTTTCCCCTGGGGAAACCTGCTCAGGAATCCATGTATGGATGTTGAATGAGTTCACCAATCTCAGTCCTAATTCTGAAAGTACTTGGTTTTAGGATATCTATAGAATAACAGCAAAGTGTGGCAATGGGAAGTGGCTGTGATGCTGTCTCTGGAGAAATAGCTGCATCCTATAGCCCGGGGGCTTTAGGATAGAAGTAAGGGGATTAAAAAATGGGTTGCAGTTTTAGAGTGGGACAATAGCTTGAAAGGAAAACCAGAGATAGTCAGCATGGCAGATGGGTGGAGAGTATGACTTGAGTCAGGGATGGGGGCAAGGTGAGATGCAGTGATTGCTCTGACTTCCCCTGGCCATTTGGCAGCTTTTAATGTGGAGAAGTAGGAAAGAAGCATGAGAATCCAGTGACACTTAGGTATTGGATTCACAACCATTCTAATATAGTGGCAAACCTGAACTTGTTGGAAATGCTCATAGTACTGAGGGAATTAGAGGTAGGGAATTTCAGACAGGCTCCAAGTGCTGCTAATATTCTCGATACAATGCAAAGCAACAACACTGAAAAAAGATAGTGTCTGATTTTAAAGGGCCCACAGTCAATTTGTCAGAAGGGACACACAATTCAAAGAGAGAACACAGAACAAATCTATCTGCCAACATATTATAGGAACAGTAAAGGCGGTCAGAGCAGGGGTGAGGAGCAGGGAGGGGCAGATGGGAACTTGTTTAACCATAGTAAAGAGAACAAATATCCTACTCTTGGTGATTTGAGATCAGGTGGAAAAACCTGTATAAATAAATGAAATAATGTTAATCTTCAAGAACCTCTTTCTAAAGCAGAGGTACAATTCAGTCTCTTGGTTTTGTTCCTCATTTTCAGTCCTACCAGCTTGGATTTTAAAATGATAGCATATTGAAAATTATATTAATTTGATATGTAGCAGAAATTCTGCTCAACCCACACATTAAGAGAAGCAATGCACCTAGAGGTTATTGACACCTGGAGTCATAGTCACAGATATTCCCAGATAAGTCAGGTTATTTCTGCAAATTAAAGCAGAAAAGAAAGAATGTTTGCATCAGGGAGAACTTACCCTGTTTACAAGATGCTGAAGCTGCCCACCTCCAATTGACAGTTATCACGCATACCTTGACAAGTTTTTCACATCTTACCATTTTTTGAGAGAAGACACACAGATATACACTTTTTTTTTCAAGTAAAAATCCTCATATTTCAATTGGAAACTGATTCAAAACACTCCAAAACATTGTTCAGGCCCAACAACATATGTCTGTGGGTTGAATTTGGTTGGCAGTCTGCCGGTGTTCCACCTCTTCTTGAATTTATAGCTGCTCCTAAGAAAGCAGGAGCAGGATGTAATGATTAGAGAGAAATGAAGTCCTCCAAATAACTTCTGCAAACGCAAAAAATCCTAATAAATGTTTAGAGACTGACTAGCACATTCACTTACTCTTTGAAAAATCTCCATTATGTATAACTTTTTAATTTAGGTCTTTGTTTTGTTTGTCTGACTTTCACAACTAGGTTCATTTTCCTTATTTGGAAGAACAAACTATTCTGCTGCCAAACCCTCTCAATGTATTTTTTTAACCATTAAACTATGTTTCCAAAAGGTTGACTTGTCTAAATAATTGCAAATATAGTAACCCTTAGGTTCCCTGATGATATGGAATATGGACCAGAACATCAATACTTGTATCGATGCCTAATTGTATGGGAGATAAAAGAGAGTTTTTTATATCTTGAGTGGTGATAATAATGGTAACAACAATTTAAACATATGTGCATACATGCATGCACACACATACACATGTGAAATTCACAGTGCATAGAATGAGGAAATGTAACCCAAGAGTGAATGTAGAACCTATCTTATCACATCTGTTATCTATTAATAGATCATTATCTCTAAATTCCAGAAGTCATCATGACAGTGGATACAAGTAATACAGGAGACAGAAATAGAATTACTGTTCTATAATTTTTTAGTTAAATAGATAATCCTGATAGACATTTTTTTCTATTTTTAAATTATTATTATTATTATTATTATTATTATTATTTGTGTGTGTGTGTGTGTGTGTGTGTGTGTGTTTGCTATTTCTTTGGGCCGCTCCCACGGCATATGGAGGTTCCCAGGCTAGGGGTCCAATCGGAGCTGTAGCCACTGGCCTACGCCAGAGCCACAGCAAAGCGGGATCCGAGCCGCGTCTGCAACCTACACCACAGCTCATGGCAACGCCGGATCGTTAACCCACTGAGCAAGGGTACTAGGATCGAACCCGCAACCTCATGGTTCCTAGTCAGATTCGTTAACCACTGCGCCACGACGGGAACTCCTGTTTTTAAATTATTTTTATTTTTTGTATTATAGTTGGTTTACAATCCTGATAGACATTTTAAAATTCTATGTACTTATGGATTCCTTTTTGACTTCAATGTGCCCAAGCCAAAAACCTATATTTAGCTTTATAGGGAGCCTAAATTAAGATGGAAATTTGGCTACACTTTTTCAAATTACAGGAACATCAGTTATCTGGAACCTAGTTGAATAATGCATCTAACCATCTTCTCTACCTCCTACCTGCTGAGAAGAGGTCTCTGAACTCTACTTTGAGAAAGAGAAGCAAAACAGGGCTTATTTAAATGGGAAATATCCACTAAAAAATTCTGGATTGAGGTTCTAAGTAATGCAGTTAAAGCTCTTCAAGAGACAATAGCATTAAAAGAGCCAACCTAGAAAGAACGCAATTTAAGATACACAATATATGGAGCATATTGAAGGATTTTCAAAGACAAGGATTGGAAAATAATGAAAAACTTTTACTTTAAAATTTTACTTTAAATAATGAACTTCTAAATATCTTTTGCTATTTTGCTATTCTTGGCTTCATCATAGAAAGCCTCACTGCCCCCAAAATTCAGATTTAATTTGAATGAAAACAATATTTTGTGACATTTGTTTTGTTCTCACACTAAACATCCTTTGATGTTTAACAAGCAAGGGAACTGTTGTCCAAGTGTTCACATTGGTGGTATTTTCCTCACTTAGTTCATGATATAAACCTATTAAAAAAAAAAAAACCTCAGAGTTTTACCATAGACTTAGATTGCTTTTGGTATGATTCTTTAGAGTTTTTCAGTTATGTACAATATTTCATTTTGTAGCAATAGTTAGGACTGGATGTATGTTCTAGATAGCTAAACATCATATTTTAATTAATCCAAAATAGAGTATTCACAGTATTACTGTCACACACGTTAAGTGTCTGTGTATCAATCTATATACTACCTACTCATCTTCCTATTCACTTCTCACAATTCTCAACTATGATCTTTACTACTTCTCCCAACCACCAGCATATCCCAAAGTGAAATTTACTCCCAGCATCTTAATTTGACCAAGATTATTAACAAATATGAACCTAGTACCAATGGGCTTTAAAAATAAAATACTGTGGTAACTAGTGACAATTTTAGGACAATGCAGATATGAAATAAAAAAATAACTTTATATAATTCTGTAGATTTCTTTCTCATCAAAGTTCATCATGCAGCTGAATCACCAAGGGTGATGGCCAAATATGTATTTTCTCAGCCTACTCTTCAACTGCATATCTTGGGAAGGTATGAAGAAATCTGCATGTTTATTAAGCTCCTCACACTGACCCTTGAGAATCACTGCTCTACAGCTTTCTTCTTCCTTACTACTAGAGATAGTTTTTTTCATTTTCAACTAAAGTTGAGCTATTTCTAACCCTAACTCCCAAAAGAAATCTTAGCTTAGTGCTGGTTATCTTTAACTAATTCCAGTGAAATGGAGTTCCCTGAGTTCAATAATAAATTATAACAAGTGATTATGGCTTTTAGTCTGCACTTGTGATACGCAAATCAAGTGTGTAGTTCTCTTATTTACAAGTTCCAGTGCCTCAGCAAGTCACACCTTCCTCATTAGCATTTGTTTTGTCCCTGACCACAGTTTCCTCTGTTGGAAACCTGGTCATTTATTGCCTAATTCTCTTGATAGGATTAAGGCCCTACTTCTACTGACAGTCTCCTTTGTGGGTAATTGATCTAGCTCTGCACAAATAACCAGTGTTCAGAACTCTGACAGTAAAAAACCTCCTAAGTGTTAGCCATCTGCAAATCTGAACTTCTGGGTGTTGCTCCTCTCAGAATGGTTGCTTCTTCCCACCTGTTGGGTAAATTTTTCTATTCACATTGGATCCCCAGTTGCCAATATTTACCTAGACAGTGACCAGGTATTTACGCAATTATTAGACACAACTGCATCTACTGTTAATGTTTGTGAATAGGAGAGCTATCCAGCATCTGTTCCCTTCAGATGGAGAGTCATATCCTTGTCCTTTCTCACCTAGATAAATCACGAGAGATGACAGGTCCTTGGGAATGTACATACACACATGTATGTATACACGTATATATATATGTGTGTGATGCACATGTATATACACATGTATATACTTATATATATGTAAATGGGTTATTCATATAGCAATTTGTCCTTATCTCATACCAAATACAGAAATTATTTCCAGAAGAATCAAGTTCTAAAAACAAATGTTTCAACAACAAATGTTTTTAGAAGAAGATATAGCCTTATAGCCTTGGATTAGGCAAGGATTTAAGAGAACAAAAAAATGCACTGATCATAAAAGGAGATAAATGATAAATTGGATACATTAAAACTAAGAACTGCTAATGAAAGGATTAAGAGTAAAAAGCAATCTACAAGTGGAATAAAAAAAGGTCATCATTGCAACATATATCTTAACAACTACAGATCAGAATATAAAAACAACTACAAATCAGTTACAGAAGGACAAACATCCTAATAGAGGAATTAACAAAAGTTTTGCACAAGTTCCCCACATAGCAATTAGCTACACAAATGAAGGTTTGAGTGAAATAATCCCAGAAAGAAAAAGTATATATTATAGGTTTCCATTTATGTAAAGTTCAAAAATTGGCAAGACTAAGAAGACAGAATGATGACTATCAGTGGTGGAGTGTGGTGGATAGTTGCTGGAAGGGAGCTTTGGCGAGGGGCAACTTCTGAAATGCTAATGATGTTGAGTTTCTTGGTTTGGGTGTGGTAACACAAATGTGTATGGTTTGTGACAATTCTTTGAACTTTTTGTACACAAACACTGGTACTTACATAAACACAAACTATTTAAAATGTATTTTATGCATATATAATTGAGCAAGAGAGAAACCAATTTTAAAATACATTTCAAAAGATATTCTGAAATATTTTATCTTAATGATGCTGTTATTGTCACAGCAGTGGACTGTATTACTGTCCCATTCTCAGACATGTCCTTTTGGCACTGAAATTCAATTCAATCAATTCAGAGTTTGAAGACATGAGCATTAGGGAAAGACTAATCGGATACAATAACAAATTTGCTAAATAAAACAAATGTCAGCCACATTTTACTACTGTCACTTACTGACTCTCGTTAATTGCTGTTGAACACTAATTATGGAATATGCAGCTTCCCCATATTTTAACTCAGGCAGGCCAAGATGGAGATAGAGGGAGCCTGGTGTACTGCAATCAATGTGTGATTAGATTTAATCTGCTTGATAAAAGGGCTTTGCAACTGAATCAGATCCTTTAAGAAATAAATACTATAGAATATGAAATTGTAGGAAATAAGCCATCACAGGTTGAAATGTACTTTTTGCACTTGGTACTCCTCCAACAAAGATCAGAGAATCAGTCCTGTCCCAGAGAGTGTCTGAGACTGCTTGTTTTGTCAATGTTTTTTTAATTCTGTGACTGCTGAACAAGTTGTTCTACAGCTGATGTTTTCTCCTTAAGTGACATTTCATCATCCAGTGCCCTAAGATAGTCACCCTGTTTTCCCTTAATTGATACTTGTACGCAAGAGGCGGAAAATGGCTCAGCATTTCTTGCTAGATTAGGTCAAAACTGACAGAGGAAACAGAGAGAAGATTGCATTGCTTATGCCCCTTATGGTTCTCCTGTGTATCTAAGGAGATTGCCATTTCATAAAATTTCTTATGCTGCCTGAACATAATTACAATAGCTCAGGCGTTTTGTTCCTATTTGCTTTTCTATTTTTTGCTGCTTACCTGATCACCAGAGGGAAATTGAAAAGCAGTTCCACTAATCTTAACTTTATTTTTCTATGTCCTTAATAAGGTGTAATTGTACCCTTGGACCTCTCTTCTTTAAATGCTTCATTTTGTCATTCCTTCGAAGTTTTTACCTTTATCTTCATTTGATTGATAACCTGTAAGTTCAAAGTGAGGTTCCTAAAAACTTGCCCCAGATCATGGGTGCTCTTATCATAAGATTAGTGTTTATAAATAGATGTTATCATATTTATTCTGATTTAAAGCAAATTAAGAAGCATCCCATAAGAATGCTACTGTTCATTGGGCAGTCTCAGGAGCTGGGGATCCATTCTTCTGGTTCTTTTGTCAACAAGTCTTTTGGAAAGGGATTATGCCTTAAACAAAGTCATCAGTGTTTTCCAGAGCCATAAATTCCTCCTAATCCACCCCTAATCAACCATTTCCCCCTAGCTTTCCCAGCTAGCCACCCCACTCTGTCATTTGTTATGGATATTCACTTTGCCTTTCCTTAAATCTTGTGACCTCACCCTGTGCTGCTCTTGACACCCCTTTTCTGGCTTTTGGATCCTATTTATCATACAACATCAAGTTCAGTGTCACCTTTACCTGGAAATTGCTCTCAGTCCCATCCTCCATTGCACTCTTAAGAGACTCCATGGTAAGCAAGCATGCTTATCTCTAATTATACCCCAGAATTCTTAATAATTTTCACAGAAAACTATGGGATCTAGAAAGTCTATTTCTCAGAATAGAGGCTCAATAATTATTTGAAATATAAAATCAGTTGCTTTTCTTCCAGTAGGATGGGGACTAACAGACTAAAATGCCCAAGGGCATGAGATCTAGCAGCAGGATACCAAGGTTGCCTACCACACAGTTTTGTTTAGTACTTATTCTACTTAAAACATATTTTATATTTACTTGTCATTTTCACCATTTAGGATAGACATGTGCAGTGACAATAACTGTATTACAATTTATCCATGCATCCGACCTGCCAGACTTTTTCACTAAATGCAGTCACCCAGAATCCTTGATAGAAGTTAACTAAATGCAAAGCCTTATTATCACATTTCCTGTATATAACACCTGCCCAGTCAAAGACAATGTTACCCAATGGGGTGGCTATGGTCAAATTCCTTTACTGTGATCTTCCTTTCTCATTATATTTGACATTTTTGAAACTGAGTTTTATTGTACTCTTTCCACTTATGAAAGTGGTCTGGGGAAATTAGACTTAATAGAGATGTAGAAGCCACAGGGGAAAAAAAAGAAAAAGAAAGTGAACTGGAAGGAAACTGAAATTAAAATGTTATTTTGGTAAATGGCTGCTCTGGTAGAGACGACAAACAATCCCAATGCAAGTTAATTACTGACCTGTCAGGAAAGTGTAGCATGGAGGTTGTGCCATACATTATGCCATACATTACTGGAGCTACCATGGTCACAAGTCATTTCCACAGGGGAGCAAACAGACCGTGCTGTACCACAGGTCAACACAAGATCTTTCTAGGGGACAGAAATGAATTTCTCAGAGAAATAATATTCATCTGTGGAGTTTCCCCATGCTCTTAGACAACCTGGAGAAACAGCCCTTCCTACACGTTCCGGAAGAGGAATGGGGTGATAGCACCACGAGGGGTTCCTGTGTGTTAAGGCAGAGAGGACTGTAGCTTGTGGTGGTTCTAGTGACCAGACAGCTCAGTGCCACTCAATGAAAACCCAGGCTAACACCCATGAAATGGGAATATTCTGGGGCACACTCAATGTTAACCTCTGAGACAGTTCTCCTCACAAAATCTGCAGGGGTGACCCATGTCAGACAAAAGAATCTTTCTATGTGGAGAAAAAGTATCAAGCCCCTGAAGAAATTTGAAACGCAAGGGAAACTTTCTCTACTGTCCAAACACAGAAACCTGCTAAATTTCAACCTGGTCTTAAATGTGGTCATTTTTTACAAATAAGAAATAAACAAAAAGGGTTATATGAAATGGAAATATGGTATTGTTCATATTATTAGAAATTTGAATGTTTCTACATACAAATTTGATTCGACCCCTAGCCTGGGACCCTCCATATGCTGTGGGAGCAGCCCAAGAAATGGCAAAAAATAAAATAAAATAAAATAAAACCATAAGGTGTTGGTATTAACAGGGGTGACTAACAAATATACAGAAGACATGAAAAGCATTGCTTCTTTGCAGCCTCTAACATTGTGAAATAACCATCATTCACTGGCCTTAGAACCATTGGCCAAAGTAAGTGATACATATTCTTTTTATTTTTATTTTATTACTGTTATCTTTATGGCCACACCCAAAGTAAGCTGAGACCTGTGTTGAAGCTGCAATAACGTCAGATCCTTTAACCCACTGCAGGACCAGAGACAGAACCCTCACCTCCACAGCGACCCAAGCCACTGCAGTCAGATTCTTAACCCACTTTGCCACAGCAGGAACCCCATGCATATTCTTTTTAAAATAAGAAAGACACTTGGTCAAAGACAGTTTCCTATTGGTAATGCTTTCCTAGACTATGTACTCTGGCATTAACTAGTTTCCACATTTGTTTTCTATTTCTATATTCTGCAAACATTTAATTAAGTCTCTTATTTTTTCAGGAATTACAGGAACATTTATAAATGATTAATAGAAAGATTAACTAGTATACATGATCTGTACTTATGGATGTACTATGATCAATTCACCCAATTTTATTTCTCTTATCTCTGTCAGCCTTCCTTGGTGATTCTTGTTACCTTATTTTCCCACATAGTTTCCACTTGGAGGTGGGGGTCTGTGACTATAGCAAGGATGTTTGGAGATGTAAGATATGAAATTTGTTCTGGACCACTTGAACAAGCTGTGGCATCTTGGGGAAGACTCTGAGTTTCGGTGAACAGAAGACATGAAAAGTATTGCAGCATGAAAAGCATTGCAGCATGGATATAATGTCATGGTGCCTATTCAGTTTCTTCTAGCTCAAATAACTCCTAATATACTTTTATTTTAATGTTCTGATGGGAAGAGATGTCAAAAATACACTTTCTAACTGAAAAGGGCAAGCTGCTAAGCCTTAGTGTAATTAACAGAGTGCAACAAATGACGGAGCTGCTATGAAATTTATGATTAGATGAAATATCACATTCATTTCTACGTGGGTATTTGCAGTGTAAGTGGGAGAATCAGGCCCAGAATACCACTGGGCCAAGTCTGCGAGCAGAACCCAAGTTTGTGTGTCTCTTACGAAGTGCATTCTCATCACTGTTTCCTGTTTTTAAACCAGTATTGAAAGTGGAACTAGTGCAACATCACAAGCTATTCTTGCTTTTCTCTTGGTACATATAAAAATCAGGAAGTCTAGAGAAATTGTGAAGCCAGTCTCAAGGGATTTTACATTTCAGTTTCTAACTCGGGAATGTTTATTTTGAGAGTTTTGTAAAATCAATGGATATTTTAGACAGATGCAAAATAAACTAATTTTTCAATATTTTCATTAGTCATTCACCGTGCCTCTGTGTGCCTCCTGTAAGAATATAAATGCATAAGCTATCAATGTTTTCTCTAACAGAATTTTCTAACAATAAGAATGACGAGTAGATGATATGTTATAGGAAGAACAAGGAAAATACTGGAAAGGTACATAGAGCACATGAAACTTATGGTTAAAATGCCACAGTTAAAAAAATCCTTGATGTTACTAGGTTGTATAGAAATAAGCATAGACAAATATTATTGATTTTCCAATCTGCTCTACCAAATCTAGAAATTTGAGGGACAATGAGAGATGAAAACACTGATGTAACAACAGAAAATGATTTCAAAACCTTGTGTATATTCTTGGTTTAACACAGAAGCCTCACAAATTAGAGCTTTCCATTGCCTTTCTGAGTACATCTTGAAATTGATACTTAGGTTCCTGGAATTACATTTACTCCCTAATGCTGTGAGCAAGTCATGATGGACCCTGGGGTTTGAGGGTTTCTTTTGACTTGAGGTTGGGAAGGCTTTATAATGGAGTTTGTTCCCCTGGAAACTTCTTTCATAACGACTCAGAAATTAGACCACATGGCAGGGTCATCACATCACATAACTCCAGGAGGCAGCATTTACTCGAATGTAATGCTAATTCTAGTCACAAACGCTACCTGCCTCTAAACTTATTTAACATCATACACTAAGTAGGGTATCAAAGCACTTATACTGCAAGGTATTTTCCCACATAGCCAGAGGAGTTTCCAGTCCGAGATTCAGGTAAATGATTCCCTGAGAGTTAATGGGAAGTCTAACTAATCATTTATGACATTAGTTTAATCATTTCTTTCCCATGTACATCTAAATGATTCACTGAGTGGATGGGTGCAAGTAAGGAAAAATAGATGATGGAGTTGCAGAAATGCTGACTCTGTAGATAAGATGGGACCCAAGGTATTACAGTGGGGGACTTTGGTAGCCAAAATATGAAAAGGATCATAGTGTGCACTGCAGAGGGACAACAAAAGAGTATTAGGATGTAGGTGAGGGGGAAATGGGAAAGTTGAAGGAGGGTAAAGAGAAAGAACCGTAAGTGGGAGGGATCCAAATACAACTTGTAAAATTTGGCCTAATTCAGCCCTATACATTTAGTATGGGAGGTGTCTAACAGGATGAATAAGAATAAATCATCTCTAAACCCACAAGTACAGCAGTTATAAGTTTCACAGCCACATTGCAACTGTTATTTCAGTCCATTAGGTTTCCTTCCTCCTGTGTTCTCCCTCCTTCTTCAGTTCCTGCTGGGGGTTCGGTGTCCTCCTGGGGGGAGAGTGTCCTGCTTCCCTCTGTCTTGCACTCCATTCATTCATACAAGACATCTGTGTGTTATGCTAGTGAAAGCCCTCTTCCCAAATTCTCTCCCTCAGAGTGTCTAGAATACCAGCCTCAGGTTGAGTTAGAGGGATGGGGCTCTCAGTTAATCCTTCAGCCCTATGAGAGACTAGTAAGATGATTGGACTCATCCACACTGAGGCCAAATGGATTTTCAGGAAATCCAACAGTTATCTTTTTCTTGAACGTCCATGGTACTACAGTTTTCCCTGTACTGTAGTTTTTCTTCATGACTTATTTCAATATCGACCTTACAATTTCACAGTTATTTGCATACCTCTGCGCTGCACTTTGCCTGGGATGCCCATCCTGCCCTGACTTAGCTACAGTAGCAAGTGATCCTTTGCAGACTTTCTCTCTCCATGCCCCCCAGTTCCCCCGGGGTTTGTTGCCATTGCTTCTCTCTCCTCCTGGGCACAACTCTATTCTCAGTGAATCATTGATTTCTTTATTACATTTCCCAACCCACTGGAAAGCACTTGGTTGAAACAAACGAGTAAAAACCTAAAACACACAAAAAGAGTATCTTTAGCCCTCCGATTTTGTGCCCGCCACTCAGGACAGTCTCAATAAACATCGACTAGATAATCTATTTTCTGTGGGTATGAATCTTTAAGAAAAGGTTTTTGTCATTTCCTCCATTCTCAGAGCAATGTGGTGCTCTGCAAAATTAGAAACCACCAAATATTTGCAAATACGAGAACAACAATGAATAGTATCAAGTGAATGCCTTTGTAGAATAAAATACAAAAGAAGCTGAATAAAGTGAAAAAACAGAGTGTGGTGGGTTATCAACAAAATGTGAAGATGGGGGTTAGATTGGAAAGGAAGTGATAGCTAGAGGAGAGAGTGAGAAAAGAGAAATAATGTTAACACTGGGAGGGGGGAAAGTTCATCTTAAAAGAAAGATCTGAAGAAGGAAAATTTTGAAATTCTTTTCTGTAGCCTGTCTCCAAAAAAGAGTTGGGGGGAGCCAGATAAGAGAATTTTTAAAGATACCCTTTGACAGTAACACATCGCTAGGCAAATTATGGGTTAATTGTGTAATCAATGCAAGAAGGCAAGTGTTGATTTGACCCTGAATTTTATGCATACTCTGAGGAAGCAACATGTTCTATAAATGGCACATGGTGGGGCTATGAAAATACAGTGGCTTCATGCTCTTGGTCAGAAGATAGTGGCTTTTGGAGTTCCTGCAGTGGTGTGGCAGTAACAAAACCGACTAGTATCCATGAGGACTCAAGTTCAATCCATGGCCTTGCTCATTGTGTTAAAGATCTATGAGTTGTGGTGTAGCTCGCAGATGTGGCTCAGATCCTGTTTTGCTGTGGCTGTGGTGTAGCTGGCAGCTGCAGCTCCTATTGGACCCCTAGCGTGGGAACTTCCAAATGCTACAGGTGTGGCCCTAAAAAAAAAAAAAAAAAAAAAAGACAGTGGCTTTAACCTGAGTATTTCCCTCACCAGTATTGCAAACACACCACCTTTAGAGTTTGAATCTAATGAATAATATGGAAGATCAAGCCTTGAATGCACTCTAAGGAGAACCTAGATTTTTTAGAAAAGATTTATATGTTTAAACATAGATTCCCCTCAACCCTCATCCAGATCCCTTGGGCATCAGATCATACCAAAGCGTTTACATTGTTCCTTTCTGCCTAAAACTACTGAGCTCTGTAAATCTGCAGTAATATTTCTTGAGCTCCCAGACTTTCTGCACAGCAGTAACAAATGAAAAGCACCCTACAGATCCCAGCAATCCTCCTGGTTGCCCATGCCCCCTCACTATCATTTTTCTCCAATGATGAAACAAAGGTCCATGGACTTGTATAAGGTCACAAAGGTGGCCATTAGAGATAGTGCTGCCACTAGAAGTCGTCATGGGTTCTTTTTAGGCAACCTGTCTAATTATAATGAAGCTAAGGCCTCCATTACAATCACATACCTAGGTTCTCATTTTATTCATTCATACTTACTTCATTCACTGAAATATACTCTGGAAAAAAAAACATGTTTTTAGTAGTAGCATCTTTATAAATGTAAAAGATATATAGATTTGCTTCATTATTTTGAAATAATGTCACTTTGCTAAGAAAAAATGAAGGCCTCAATAACAAATTCTACACAGGAAAAAACCAAGTGTGTTATCCTGTACTGGGATAGGTGGAGAAATAGCTATTTGTATCATCTACATGTGATTGCATTTACTTTTAAAACTCTCTGTATCTTATTCTAGTTATATAGGTGAGATTCCCTCATATACACATTAGTGGTCATATTTGATGCATTTTAAGATCCTTATTAATGTAGTTGTCATTATATTTCTATGAAATAGTGGGGATAAGATTTTTTCTTTTATAATTTTGAATTCTATTGAAAGAGCTATTTTATTCTCAGATAACTATTTAAAATATATCTCATATAGGATTATGAAAATGAATATATGAGCAAAATAAATTGGTTAAGGAATTCTTAATACAACTTTCCTATAAACAATTTTGTTAGCTATAACTGAAGTATATTAAAGTGCATGTTTAAAGTGTACAATTTCATCATTTTTAAGATATGTATATTGCTGTTAAACCACCATTGCAATCAAGATAACAAACATATCCATCACCTCCTAAATTTCCTTGTATCCAGGGTCCACCCTCTTCTTAGGCAATCACCAATCTGTTTACTCTCACTGTACATTAATTTGCATTTTCAAAAATATTGTATAAGTTAAATCATAAGTACTCAATAAGAAGATTTATTTCTTTATTTATTTTGCTTGGCTTCTTTCCCTCTGCACAATGAATTTGCTGTTCATCCATGTATCTGATCGTATGCATAGTAGTCCATTCAGTTTTTGTTGTTGAGCATTTATCTGTTGTGCAGACAAACTAGAACTTCTCTATCCATTCATCTGTTGATGGACAACTGGGCCTTTTTGGGTAGAATAAAATACATACTCCTCCACTTCTTTATACTCAGTGTCCTTAAGAAAATTGTTAGTCACTCTGATCCTCACTTTTCCCCCTCTATAAAAATACAAGTTTAATATCTATCTCATAGGAGTTTTGTAAGAATTAAATCAGCTAGTTGCTTGATACATAGTAAATATTCAATAAATACTGACCTTCTTTATGGCTTATTGCTCAATTTCCAAGCTGGTATCAATTATGAGGAAACACTTTTCCTCCCAATCATTTTAGTATCTACTCAACTTGAACATTACCATCATTCTAGACCCACTGTCCAACAAACATAGGAGTCCTGATGCAGTTGGCTCTTTAAATGTATCCTTTTTGTAGATTATACTGGCTTCTGTAACTCATTGGTGACAATTTTCTCTAATGTACCCATGGGCTCAGTCTAGCTATGGGGTGTCTATATAAGGAGACAGGGAGGCAACACTCAGGCTAGAAGAGGGTGTGTTTCTAGAGGCTTTAGAGTCTATATCTGCATTGCAAATATTCTATTTTAAATGCGTAGATCTGTTCACTTGAGGAACTTGTGAGGAGGGGCAGTTGAAAAGGATTATAGATTTGGGAAACAACTATAAGCCCTCCTGGTCCACCCAGCCAATTTATTTCCTTTGTTTTCTTTTTCTGAATTATTGTTTTCTCACAGCCACTCTTTAAAAATTTGCCCACACTGGATTTTTCTGCCTGGATCAGACTCCTTCTATTAAAATAAACATAATTAAATAAACAGTATGGATTCATTTTCTTTTTGTTCATAGTCTTCCTAAATATTATATCCAGGTAAGCTACTAAATCTAGTTCAGTTGGCAGATGGCAGTGGACAAAGGAATTTTAATTTTTCCCTGCGGATATTGCAAGTGGGGGTGGGCACTAGGACTCTGCACCCTGCTAAGAGGCCAAGCCTACATATTTGATAGTCAATAGGACAAGCTTCGTTTGCTCTACAACCAGTTTTGCTCACTTAAATTTGACCTTATTCACACAGGTTTTTGTTCAACAAAAAGTTTGCTGGTGGTAGTGTCTGAAGCTGGGGTAGGATGGGGTTGGGTAATAGATCAATGATGTGAGCGAAAAGAGCATTTACCCTAAAGATACTTCATTGGCAACATCATTTCTGCATAAGGAAAACCATATCATCCTGCCATTAGAAGTTCCTTAATCGAATTAAGGAACCACACAAAACTTAATTGTGCTGACCATTAATTGAAATCCTCTGGCAGGTATACAGTAGTGTCCAAATACAGAGGTCCCAGTTGATAAAAGCACTGCATAGTAACTACCTTCTTCTTCACTAAAGAGGCAGAGAATTTATTTCATTTTTTAACCTTAATGATAAATAGAGACATGCACTCCACTAGGAGTTTTTCATGGAAAAGTATATAATTTAGAATAATATAATGCTTTTATATTTCATCAGGATAACAGTGTAATATGCAGAAATCAACAAATTCTGATACCTCTGTGGAAACACTGAATCCCACTCGACAAGCCACCGGAGCTGTGCAAATGAGAATCAAAAATGCCAACAGCCACCACGACAGGCTGAGCCAAAGTAAATCCATGATCCTCACCGATGTTGGGAAGGTCACTGAACCTGTAAGTCCAATACCCCAAGTTTCCTAATACAGAATTTTGTAACAAAGAAGAAAAAAATCTAATTAGCCTTGTTTTGTTTGTTTTCCTAATGTGCATGAGAAAACTGTTTCTGTAATGCATTTTATCTTGCCTACTTATAGTCATAATAATATCCCCAGTTGTGAGAGAAGAGCTGGGCTTAATCCAGAGTGATAAAGTGGATTTGGAGCTAGACTGAAGAGCACCTTTGACTCATTTTAAGGGCCTCCACTATCATGCTTCAGTGTCATAAAAATAATGAGGTTATGCTAGCATGTGGTGTTTGTACTTCCAAATACAGTACATCACTTTCAGAAGCCAGAGGCTAAAATTAGCTAAGAATAAACTGAGGGGGAAAAAAATCTTTAAAAAAAAGTGAAAATCTCTTCCTTAAAATCTTTCAACAATATATGATATGGGACATTACAATTTGATTTGGAATGAGCTTAAACAATTGATATGGTGTGGTGATTTAAGGTTTGGAGAGGAAGCAGTTTTGTCTCCATAATGTGTCATTAGGAAGATTTGAAATAAAATAGTTAGAGATGAACTCTACTGCCAATTGTGTCCCTGCCCCTGCACGCATCCTGAGCCACTAAACACACTGATTGCAATGAGTCTCCTCTGGTTAATTTTCTTCCATAATGGTGGTAACTTGCAGCTGAGGCCATAGGATGTTTCAAAATTATTTATGCAATGTTAGCCACTCTTTTGGACCCTGGATCTATTTTGTTTTTCACAGTGAGAGCAAGAGCAAGAAATAGGTTAGCTGGGGACAGGCTCCGAGTCCCAGTCACCCTGCAGAAACAAGTGAGCTATTAATTGAGTGTTCTGTTAATATCATAGGGGCCTATGAAATATTCAGCTCCCTAACTGAGTTATTAAATGAGATCAACTTGCTGAGTAGCATGTTACTGATTATATTTATTCTCTGTTTTTCACTCGAATTTCAAGTGCAAAATTAACCCACAATGATCTCAGGAGCCTGAGAAATATATTATTTTAATCACTCTTTCTTCAAGCATTATAGATGAGTTTAGCATGAGGAAGCCAGTGATTATATTTTGGAAGTGAGAAATACATCCCTTGATATGGTACTAAGAGATGCATTTTTCTTTCTTTACTTTCTCATTTCAAAGTATTGTCTGTTGGGAGGCACAACATGGCCAGCTTAACTTGGCTTTGGAATCTGCTAAAAACATTTCCTTAACCATGAACTTGAGACAGTGGTTAGAGTAAATTATTGGAATCTCTATAATGTATTATCAGTAAGAACTGTACCTTTGAAAAAGTTTAAAAGTTAAGTATATTTAATGATGCCTAACATATTTTATTGGCTGTGTTTAACAAAAGGCACTATGCCGCAGTTGTTTTTGACAAGCATGAAAACATCACAGCATGAGACTGCAAAAGGAATTATGGAGAGAAATTACAAGTGATCCATCTCTCAATGAATTATCCACCTCAATAGCCCGCAGAACTCAGCTACCAATTAACACCTACTTTATTACATGTTGGGATGTACTTAATAACTTTCATGTGTTTATGCACTATTACCTTGACTGATGCCTCTTGTACAATTAGGCATAATTGGCATATCAATATGCAAAAGTTAAAAGGATTAACCCTCTTAAAACTAATGAGCATTTCTGTATCCAGCTGCTAAATGAGACAAAATTAGCATTTTTCACTTTTGGGCAGGATTTTATCATGCAGTTTCTCATTGTTGATATTACCTTGTTACATAACTTTAGTTTGGAGGGTTATATGTGGGACGGCTAGAGAATCAAGAGTTTTCCAAAGTTAAATTAGCTATAATTATCCCAGGTTTTGTTTCCGCATACTTAGCCTGGGCAATATGTATTCCTCGATAAGGAACAAAAATAAAAGTTACTTTTGGTTATGGGTGCTCAGTGCATAATTATATAAAAGGGGTATTTTAGTGAGGATATGTCATTTCACCGAGAAAACTTGGCTCAGAGATACTGTATTGAAAGCTTGCCATGGCACTAATTTTCTTTCTGTCTCAGTTCTTTTCATCTTTTTTTTTCCATGTACAATTTTCTGACTAGATACTGACAGAATGTAAAGTATTGTGGCATATTTATTCAAACAAGCCTGTTAAAGATATCTGCCCAGGCTAAACTAAGAACTTGATTTTTCAGAAGTTGGAGGTTGGGATGAGGTCAAGGGGGGAGGTTTTGAACTTAGGAGAAGTGAGAGGAGATATATACTAAAAACATGTGCATAGGTTCACATACAGTATGGTTTGCTGTAACAGAGACACATACATTTAATCTGTACAGAAAAAAATTGCATCCTATTAAATTATCTATGGTGTATACATACTATTTTTCACTCACATATCAACTATGCAAAGCTAATATGGACTTATTGGAGTATATAATAATACAAGTATCTGATATCACATTATTATTATTTCACTTACTATGAAAAATGATAAAAAAAGATGCCAGGGTCAAAGCAATTAAATAATTTTGTCATTAATTCATAAATTCCTCTTTACAAATTTTGCTTAAATAAAAATATGTTTAATATGACAACTCAGAGCACAATATAAAATTCTATGTTTGTCGTAAGAGCCTCTATTCCTGGTATCTTAAATAGAGGAGTAATTTGAAATATAGACATTTATTCATCCCTAAGCTATGCAAATACAGGTAAATTTACTTGTTGAATTAGAAGTTTTGATTGCTTAAGTGCTGCAGGGAAACATTCCAGAAAAGCAGGTATCAATACTCCATTAGTATTGTGTTAGTGGGATGCATCATTTTTGCTACACACCAAACAATTATTTTTATGTGCTTAATAAGACCAATGCCTTTTCAAAATTCCAAGAGGCTACTCTGCTTCCTAAGACATGTTGGAGAGCTGGGAAGGTTTGGACCTAGAGTGACATGGTTAGTAAGAACGTGTATCTGTGAGAGCCATCTGGAAACCATCCTTGGTGGGAGGGAAAGCTCTGTGGTCACAGTGATTTGTTGTTATACTTGCACTCTGGGCACTGGAGTGAGACCTCTTTAAGGTGGACTGCTGATTTACCCAAATGTGCTAAACACAGAAGCAGAAGGCTTATTGAGCCTACATGGGGGCAAGTAGAGTGCCTCTTTAAGGGCTAAAAAGGCTAATATGCAATCAGAAAATAGCCAATGCAAAACATTTAATGTGGCTTTGATATGATTTATAAGATTGATGTCCAGCCTTCTAGACAGTTTAGAATAGAAATTAATGAAGAGCTTAAATAGCCCCAGTCAGGGAACTACAGACATAGGATTTGCAGGCAGGAGCAGTGCCGGCATTTAATACTGGTGTCTTAAGCAGCAACATGTATGAACACTCACCATTTTCGTAAACCTCGCAGAAGTGCATCACTGCATTCCTGGCCGTCACAGACAGGGATATATATATATATATATATATATATATATATATATATATTTTTTAGTGTTCAAATGAAGGTTTAGGTCAAGCCATTCCTAACCATTTACATACAATACTCCATGCACTTCTGTTAACAGACAGTGGCCCTTCATTTTTTCATTTTAATATGTTATAAGAAAAAAGAGGAAACAATTTTCTTTTGTTTCTTACTTCTGTGATTGTAGGCTACTTGCCAAAGTTGTGGCTAGCTAAAAAGGCAGACATAAAAATTGCTACTAAAAATATAAGCCTTCTGTTTAGCAGAGATTTTGAGAAATATTATGAGGCTGTAGGACTTATCCATGTTTACTTCAAATCAAGCTTATAGTTAGGTTTGAGGCTTTGTTTGTATAAATTGTCCTGAAGTGGATCCTGATATTTAATTAAAATGACACTAAATCACATTGAATTGATAAGACTTGGCATCTCAAACAAAGGTAATTGCCCGTATTGGTTTTGTGTAAAAATAGCGCTGCTTGGAAAATGTGCAGCCAACACAGACTGTCAACTCCATTTATAGATCAATATGTGAAAACCATTGATCAGGCAGGCATGTATAACAGTAACACTTTGCATTTATTTGTTGTTTTTATACCACATTAAGGCTTACAGGATTATAGCCTTCCTAAATATTTTGACTTCCTCATAAATATATGATCTGTTGCATGTTAATTAAATGAGAGGCTGCAACCATTTCTAAAACTGTTTTTAGTTTGATGATTTCCTTTTATTGCTGTGGATCTTGTGATCTGAAAATGGATTAGTTTCCTTCTGCATAAAGATTATTAAAGCTTATTTTAATGTGTCCTATTTAGTGTAAGATGTGATTGCCTTTTTGCTTTGAAAAATATACAGACAATTATTTTCTCTTAGCGAGTAGATGATCTTTTTTTATTAACTGGGCATTCTCACACTCAGGGTAGAATTATTTCCTGACATATTTTGTGCACCCTGTAGATGACAGGTCTTCTTGATTTCTCCTGATAAAATTTATTTTCTTTCTTTTCTTTTTATCTTGCTCTGTAGCACAGGCATCTGATCACAAACATTATGTAGAAAATAAACTGATCATCTCAATTAGATTCTAGACACACACAAATATAATTTGAATTCTATTTTTTCTGATTGGAGAACAAGCCTTATGAACTGTTCTTACATACTGCATTCTGCAGTTAAATCTTTCTTATCTCATCAGTGTAAGGACAGTGTTTTGTTCCTAATCTTTATTGGACTATTGTGGATGACATTTGTAAGCCATTTTGGTTTATAAGGAAAAGCTGGAGGACAGTGGAGTGAGACTCTTCATAGATCCAAACCTCTGATATGACTACGCAATAATGTGTCTTCCACTGCAATTTTCTTTGCCACTGATAGGTCAATTTTGTTGAGAAATCTTTTTATATCCTCTATATACATTAGGCGTACTGCTTTCAAGACAAAACTTGGTTTTATATATGATATTAAAACAGTAATAAAAGAGACAAGATTTCAGAAATAACAAAAAAAAAAAAAGAAAGAAAGAAGGAAATCATGGAATTCAAGGGTTACCTAAGGTAACTAGTATGCTGTGAAGCAAAAATGTTTATTAGCTAGATTTTTGATTTTACATAAAATGCCCTGGAGGAGAAAAGAAGAATCAAAAACCACTAGAGATTTCTTTCCTTGTCCTTGCCATCCCATGTTATCTCATGCTGTGAAAAATCTTTAACTCTGTTTACCAAGCACAAATTGGACTTGCCAAAGGTTCAGGAAGTTTTCTCCGTGGTGTAGAGTCTGTACCTCAAAGAATGAGCCAGACTCTTGAGTTCATGTTCATGGTTGCATCATTTCCATTTTAACTTGAGCATAGCTAAATTTGTTTATAATCTCCTACTGATTGAACATGGCGCTGAATGTACATGAGATACATTTTTTTTAAGTTAGTCCTCTGATTACTAATTTGAATCCAAAACTCTAACCTTGTTAGCATCTGGACTTATTTCCATAATAACAACCCCTTCAGAACCTACAAAGTAATGAATAATTGACAACAAATGAAATGTTTTGATAGTTGTCGGCACAAAGCATGTTTAATGTTTTGTGTTGCTTCCTAGCTAATTATGTAGATGACACATTTGTCAGACCTTGACTGCCATTAGAAACGTGTTTCCAGAGGGGAGAAAAACAGGCTATTCATAGAGTAATTAACTAGAATGCTCAATGACCTGTGAGAGATTCAAATCGCTGCCAGTTCAGACATTGTTTTGTTACAGAAGCAGAGGGGTAATTAAAATTCCAAATTACAGTCCTATGATGGAGCATTTGTTTGTTGACAGTATACTCTTACTCTAGTTTGTTAATTCTTTTTTAAATTGCTTTTAATCCATTTTATAGCTTTAGGAGTTCCGTCTTTGAATTTACTGACAACTAATATTATGGTAAATTGTACTTCAATGGAGTACTGCTTGCCTCACAGTTTCAAAGGAGCACAAGGTGGGTGGGATAAAAATAGCTCCTTTCCTAAACTGACATATCAGGTTCTGTCAGTGGGAGTGTCACTAAAGTGGAACATCTTGTTAAATACTGCATTTCCAGTTCTGAATTAGGGGAAAATGTCATGGCAGAAAATACAGAGATAAAATGGGGAAGCAACTACAAACATCTAAAAAGGAGGAAAAAAACCTAATATCCCTACATGAAATGATTTATTAAGGTGTTCTGTTAACAAAGAGGAGGGGAGAGAGGTGAGAGCTGAGGTTGGTTTGGGAAAAGGTGCTGAGTTCAAGGCAGAAGATGCAACAGTCTGTAAGGAAAGCACCTATGGATCACTCAAAAAAGGGCATTTTTGTAGCAGTACCTTCAATCTCAGCTCAGTAACAAATATAAGATAATAAGTATTAGCCGTAAATTTTTTCAAGCCATTATTGGCGTAGTCTTACAAATCTGGAAGGCTGACATAGTCTAAAAAAATTCAGCTCAAGAGAAATATTTATTTAGGTTGCTGAAAGTGAGAATATAGTTTTATTAAAAAGATCTGACAGAAGTCACACGGCGTTGGATGCAAGCGAGCTGACAGAGGCATCCAGTGAATGTTGATTATCCCGAAGTCACTGTCAGCTAGGATTGATTTTCACTTTCTCCGTTTATGTAACGGTTCCTGTAATACAGCTGACCCCGAATCACGTTAACTTGTCATTTCTCTGCATGGATCAAGAAGAGATGAGCTGAAAATAGCTAGATACTGACCTTGAACTTGCCAGAAAAGTGAGAAGTGACAGTGGGGTTTTTCTGTAGTACATGTACAAAGATTAAGGCAAACTGTTCCTCTGTTGAGTTCACTGTAGCAGCACAAGGGGGCAGAGCAGTACTAGAGATTACAGGTAAAACAGATTCTGCACCAGCATATAAAGGCTCTGAAATACCAAGTTAAGCCAGAGGTCTCATTTTACATCTTAGTGTAGACATAAAGGAGAATTACTGATGAATCAAAATCTTGGGTCCCCTGATGTTCATAATCAGTAATCTAAAAGTGTACATTCTAATTAAAAAAGGTTACCTAATACTCTGTGTGGCAGCAATTATGCTTTTCCACTAAATTATTTGCACCATCTCTTATTTAATTCATATAGTATTCTTTACTCTTAAAATAAGTGTGAAGACTTTGGAATCATAGTCACTACTATTAAGAGGATTTTATGGAAAATTCCTAAGGTGATATGTATCATTTCAGGTACAATTATATCAGAAGCTGAGAAAAGTCTTTTTATACTTATTAAGTATCAAATCCACCGAATTAAAATTGGACAGTGTTATATGGTGATGTACATGCACAAAGAGGTAAAATGCCAAACTGGTAAATAATGTTTGCCATTTGATTTACATTTGTCTATACCTTGTACCTTTTCCTATTTTCAAAAATCAGTTTTCAAAAATCATCATTATAACCTTGATTAATCTAAAACACAGTATGTTGAACGTTGTGCTTTGATTACTAGCACTAAGTTAAGCTAAATCATTGCTGTACCGATGCTGAATGTTTCTCATAAATGGCACTCAAAAAACTTGCCAAGTGAAGCAGAGAACTGAAGCAGGTTGAGAAACAGAAGAAAAAACACTGACTTGATTATCCCCTAGGTTGTAAATGCCTTATGCAATGGCATGGGAGCATCTTTGCATGTGTGATGGCACAGTAAATTGCAGACCTCTATAGCAACAAGATCCTTTCTTGCATACAATGGATTCTTTCTCTGTGTATACACACACATACACACACACATATCTATTGTACCTATATATGTATATACCTATTTCAGAAAGAGATGTATATAATATTTATGTTTTTGAGCTCATTTTTGTATTCTAGGAAACATAACCACAAACATATATTTACAAACTGAAACATCAAGATTGCTTCAATACTCTTCTCCCCATAGATTTAACACAGGACAAACTGACAATGTAAAGATCTGAGAAATAAGTAGAATTCCAGTTTCAAGGATGGAATAAATAGGAGATCATTTTTGTTACCAGAAATGAGGTTGAAAATATTCAGAATACCTATGTCATCACAGAAATCTATAATACCTAGTTTCTGGCCTCACATAGAAGAAAAATCTTGTGCTTCTAGAATATAAGTTCTCCAGCATAGGTTTTGGGTGTGTGTATGTGTGTGTGTGTGTGTGTGTAGGAGGGGTGAGGATGGAATGGATTTATAGTTATAAAATTGGTGTGTCTCAAACTGACGTCTTTGAAAGCAATTGTGAGGAGCAGTCACATTCCCTTAGTGACACAAGTCTACACGATCTTTTGCATTCCTTCTTCTAGGAGTGTGCAGAAGACCTTTTGCATGCCCTCTCCCAGTGGTAGAAAACCCATTAGTAAATGGTTGGTTAGCTTCTGCTTCTGAGGTCAAGGCAGGCATAAAGGTGTTGGCTGCTAAAACACTTCCCCAGAGTTGTTTTTTCCCTTCCCCTCAGTATGTAAGGCTTTTAATAAGGGACTTTAGTCCCTCATGTGTTCAGATTCAGTTTATTGTTGCCATCTGTTTAATCACCCTCTCAGGTTTGTGTTGGGAAGCATGAAAGTATTTTATCCAGTCTTTGAATCCCTGTGTTCCTAAAGAGATGTGGGCAAAGTACACGTCAGTTTTCAAAGAGCATATTAAAAACTGATGAGCAGAACCATCTCAAAACAATACTGTGTAAGAAAAAGACATTATTTTTTACATTAATTCATGTTGCAAGTAATTAGCAAATGTTCAGCAGTGTAGCACTTTCTCCCAGAAATGATGCCATCTTCTTTACATGCATTTTGTATGCTTCTCCTTTCAGATGAGGAATTTTTATGTTTCCCATTCACTTCCAAAGCATTGGCAGTAAGTTTACTGGGAGAAGGACATGGGATTTGAGTTGTAACACAGTGTACAGCTGTCATAGGTTAAGCAAGTTTAAGGATATGCTAAATTGGGAGATAAATCATTTATCCCAAAAATGAGGATGGAATCTTTGGAGAAGATGAAAATATCCAGAGGAAGTTCAATTACTTAATATTTATCCTCTTCCTCCTCATTATTATTATCACTATTGATTTCCATCCTTTTATTTTCTGGTGAAGCACCAGCATGTTGTTTCTGGTGACTGTAGTCACCATGATATAGTGTCTTTTTTTCATGTGTAAAACCTTTGATAACAAAGTTACATTGACAAGGACCTCACTCATTTATGTCCAAAGTATTTTATACACCACCATTTGAGTGAAATAAAACATAATATAAAATGGAACAAAACCAAATTCTGGTATTTAAGTAGCAAAAAAATTGTGGTGGTCTGGCTCTGAAAACCAAAAATAAATAAATAAATAGATCAGGTGATTATACTTCATAAATAAAACAAAAAATCTAAATGGCTACTAATGTTTTATTTTTATTTATCTGTGAGGAGGTGATTTCAGTTGTGTTGTTTTTTTTTTTTCTCCTGAGATTCCAGGATATTGGATTAATAATGTATTTGAAAGCATCTAGAATTATAGTCTTGTTTTTTTATGTGAATGCCCTTCCACAATATCATAAACACAAACTAGAGCTATTCTTGCCTCATAATCTTATTTATTTCAGTGGAGGAGGAGTAGTAAAGATGACACTAACTTTCCTCCACTACTTTTGGACACCTGACCTGCTTTCTTTCCCACAGGGTAAAAGGAAGCTGCAGTCTTCATATTTCCAATGAGAAGGGACATGTGTCTCCTTGCATTGAATTGTCTTAGATCATATCATGTAGCACAAAGTGACCCAATATAGGAAGACAGGAAAACAAAGTGACAGTTTTGTTTGCTCAAATATAAACACCAACATCAAAATGTGGAGGCAAAACCTAGAGGCCCATTGCTATATCACAGGAATTAAATAGCAAGACTTGATATTCTGTACTTGTATAAAATGTATTCAAGGCATAGTCTATAATCAGCAGGAAAAGGATAATGAATAAATAAGCTTAGCTCAGGTTAGACAAACTGAGTATAACTTACTACTGTTTTTAAAGCCCAAAAGAAAGTGAATCTGGCTGATATTTGATAATACATCATGCACTGTGGTCTTACCTAGTGATCATAGCCTAACAATGGGTGACCTGCCATGTCAGCTTCCTCTTTTACCATAAAGTATTGACAGTGTTAATGCCAGTAACATGTGATCAAACAGACAGGAAAGAAGTTTACATTCCTGGATGTGCTATCCTTAACCTCCATGCTTTTAATATCATAGCATAAAAAAAGAAAAGAAAAATAAAAGGAAAGAAGGAAGGAAAGAAAGATAGAAAGGAGGGAAGGAAAGACATTTTCTTTTTTTGTCTTGAAAATACTGAAGAATAAGATTTTACTGTCACAGAGATTATTAATTTGGCATCTTCATGGTTCTATTTACAACACCTTTGGGTTAATAAAGCTCTAAATATAAGGGAACATTATAATTGTTATTTTTACCCTGAAATCTTCTAGCTTATATTAAAAAATCCTAGAAAATGTTACTCTAATAGGGTGTGCTAAAGTCCCTGCACTAATAATTTCCTGCTCACTAGTTGTCATCATCCCAACCCTGAAGTGGGTGATCAAGTCAATTACTTTTATCTGTTCATTCATTAGTTCACTCTTTTATTCATTTGGCAGATACTTATTGGCACCTATATGTTAGAACTGCTTTGAAAGCTGGGGACACAAAACAAAAAGGTTCTGTCTTCTCTTGGAGTTTACATTCAAGTGAGATAGAATCCTTGTCTTGGGATAGCCCAGGCTAGACCTGTTTGCTTCCTAGATTTCATCATTGTCACTATCAGTGTCTCCTCACTCTCAATACTGGCACTGGCATCCTGTACCTTACATTTTGTCACAAATATTGTATATAACATTTAAAATTGACCTATGAAATAAGAGACCTTCACCATGTTTTCCCGTACATGCATTTCTCTGTGTTGTAAATCTCAAATGAAATTTAAAAAAAAATTGAAATTGTGGAAATTCCATTGATTTGCCTACTTCAAACTCTTTTGCACACTCTAACCTATTCCTCATGTCTTGTTTCTTTTGGTAGATGCAAGTTATTAGATTACTTTCTTTGGTAACAATTCAAGTTGCAAGTATTCTTAACTGGCTAAACTTATAATGCCTTTTTCTTCATCATCCATTCTTATTCCCCCGTTCTTTGTCTTTATGAACTTGTAATAAATGTTTAACTGGTGTAGAAATAATGCTTTTCATGAATACAAATTAAAAGTATTAGTATGTATACTTGACATCTATGACTGTTTTGCTTTCAACGTGAAAACTTGATACAGATCCAATTTAGACTTTTTACAGAGCATTCAAAATTTTCACCAAGTTCTTGACTTAAACAAATGCAAGCAGAAATAGAGTTTAACATCCAGGTTTTGAAATAAACCAATCAGTTGACCAGTTTAAAGATTTAGCAACACCTAAAGCAAAATGATTCTTAGAAATTTCTGAATAAAGTCATACCTCCCTTTATTTCACTTCACAGATACTATTTTTTCATGAATTGAAAGTTTATGGCAACTTTGAGTCCAAGTCTATTGCTGCTATTTTTTTCCAACAGCATTTGCTCATTTCATGTTTCTACGTCACATTTTAGTAATTCCTGTGATATTTCAAACTTTTTCATTATTATTATATTTGTTATGGTGATGTGTGATCAGTGATCTTTGATGTTACTGTTGTAATTGTTGTGGAATTTTTTAGAAATAAAATATTTTATAATTAAGGTATGTAATTTTGTAGATATATTGCTGTTGCATGAATAATAGACTACTGTATAATATAAATATAATTTTATATGCACTGGGAAATCAAAGCATTCATGCAAATAGCTTTATTCTGATATTAGCTTTAATGTGGTGGTCTGAAACCATATCCACAATGTGTCTAAGACCTGTACTTGATCATACACAAAATAGGTTCTTTTGAAACCTCACAATTTCTTATTTTTGGAAGAGTGCATAATTGGACAGCAGTCTTGCTATGAGAATGGACAAGGAAACCCAGATAAGATCCTGGATGCATTAAAGAGAATTCTTTTGTACCCTTTGACTCTCAGTCTGTGCTTCTCTCCACTCATGCTGACCCTGATGATTCGGAGCTTCCCCCTTAACGTCTGACTGCTTAGCTGAATCCAGGCTTTGAACATTTGTGTTCTCCAAGATCGCTAACATATACCTAGAACTCTGATAGCTTTCTTTTACTTATGCTTCAAGGACTTGTTTAAGAACAATATTGACTTCATATATACTAGCGACAAGAGGCTAAAACAGGAGTTAGAAACAATGGCTGACCTAATTTGCCCATAAATATTTTTCTTTCTGGGATGGCATTTTTAAAATTTTGAATTTGAAAACTCTTAGATGCAGCTGCAATATCTTCATTAGTTTATGCTACCTGGTTGGCCCTGAAGACATTTCATTTTGTGATCTTAAAGTTATTCAAGTTACTATTCAGAATTGAGAGCATAATGTATCCCGTCAGAAGATGACAATTGTTAACTATCAATTTGAAAATGTAGAAGATGACAATTGTTAATCATACATTTGGAAATGTAGTCTCTACAACATTTAACTGGCAGCGTGAAAATATCCTATTATATTGCTAAATATGAATTTTCTTATTCAAATTTTTCCATTTGGGATTAATTTCAATTTTAGACTCTTACATTATTATAAATTAACAAACAACTTGCTGCTCTTTGGACAACACTAAAAACACCTGTGATTATCCAAGGAAATAGTGTTCTCTTGTCGTCAAGTTATTTTCTATTTTTTTTAGTTTATCTATATTTTAACTTTTGTGAGTTTTGTTAAATATTTTTCCAAACTTGATGATGAGCTGCTTTGTATTTAAAGTAATGCAGTGCACTTCTAAATATTATAAAAAAGAATCACACCAGGCCCTTAGAAATGAGAAATGATGCTATCTGTCTGTTCACAATATTATACAAAATTTAAATCAACTTAAATTTGACTAGTCATCTTATTACTTATCATTTATTTTACATTTTTACTAATTAAACTTAATTTGTAGAGTATTAAACTTTGTTAGAATTTTTATTTCTTTTCCAATTGACATGTAATATCCCATAAAAAATGAAGCACACGGAAAATGGACTCTGCAACATCTCAACTCAACTCCTTATTGCCAAATTTTTTTTCTGGAGTATTGGCTTTACCAAATTGGAAGCTGTAGGCCTTTATGGAGAGAAGTCAGGGTCACAGGAGGAAGAAAAATAAAACACCTTTGAAACAAGATCAAAAGGCTCTCAGAGATCTCTAGACTTTATCTTGCATGCTAAATCCAACCTAAAGATCTGTTTTATCTGGCCCAGGAGTGCTTTTTCCTTCCTGTATTTTAATTGATCTGACATTTTAATATTGTGAGCTTCCACAAAAATCTGTGTATGTGACAGATCTCAAAATATCATGTATTCTGGCAGCAGAGGGCTGGCTCCCCAAAAAACAGGCAATAACCAGCTAAAGGTAAGTAGATGTTGCTCTGTCTAGATAGGGCATGTGGCCTCTAGTTCACAGCACTCAAACCATGACCCTTTCACTGGGTCCTGAGTTGGCAATGCCAGCTTTAGCATATCTATTCCAACCTTCTTTAAATGTTCACTATGGACAAAGAGAAACTGTGTTATCATTCAGGTAACTGCAAAACTCATGTTTCCATTGAATATAACTTGTGTAAGTTGCCTTTTCTAGGTGGGAATAAAGTTTGGAAATACATTTCTGTATTTTAGGTGGTTATTTACATCAATGAAACTTTGGAAAACTCGCTCCTCTACTGATTCCTAGAGACGCTAATTAAAGCCCCCATGGCACACAAATCTGTAATGACAAATCAAAGATTCAGGTCATGGGGAGATGTGGCAAGCCTTTAGCCCTGAAGTGGTCCCTCCAGGTCCAGTCATAACTGTCAGGACAAGTGTCATACAAAGGTTGTAATGCTCTCGTTTGTTGGTTATAAGTTTGGTACATGTTCAGTGTTTTGACCAGTAACATTTGACTCCAACTAGGATTAGAATTATTTTTAGGCAATGTAAGCCAGGCATAAATCATTCCCTCAAGTACATTTACATGATGGCTACCTTCAATTGTACTTCCTAGGAGCAAACAGGAGTCTGGAGATTATAAACATGAACTAGCGTTGAGCAGACCTAGGAGAAAAACCTGGCTATGCCTCTTACTTACTGTGCTATTTGGGGCAAATTTCTTCATGGTTTGGGGGCTTCCTATATCCACATTTTTAAACTAATGTAAAAATATCAGTTACCTATAGACCAATGAAGATTAAAGGAGATGCTAATTGTGATATCTGCGCACATAAGAAGTATTCAAAATTATAGAAAATTTCTATTATAATCATGCTATTTATTTGAATAATGTTCCACCAACCTGGCTCTATAGCTTTGAACTGTCCTGTGGGCCCCATGGTGTTTGACCAACACCTTTCAGAAAACTGGCTCCAATATTCATCTGTGTTCTGAAACACTTTGATTCAACTACCTGAATTCTTACTCGACCTGTTCTTGATTTATTTAAGCTTCTGATTCTTCAACAGATATTTTCTGATATCTGATACTGTTTTTACAGTAATGCCTGCTGGTTCTATCCTCAGCTATGATTCAGAGTTAGTTCTTATGTTACAATAATACACATGTTTTTATTGAGGGGCATCTATTACGTACATGGCACTATGCTAAGTGTTCTAACAGAGACTTGATTAAACCCTCAAACTAAATGATAGAACTGAGACATGGATGACTGATACCAAAGCCCAACCTTTGGCCATTCTAAGCCACAGTCGGTATTATAGAACCTAAGCCCTGAAAAATCTGCCCTGCTATAGATCCCATGGTGACATGCTGCTGTCTTCACTCTGGCTCAGAGAACAACTGAGAAGCAGCTACGTATTCTGTTTTTATGCCAGTTAAAATTCTCTTCAACTTTACCTAACATATTTTCAACCGGCTTTTCCCTCATCTGAACTCCTATAGCAATTATTCATTTTATTAATTACATGTTTTTTTTCATTACATACAGCTTTAGTGTATTCCTTTGTTTTATTTTTAAAAATTATTGGGCTTCATTGTTGTTCAACTTTTTATATTTTCATATTATATATCTCCTACTAATGTGAAAACTCCTAAAAGTCAAGACGTCATGCCTAAACTCAACTGAACCTGGCTGAAAATGAGCGTTTAATATTTTTTTTTACAAGTAAAGTGCTTTTAAAAAAATTAAAATATTATGTGGCTAGTAGCACCTAATTATATCTCTTCCAGTTTCTGAAGAAAAAATCTCTGTAACAAAAATATATAATTTTTGATCTATACAATAAGATTAAGAAAAAAATTAGAATCTAGGAGTATCTCATAACTATAAAAATAAAGAAGCTGAATTGAGAACAGGAAAACCTGAATAGTCCATCTATGCTTCTCATCATGGACAGTGAAGTCATCATTGCATCCACTGAGGCTGAAATACATAGCTCATCTCTTTGACTGCCTGCTTTGTAATTCAGAAATTATGGCATATGTGCCAACCAAAAACCAGGCAAGAATCCCTGCGCTGCACAGGTGTTGTTTTATGAAACAACTAGAATTCTGATGCTCTTTATCCTTTCCCCACCTTTTTATATCCACTCAGAGACTGAAACTCCCAGAAAATACCATTGTAGAGATAGTAGGGAATTGGCAGTGGGATAAGGCATCATTGGAATTATAGTAACCACAAATATATAACTAAAGGTGGAGCTAGAATTACCATGAACAGGGTGGGCTGGGACTTGATTTTCTATACACATACATATGTAAAATTATATTTAATTATATATGCATATATAATTTAATATAATTACATTTAATTATATATGCAAAATATGTATACATCTATATACTACATATAATAATATACACTATTAATGATAGAAAATTGCACATAAATATTATTTAATTATATATAATTAAATTATATATTTATGTATACATATATACGTGTGTGTGTGTGTGTGTGTGTGTGTGTAATTAGTCCATTATGTCAGAGAATAAGGCAGGGAAAACTAAATGATGTTCCTACCTGTATCCAGCAGAACTATATTTGGACGTCTTATTAACTAATAATTTGATGGAGAATGGTGTTTGCCCGACTGCTCTCAAGTTGTTTGATCTAACGTCAGCCACCCATGTGGATAATGAATTCAGTCCAGAAATAGTCACATGACCTTTGTAGCCATTATAGATTACACTTGGCCCCATGGAAGAGAGATGTGAACATATTGGCTTAAATAACTGTTGGGCTTATTTTTGTGTGTAGCAACAATGCAGAGGTAGTAACTACCTGGCAGTTGTAGTGCTTGGCCAAAATATCAGATACAACCTTCTATCTTTCCACTCATCCTGTTTAGAATGCAATTTATTTCCTATTGCTGATCTTCTCATGGCCATCAGATGGCTGCTTTACCTTTAGCATATCAAGTGCATTCCAGGCAAGAAAGAAGACAAGTTAAGGTCAAAAGGCCTGTGCAAACTTAACCTACTCTTTTAAATAGTTCCCATGGAAAGTGCATTTAGTGATTTCTTCTTGCATCTTGTTCAAAACTGTATCTTTACATGTTCCCATTTAGCTTCAAGGAAGGCCAATATATGTAATTTTTGATCAAGAGACTTCCCTGCTGCAAACAAAGTAATATCAGATAGAGAAAAGGGCTGATAAATTATCAGAGTTAAAGGATAGAGTGGATTAAGGGTGAGGTGGGAGTGAAGATGTTCCTAAGAGCATGCAGGGCTTTGTAGTCTACTATAAGGAGTTTAGATTTTATTATCTGATGCACAGTCAGAAGCCATTGAAGGATTTTAATCAGATGAGTCTCCCTGCTTGGTGGAGAGCAGGTTAGGAGAAGAAGAAAGAAAATGAGAGTGCTATTAAGAAGTTCAAGCTATTCTTGACCCAGTGAATCATGAGTACTTGTGCTAGATTGGTTGAGTGGAGACAGGTGGAAGAAAATAAATAATTTTTAATCATAGAATTGAAAAGACTTGCAGATGTATTGCATGTAGGTAGAGAAGAAGTAGGAAGGCTTCCACGTGTTTAGATAGAGAAACCAGACTGATGATAATGGCAATCACTGAGATGGGAAAGAACAAAGAATGATACAGATTCGGGAAGATTTGGAAAGTTAGAGATTTCAGTGACACATCAAAGTGTCAAGTGGACAATGAATTGTGTGGGTTTGAGCTCAGGCATGCCCTGTAGCTATAATTTTGATGCCAACAGCTAACAGATGATATTTAATGGCATAGAAATATCGAAGATCCCATTGGGACAAAGTGTAGACATAAAAAAGAGTTTAAGTCTGCAGGGTAAGGCTGCAGAGAGGTTGAAAGAATGACCAGAAAGGTAGCCATGAATCAAGATATTTCTATTAATTTCAATTATAAGTACCTGTATATATGTTTCACCTAAGAGACTATAGATTCAGTGTCTTAGTTGGCAAAAATACTTCATAGGAAATGGAAATGAGGCAAAAGTAGTGAATCTGAATATTGATGTTATAACCCAAAGATACAATTAAAACAGAGATGTTATTTCATGTATTAGTATTTTAGATGTAATTTATAGTCATATATGTATATATTTACATATATAAGTACTATTTTCTACGCACATTTGAATGTATGCTCTAATAAAATCTAAGCAATATTAGATATCATTATATGTTTTGAATGTTATTTTTCTTGAATTGGTAGAGGAAAACTTAAAATACATTTTGTACTTTTAACTTTCGCAGAAAAGGTGTAGATTCTGTTTCAAGAGACGCAATCTCTCATTGCAACATCACAAGGACTAGGAAAAAGTCAGAATGTCTAGAAAATGATAACTGGTTTCAACATGTAAAGTAAATGTTCAAAGAAAAAAATCAAAGAGCAAATGTCAAAGTAAAGATATAGAAATAAACTACAGACAGATAATAAAGATAATTCACAAAACTAAAAAAATTTAAAAAAACTCTATTTTTATCTTGAGTAAATTGAGTGGATATTTTTAAACTTTGTTTTTCATTTACAGTTTGCCCCAGGATAAAAAGATAAGCTCTATTAATCAGAAAAGGTTAATGGCATATTATTTCTTTGTTCATTTGATAACAGTTTCTAGACCAAGTTGTTTGTAAGTTCTGCCCAAGTGGACTCTTGTAGCTTAGCAGCAAGGCACATGAAAATATCAACTGTGTGTTTGATTTTAACCACTTAAAGAAAAAAAAATCCCACAAGGAACATTATAGAATGTATAAAATTAATCATTTTTCAAGAGGTCTTTTCCATTTTTATTATTCTTGGTTTAATTTCCTTCCCAATTTGGCCCTCAGATATACATTTTCGTACTGGAAGATGTGTTTGTGGCGACAGTCCTTTGAGTTAACTCGCATTTATCAAACAATTCCCTCTCACCCAAAAATTCCCAGAGTAGTCACTACTAGCAATTCTCCTTTATTTGTACTCTCCATTTGTACCTGGTGGATTCTTTATTATATTAATACATAAAACCAACTCTGCCAGACTCCCTATGGTTACAATTATTAAGGTTGTAGCTGAAATGATATCTCTCATATTGATCTTCAACCAGAAGTTCTTGTCCTGAAGCTTTTGTTTCACATTAAGGCACTAATGATTGCCTCCACCAAATGAGCGGCTTAATAGTCACAAAAAGCAGAATGAAAAGACTTTGATCATCGTCTTTGAGAGCACTGTAATCCAACGTCTTTCCCATCTATAATTGGCAAACACTAACAGAGCTTTCAATTTAAAAAAACAAACAGAGTGCTTTCAAGAAACTTTTTTTTTTTTTTAATGAAAATCCTCTCCTTTTGTGTTTGTTTGTGTGGAGTATTTTTAGCCCTGCACACTTTATTTGCTTTCCAGTTCCCACAAAGATTGTTTTCCTATGAATTATTTTTAATATTCTAAAATTTTCACAATGTTTTAATTTTATTTCTGTAAGAACTGAGGTGTTATAAATCCAGTTAAAATGATAGAAATTAGGAAACACTTTAGAGTGCCTATTTGATTTATTTGTTGAGAGAATTGGTACAGATTAATCAGGGGGGTCTCTCCCGTGTCTGGAGGGACAGAGGAACTACTTGATAGTTCTTTCATATTCACATCTCCTCCTGGAAAACATAGAATAATGACTCTATAATGAAGCTCTTATACAAACAATGTATCCTGAAAAAATATTAAAAATTTTTTGTAATTGATCAAATGGGGAAAAAAACTCTTTAGGTATTAATTAGACATATTAACGTTATTCACTTCACTGCTAAAAAAGTAACAACACTATGGAGACTTTTCATATCCAAATTTTAAATCAACTTCATATTGTAGACTATTAATTTTCCCTAGGAGCCCACAGATGCATAATTTAAAAATGGACACTCTGTAGTGGTGAACTTATGCATATATAGAAAGAAAACAAGAGGGGGTTAAAAGACATCAAGCCTGAATTTTTATGCATCATTATTTCTTTAATGCATCTCCTGGGCCCCTAAACCAATGAACTGAGAGCCTTGGGAAGCCTCTAGTCTGACCCGAGTGGAAGAAATGAGGAAGGGCACAAGTATTATCAGTGCTCAATGCTGTTAAAATACTCACAGAAGACTAATTTGAAAATGTATTAACCACATAGTAAGTTAAGGCCTTTCATAGATCAAAAGCTAAGTTTTGGGACAGGAAATGACTGTTGGAAGTAATTGGCTGGTATTCAGGTAGGAAAGACTGGAGGAGAGAATGCTGGGATAGAAAATTACCTGATATATTTTAAGGCCTGTGGTTGGCAGAGGTCCCTATGGTAATGATCTGCTTCCACTGGTGTTTCTCCCCTTAGAAGACACATGCCTAAAAAATGGAAGCTCTGATATCTCCATGGATATGGGGTAGGCTTTTGCATAGATGGAGGGAAAATCGCTTTTATTTTCAACCACAGATCTTGGGGTGACTAATACTTTTTACAGTCACCTTCAGAAGTCACTATGATTCTTTTAGTCTTAAGACTTCTTCCTTGAACTTATAAATCAATATAATATTTTTGGGGAGGCCTTTTTAACTACTGCAAACCTCCGATAACTCTAGGGCTATAAAAGATGGTCATCTTGAAAATTCAACCTAACAGCAGATGTACTTAAAATAAGAAAAAGGAAAAGTTAAATTCAAGTCATAGAATCAGGTATCTACTTGAATAATAATAAAATAATGTAGTTGAACAATTAGTAATTATTCAAGCTATATTTAAGTAATTATATCTAGATGATTGGATAGTCATATATATGCAAAAATGACTCTGGGCTTTGGGAAGCTACTTACTTAATATTACTGAAAAACGACTAACAACTAGGAAAATCTGTATAAAAATCATCTTTTACTGGTCAGTTCTTTTGGTTGCAAATGTAGAAACCCAATTTAAACCAGTTTAACTAGAAAAAAATGTGTCCTCATAGCCTGTATCAGTTATCTATTGTTGCATAGTTAATAATCACCAAATATTTATTTAACTTATAAATCTTCATTTTGGGTGGGACTCAGTAGGGAAGAATCATTTCATTGCCTGGGGCAGCTCAACTCAGATTTACTTCCAAGATGGTTATTCACATGGCTGGAAAATCAATGCTGCTATCTCCTGGGAGCCCAACTGGAGCTGAGGGTTGGGTGTGGTAGGGAGGGCTCTAAATCCTTTCCATGGCCTGTTTCAGCTTCTTCATGGCACAGTGACAAGGTTCTAAGAGTTAGTGTCTCAAGAGGACAGGAAGTTGTAAAACCTTTTATGTACTGGTTTTGGAAGTCATATAGTGTCACCTTTTTTTGTGTGTGTGCCAGTTACAGACCCCGTGATTTAAGAGAAAGGAATATAGATGAGAAAAGCATAAACATCATGTTGTGATGGAATGGCAGATCTTGTGAACACCTTGGAAAACAAAATCTGCCACATAATCAAAATTTAGAAATACTCTATCCTCTACCTCAGCCCCCTTCTCCTTTGAATACTAGCTTCTTTTTCTCCTGCTATAGATAATCATCCTCAATAAAGTGAATAAGATGAGAACTGGCAGTCCACATGCATAAGGAGGTCTATTGTCAAAGAAAAAGTCCTTCCCTGTCAGTTCGATCCAGAAAAATCTTGGGTAAAAACTCTGATTGGCTTTGTTTTGATCATGAAGCCATTCTTAGACCAATGGTTAGTTAAGTTGGTTGGGGCCTTAAAATACAAGGACTTAAGAGCAAGGCTATAATTTGGGTACCACCAAGATAATTTCATTGGATTAGGAAAGGCTTTCTTCACGCCCACCAAAAGGGGATAACATTCAGAATAGATAACATAAAGAATATCCACTGTAAGATCTGATAACAGGAAAAGGCTTTTGCACTTTTCTACCTTTTACTTTCTATTGCATATTCATTTGCTCATTCATTCCATATCTGTGCACGTAGATCTGACAGGCAATATTCTATATTAGTGATGGTCAAAGGGTGATCTAGAGATTCCTGGGGGTTCCTTGTCTTTCAAGGGATCCCAAAGGTCAAATCCATTTTCATAATAATTCTAAAATACTCTTTATATTTACAAAAATATAAACCAATCCTCTCTTCTCACTGAATTTGTCTTTGTTTTGGAAAATGCTTTTCTCACTACATTTTTCTTTGTTTTGGAAAATGCTTATTTTCATAAGTATATGGTATTTATGTTAATAGAAAATGATTTATTAATGCTGTGTATAAATTGATTAATACATAGGTATTTTTAAAAAATTTCTGTTTTAGTTCCTAATGTGATAAATATTACTGTATACATTTCACATTGACAAAGTTTTAAGGTCTTTAAAGGACCTAAAATTTTTTTTGAGAGTGTAAAGTCCTCTGAAAATTTTTGAGACCCTTTATCAAGTCAAGAATCTGGCATCCAAGAAAGCAGACTAAATCTCTGCTCCAGAGCATAGCAGAATGGCTAACCTACTTCAAGAAGGATTCCAAGATTTATCATACTGCAATGTACTTGTCTATCTAATTGTCATTCTCTTCCCTAAGACTCTAAGTTCTTAAAGAATAAGGGTTTTTGTATTACTTTCAGGAAAAAAACATGTTAAAAATGATAGCTATTGTTTTTACAAAGAGAACTACCAAAAAGTACTCAGTTTTATGCATCTATGAACCCCAACTGAGGGATAAAATTTCTATTTAGTACTAATTTACTCTTAGAGTGGCAAAAAAATGAGGTTGAGAAGTTATCAATTAGTTTGAAAGTTCCCATTAAAATTTTAAAGTTATCACAAGCTGATATTGCCTAAATGTTGTCTAAAGGGACTGATAAGTGTTTATGATGACCAGATTGTGGAATTCATTACATTATGTCAAGCACATTTTAGTAATTTGGAGTTATATACCTGCAAACAAAATTTTTTGGCTGATATTTTTCTCTGATATTCTGTTGAGTTTTTCTATTATTGTGGATATACTGTATATTCTTCATAAATTTTGAGCTTTATTTTCTGAGATGAGATGCAGAATGTAACATAGAAACACAATTTAGAACTACTTGAACTCTTGGAGATCAAAGCACAAGGCAACTCTCACATGTGAAACTCCAGTAACTGTTACCTTCTCTTATTTGCAAGCCAGTGCTCTGTTCTTGCCATAGTTTATGATCACAAAAACAAAAACAAAAACAAAAAAAAAACAAAAACAAAACAAAAAAAACCTACTTTAGAGTTCTTTGGATTGCTGGAGGATTTAATAGTAATAATAATATCATGATTTATATTTTGGAAAAACTCTTAGGCTGGTGACCAGAACTTCTAACTTTTAGTATCAATCCTATACAAACTTTGTGTATCATCATTCACAAGTTTAAAACCAGATATTTGGAGCAAGTGATATATTATATTGGGCTCCAAATTTCATGTGGCTATATTTAAATGGGCTTGGACACGGGGCAAAGTAGATCTTACAACCTTAAATTAGCTGTAAATGCACTGAGTCTGAGCAGGCCAAGTTAAGCAGAGGCATCCCTCAAAAGAGCATCAGTGCTTTAAACTATAGCCTTATTTACTCTCTGTACCTGCGAGTAAGAATTTGTAACATAGCTACCAAAAAGGTTATAGAGAAAAGATGTAGCCCTAAATAAGGATGCAAATCCCAGGGTGGAAATGGTACTGTCATTCAGGAGTTTTTCCTGCCATTTAGCTATTAGCAATTTATCATAGCTTATAGTCAACTAGGTAGGTACAATGGATTCATCAGCTTTAGCTTAATCTCACTGGAATAAGGAGTAGTCCCTTCATTTGGTTGGCATTTCCAGTTGCTGTTCCTGATATTTCCAGGATTATCTTCGTACACTTTCATCTTTACCATTCTCATGAGCAAGCCAAGTCTAGACATCCATTCAGGACCTTGAACAAGGATAGCTCCCCTTTCCTGGCTTTTGCTCTTTCATTTTGGAAAATGCTTTCTACCTGCAGTGTTACTCAGCACTGCTTTCATTCACAACCTGAGATTACCAGTTTATTTTCTTTTCAATGATTTTGAAGTCTCCAGAAAAGGAAACAAAAATCCTGAAAGTAGGGTCTTAGGCTCACTTGAAATAAGAAATGCTCTTCTCCTACCAGGCTAAGATGCATGCAATTAAGCAGGATACTCAGGGGAATTATCACCATACTCTAGTGCAGTGATTACATAGTGTGGCTGATCACAAGAATCACTGGCAGAGATTTTTAAAGTATAGGTTCCTGAACTCAACATAGATCTTAGGAAATAGAATCTAGCTTGTATTATTCACAAGGTGCCAAAACTTTCAGGCTCCAAAATTGAACAAGCAAATAACTAAGAGTACTCTATTAATTGCTTTTAAATGGAGCCTGTGAAACCAGTGTGATATATATACAAAGTCAGATTGTACTAAGAAGTTAGAGATGGTCACCTTCTATTGTGTATATAAGCTTCCAGCTCCCTGTGTGTTTTAGAAAATCCAGGCAGATTTCATCTGTGTATTAGATAATCTATGCTTTTCTACACTTTCTCTACCAAACATTTTCTAAGGAGTATTGTGAGTGTGTGTGTTTGAGAGAGGTGAGGGGTTGGAGGGAGGACTTAGAGACAAGAGAATGTTGAATTATTGCAGTATCATCTACAGCTTCATAAACATTTAGGGCCTTCTCTCCTCTCTTTTTGCCATTCACCAGAGCAACTTTTCTCCTAGGCTAAGAATTAATATATTCTTAGAGACTATTTCTGGTAAGACAAATGTTTGAGGATGAAAGAAACTCAGAGATATTTTAGGCAATCATGTTTACCAGGTGGTTCAAGCACTTGTCAGAAACAAGGTCACAAAGAATTTAAATGAGATATGTTCTGGAATAAGAGATTTGTCTATATGCAGCAAGGCCCCCACTAGGCAGCAGGGATACTAAGCATGTAATCTAGTCCCAGGAAATGAACAAGCAGGATCTCAGAGGAGGCAGCCCTTTAACATCCAAGCATGGTTCAGCACAGGCCTTCTCTATCATTGGGGAAGATCAGGGTACAAAGGCTGGGATATCAATATTATAGATTAAGTCAATACTAGAGACAGGGAAAGAAGATTGGCTAGGGCCATAGTAATTCTCAAATTTGGACCCAACATTTAGGCCTGACTGGCATCAGAAATTCAGGGTGGTTATTCACCAACTTGAAGTCTTCAGAGGCTCACTGACTATTCATCTTCTCAAGGTAGCAGGACAGAGAAGACAGACATATTCTTGCCCCTGTAGGACTGGTCTGGAGCTATCCTGAGCCCATTACCAGAGCTCCTCTTCTAGAATCTAGGATAAGCAAAGAAAGGATAAAGTCAGCAGAATGTTTTCAGGTATTATAATTAATTCATAACCAAAAGAATGATTTATTATCATCTTAAATGGGTCCATGTTAATGGAATTATAGAGATTTAGGCTTTCTTTCAGATTTAAGCCATTTCTTCTCTCTAAAGGGAACAAATGATCAAAGTAGGATCAAAGCGAGGGAAGTGGAAACAATTTCAGTGGACACTAAAAAGACTAATTTTTTTGTACTAATATAAAAATATCTTTGAAAAAAATAATCAAGTACATTGAAGTATCCCAAAAAAAAAGGATCAGATAAGACATAGGAGCACATGAACTCAAAGTCTATAGCACTGAAAGATTCACACAGTTCCAATGTGAATATGAGAATAGGACATTGTGTAAAACACTCCATATATTTCTGTCAGGATTGTCTTTTTTTTTTTTTTAAAGCTAAAATGCTGTCATAAGTTTGTTTACTGCAGGCAAAAGAAATAGACATTGTTCTTAAATTGAAGTTTAAAGTTGGATCCACATGAAAAGGTAGTCTGTATAAATCATCAAGTTGGCACAGCAAGATAAAAGACAGGAATGTAATATTAGACAAGCCAGAAGTTTCTCCCATGTGATTGCCCTTGCTCTTCAGAGCTTTCTCCTTCTCTTTGATGAGTAGCCCATGGCAGTCCACTGCAACTAAGGAGGTCATCATTCCAGCAACCCAAGTCTCATGAAGAAAGGACAGAAACATGTAACCTGAAATGACACAGCCGCTGATGCAGCTTGTTGCTCTGTTGGCTTATATTTTGAAGTACATCATGTGAGCTGAATTGCAAAGAATAGAATTCGACAGGGTGAAGGGTTGTGTACACTGAAGAGAAGGCAAGATACTTGGGGAGGCAAAAGTCTGAAGGACAAGTGCCTTTAGCACCAAATGAAGGTCTATCTGTATAAATATGACCTCAAAAAATTGGACAGCACTGCATAGCCAATCGAGGGATGGCAAACTGGGCAAACATATTTAGTTGTATTGCTTACTTAGGAAATACTCTCTGGTGACTTTGATTGGAATAAAGCAGGACAATTTTATTTATCCATATTTTCATCTATATTTGGGATGGCATGCTCCAGTGGAAAGAGAGTGGCAGGTTCTATTCTATATGGCCTCAAGGAAACATTGTGGATTAGTATAGGATCCCATCTGATATCTAGTTGCTTAATATCTCTGAGCCTCAGTTTAGAAATCAATGATACGAATTTAAGAGGCTGATTTTTTGTAGATCAAATGACGTTTGGAATGCAAGTAAAACATAAATATTATTTATTATAATAGAAATCCTACATGGTCTGTGCTGGACTCTGTAATATTTTGCTCACAGAAATAATCCAAGAAATACCCTTTTAAGTTATAGCTCAATTTCCTTATCTTCCAAAGGGATATAATAATTTCTTGTGTATTGTATAATACTGCTGGTTTTATAAAATCACTAATTATATTAAATCGTTTTGAGAAATAAAATATTTTTATTGATACTTTAATATTCCACTTAACAACATTTATTCCATGCCTGCCATTTACCAAGTACTATACTGATCTTGTGATTGCTAGGACAAACTGAATATAGTCTCTGCCTTAAAATAAAAAAATATATTTCTTTTCTTTTTAATTTACTTTCTCCCTATTCAAACTTTCTTTGCCCCACCACTTTTACCTACTGACACAGATAGAAGCTCATATACTTTGAACACTTTATAAATTTTCCTGGGTTTAAACTTTTGATTCTCTCATTGATTTTTCATTTATGATCAGGGTAGGGACAGGTCATTATCACATGGGAGGTTTTTTCCAAACAGCAGTAACCTTTAAGATTCTGCAATGTCTCCTGAGAGTGCTACTCAATGCTTATAATCACTGCAATAATAAGAGTTGTTACTGATGAATGTATTTCTTTCAGGTGTGTTTGGCGGTCTAATAAATTTTGAGATCTTTTCTCTAGAAATATTTTTGTTTTATGCATTAGGATGCATTTTGCCTTCTTCGCCATGCACTGTAGACTCCCATTATTAATTGCTATTGTAGGATATCTATTAATCCTTTGTCAGTATCATTGGAAGAGCTTCATAAATCATATGAAAGTGGTCTCTCCTAAACAGAAATTTAAAATTATGTTTGATAAAATGAAAATAAAGAGTATTCTGTCCTAAAGTTACAAGAAAGCTATAAAATATATATTAAAAAATTCCAACCCCAAATTCATTTGCTTCACCAAACCTTTCAACCACCATCTTATTCCTTTCCTTATTTATTTATTTATTTCCTTTTTCCTTTTTAGGGCCTCACCTGAGGCAAATGGACATTCCCAGGCTAGGGATGGAATCAGAGCTGCAGCTCCTGGCCTACACCACAGCCATAGCAATGCCATATCTGAGCTGCGTCTGCAACCTACACCACAGCTCATGGCAACGTAGGATCATTAACCCACAGAGCGAGGCCAAGGACTGAACTCAAATGGATACCAGTGGGTTCTTCCAATGAGCCACAAGGGCTCTTTCTTATTTAAACTGTGACCCCAAATTAACTTCCCATAGCTGTGTGCAATATGTCCTGTTCCCTGAGAAAAAAATCTCACCAAACTTCTGTAAAATAAATTTAATTAAACCCATTACATTCCTTTAGGAACTTTTCCATTAAGCTTCTGTTGAGCTTGTGGCCAGAATTTCAAGAATAACTCTCAATGTTTTAGATTTTATTCATGCTGATTTGGGTGTGTCTTTCACTGTGGCTGGATTAGGAAAATCAAATCAGTGGTAAAGCAACAAATTACCAGGGAAATTTGAGCATGTGAAATAGGAACAAAAACATGTTTTCTTTGTTTATGATTAAAATTTAGCAATCTTTATTTAAATCATTTGTACTTACAAAAAGTAAAAATTTGATATTTGCACTGTGAAAAAATATTTTGAAAGGTTAATAAATTAAAGTTTTCTATTTTAAACTTTAGATGTATATAGTTTTCATTTTAAGAGTTTATTTTACAAAATTCATTTATTATAAAAACTTCCTTTTAGCTTATGACCCAAAACATTGATTACTAGATTTGTTTGCACCTGTTTTGTATATCCTGATTTAAGGCTCTTATTCTTCATTTTTGAACTGCCACTGATTTCAAATCCCCGTCTCCAATCCAATGTAATGACCATTCTATGTCCCTTTATCTTCAAAACATTCCCTCTTGGTTGTATAGTTTATTAGCCTTCACATTTCCTTTAAAATATCCCCTAAATGAACCACAGAGGATTCTCCCTTAAATGTTCAAGATCACAGTTTGGGAACGATTACTCCATGTGACTGATTTCTCCCCAAACAAACACTTTGATCATTTAAAAATGATGGCCCTTGCCGAGAGCACTAATGAGCTAACTTGTGCATTGTGGTAGGCACACAAAGGAGGATAAAAAATGGGCTCAGAATTAGACTCCCTCTTTATTCATCCAAAGGGAGCATTAGTGAGAGAGTTATTTTTAAAAAATTAATATAATTTTGGCAGCTTCCCTTGATTTGAAAATAAAAAGGTTTTAAGTAGGTGACTAGTGAAGAGGTTTTCTTTTTTTTTTGTAGGTTTCTGTAAAAAACAGAAACATGAAAAGCTTTCCGTGGACATCCTAGAATCAGGGAACTAATGACACCTTACCCACTAATAACAACCAAGGGGTTATTTCCCAGTCTCTTCCACTTAATGTCCAGAAAGATAAACATCTGTTTAAGTAATAGCATGAATGCTTTTGGGGAGATATGGTGCTAACTACAAATATAATCATTTCATTCCTTGGCTATTTGTTTTGGGAAGGTTCATTTGTCTGTGTGAAATGCTTTCACTGGAGCAGAATGAGGCCAGATGGAATAGGAGAGGGGCCAAGGTCTCCACTTCCCCTTGCCTCCTCCTTTGACCCTGACTCTTGCTGCCCTTATAAAGTCCATTAGGGAGTGAGACTTCAATTATAAACCCTAGGAAGATCCAAGGGCTAGGAATGCCACCATTTTAGGAGGGCTCTGTTACGGTTCAGAATTCAAGAGCTCTTTTGATAATAATAATAGCTAACAGGTATTTAGTACTTATTGCATACCAGGTGCTCTTGCATGCACTTTAGAAGTGTTAGTCCATTTAATCATCCCATAACTATTGGTATCAGCTATAGTACTCTGTTTTGTAGATGAGGAAACTGAGATACCGAGAGATTAAATAACTTGCCTTAAATCATATAGATTAATAGTAAATTTGGGGCTTGAATCCACTGATTGCTACCACGGTCATGCTTTTGTAACAGTTATTCCAGTTGTTTTTTGCTGACCCAGACTTATAATTCTTTTTGTATTCAACTTGTATTCAAGGCAAGTGGAAGTTTTTCATGATGTGTATTGATTGTTAAGACTCCTGGTTGGGCATTTATCCAGTTCGGTGTGAGAATCACCTACTCTCTTTGTCTCTTTCAAGACTATTTCAGGAAAATTTTAATTTTTTTATGATATGACTTGTAGTAAGTGTTTATTTTTTATTGGAGTTATACATGAAGTTAGGATATTAGTGTAGAAAGTAGTTCCATCCATCCCACTTGCTAGAGGTCGCCACCTTCAACGGCTTTAGATTTTTGGTATATTGTTCTTTTTTTTTTTTTTTTTTGTCTTTTTAGTGCCACACACGTGACATATGGAGGTTCCCAGGCTAGGGGTCTAATTGGAGCTGTAGCCGCCGGCCTACACCACAGCCACAGCAACGAGGGATCTGAGCTGAGTCTGCGACCTACACCACAGCTCATGGCAATGCTGGATCCTTAACCCACTGAACAAGGCCAGGGATCAAACCCGCAACCTCATGGTTCGTAGTCAGATTCATTAACCACTGCGCCACGATGGGAACTCCTGTTCTTTTTTATATTAACCTTCATGTTCTCCAGCACTATATGCAATATGGATTTTTCCTGATTTACCTATTTTATGCATTATATATGACTTTCTGTTATGATAGTTTAATATTAGTATTCTTAGATGCTACACCTTCCTTTCCTTCAATCTTTCTATAATCGTTCTGTCACAATTTTTGTTTCAAATGCTAGTTGGCATTATTGTGATTTTTTAAATATTTCTAGTTGATCCAATAATTATTTTATAATTATCATTCCTTTTGTAGTCAACTTTCTTTCATGGAGTTAATAATAACTTTAGTTTAATTTACTTATGTTTTGTCATACCCATAGCTAATTTACCCAATGATGCCAGCAAAGCTGTCAAACTCCTATCAGTCTTTTTCTCAAACACTGAAAGATTAAATAATATATTGTCTTCCCCATTTAAAAACATTTTTTCTTTCTATTGCTTTCCATCTCCTTACTTCAATTTGGACTGTTGGCCTGACCCATCTGTGAACATGTGACTCCCCCCTTTGCCAAATTCTTGTCTTTAGGCCTTATTTAACATCCTTCTTATTCCTGACCAAATCCTTCATTTTACTGGTGTATTTTCCTCAGGAGTTTCCCAACAAGAATGTAGTAGAAGTAAATGCTTTGAGTGCTTTTTTATTTTGGGATATCTTTATTAAATTCTGTCTTTTGATTGATAGTTTAACAAGTTACATAATTCTAGGTTGACCGTATTTTCTTCTTGAATTGTGAAAGCTTTCTTCCATCCTCCAGTCAGTTTTAGAAGAGTCCAACCATTCTGATTCCCAACCTTTAGTATGTGACCTTTCACTCTTTCTATTTCTAGTGTTCTATAATTGCATGCCTTACCTATTAATTTATTACATTGGACATTTAGTATGCTCTTTCAGCCATAAGGCTCATGTCATAAACTTCTGGGATATTTTCTTGTACTTTATTTTAAAATTTCTTCCTGTGCATTTAAAAATTTATTTTTCTCCTTTTGAGATTTTCTGTAACGCAGATGTTAAACTTCTAGATTATTTTCTTATTTCTTCTTTTTTATGATTCAGCTTGTTGTTTTTCTACTCCTGACATATTTATTATTCTTATGCTACAAAACTTATATTGATATATTTATTTACATTTTAATTTACAGATGCCATTCTTTATTAATATTGTTCCTGTTTTTATGAATCCTATATATTTTCTTATGTTTTGATAATATTACTAATAGTATTTTAAAATTTTTTCTTCTGTTGGTATTATTTCTCCTTATTTTGGGTTCCTTTTTGTGTTTGCTTATTTTGATATTCCTATGTCATTTTGGGACTTTCCCCAAAGAATTTAACTTCATTCAAGAAGAGATTATTTTATTCAGCACCTAGAACATGGTATAAATATTTGGTCCCCATAAATAAAAAATATAATGAGTATAATTTATTATATAGAATGTAATGATTGTACTTACATAAAATGTTAGTTTATATAATGTGTTATCTATGTGTGTTATATATAACACAGTGTTATATATCATATAGTAAGTAATTTCTTTTAACTTATTACTTATTTGGTTTTAAAAAGAGGCACTAATATGTGTCTTTTGTGGTTGGCATGCTGGGCTTATTGACTGCCAAGCTTCTCTATAGAACATGCTGATGCAGGCTTTTCATTGAGGATATCCAAGTTCTAGTATCTGAAGGACATTAGAATAAGTCAGTCTTCTAGAGTAGACTGCTTAGGTCTGGATGATGGGATACATTTTTACCACTGGCATTTCTGGGGGAAAGGTTGAAAATGGAAGATGAGGGTCCATTTGCTTAGTAGGTAGGCTTTAATTCACTGGTTTATAGTCCTGCTCTCCTCTCTTCCTTCTGCAATGTCAGGTAATCCTGAGACAAGGCTCCAGAAGCTACCAGGTTTAATGTCTGTGTCATGAAGTTCTGGGAGTGGTCTCCTGGCTGTGAATAAATGAGTGCAGTGAATGAGTGGGCCTTGGAGGCCAGCTTTTCTTAACTATGGCTATTGTATGCTGTCTTGACCTTGTCTTTTATGGTACCTGGTGCTTCCAAGTGACCAGCCTCTTGGAGGTTCTGTCAGAAGGGTGTGACTTATTAACTTTTTTGTCATCTTCCACTGATGCAAACACTGAGGTTGTGGCTTCTTCATTTTATAAAGTGATTACAATGATTTCATACACTTTTTATCTTCCAAAATTTTTTGAGTTGTATTATTGACTTTTGCTCACATTTTAATTCTCTATGAATATCTTTTTGTTCTTTTTTACTCTGATTTTAGTACACAGGGGAGATTAAGAAGCATGGTCAAATCCACACTTTCAATTAAAAATCCACTCTGGAAACTTTACTTCAAGTATAATGTCTAGAACAGAAAGATAGTCATTTTCCAGTTCCAGGATACATCAAATACAAATAAACAGCACTAATTTTCAGTGGATACTCTAATAAAGTATATATACCTTTAGTCTATTCAGGTTCCTGATTTCTAAAAAATTGTTGTCATTATTTCCTCTTAGATTCTGTTCAAGATAGCTATAAAAAATCCTTATTTGAAATATAATAAAATAGAATAGTCATTTAGGTATAAAATAATTGAGTAGAAGTGTGACAAACATTAGTCTATATCTTGATCTACAAACAGTACAATATGATGGACAAGCAACAAACATTTGTTGTATATCACTTTGAGAGACAGTGGGATCAGCATTTAAAAGCTTTGGAGTTGAAATCCATGGGGTTTTAAAATGAAATGAACTGGAGTTAACCAACAACCTCTGGCCCTCACTAACTTTCAGTCTTTCCCCACTTGCCTTAAATTTATCATCTGTGCAATGAGGGCAAAAACCACAACTACTTCAGACTGTGGATAGTGCACAGTATTGTTAAATACAACTGGCTATAGAACCAAATTATCTGTATTTGAGTCCTGCCTGTGCTACTTAATAATTTATCTCAGTCAAGATCCACTTATTTCAAAACAGAATGTAATTGACTAGATTTTGGTCTTTGAGTTTGTGAGATAATGAAATTTAGATTTGTATGATGAGATTTTGGACTTTGAGTTGATGCTGTAATGAAATCAGACTCTTTGGAGTCATGGAAGGGGATGACTTATTTTGCTTGTAGGAGGGACATGATGTGTTGAGGGCCAGAGTTGGGATTGTGGTAGGCAGAGTTATAAAACCCCAAGAATCCCACCTCGTGTGCATGTCCAGTATAATTCCATTTCTTGAGTATTTAAATGTTTTTCTAATAAAATGCTTTCAAAGTATTCTAGAATAAATAGTTGGAGTTTCTTAAGATAAATAAATAAATCATTTTAAAACAGTTTTTAGAAGCATTGAAGATGTTAAAAGTATATTGGCTTAATGTTGATTATATATTTAATTAGAATATATTTACCCATTTATTAGAAGGACTGATGGAAGAGGAGTTATATAATTGGTATAGGGAAGATTATACATGTGTATTTTACATTTGAGGAAATAGAGATACCAAGAGGTAAAACAATTTGCCAGAGAGTAGGTGATAATAGACTAAAGAAGTGTCCAAAATAATTATTTACATAATTGTGTAATGCTATTTAAAAATAGAAATATATCTACCTAAATCTATATCTACCTATATCTACTATTTATTTATCTTCACAGATTTTTCACTAACTTAGAAGAGGAGTATAAGCCCCAAGCATTATATATACTACATAGATCAGGGAACTATTATCTAACAGTGTCATTTACTTCAACTGTAGACTCATGTGGAGATCATTTTGAAAATTCAGCCCTACTTCAGGGAGGATAGATGTCAAATCTCCCATGAGAAATTATGGAACTTAATCTGGAAATGACTACTGACAGTCCACATTTTGGAAAGAATGATGAATATATTTAAAACAAGGCATCATAGAGTGAGACATTACAGGCTATTGAAGGTCTTGGTGAATTCAATGAAGACTAGGTCACATGTACAAGAAGATGCAATATAAAGTTTGAAGTAACCAATTCCATCATACGTACTTCACACTATACTAAAGTCAAGTGATTTAAAGATGAGTAAAATATGGTAAAGAGTCCCAGGACAGGACATCTGCTGTTTTTCATTTTCAAAAAGTTAGTAGTGAAGTTCCCATAATGGCACAGTGGGTTAAGGATTCGGGACTTTGTCTCTGCAGTAGCGTGGATTTGATCCCTGGCCTGGCGCAGTGGGTTAAGGATCCAGCATTGCTGCAGCTGTGGCTCAGACTCAATTCCTGGCTTGGGAACTTCCACATGCCACAGGTACGGCCAAAAACAAAACAAAACAAAAACAAAAAGTTAGTAATGCAATTCTTACTGTTACATACTTATGTGTGATAAGTCACGAGGAAAACGATTTATTCTGGGAGTTCTGACAGACCATAGCAATCAGTTTGAGAACTTTTGGATGATTATACTCATTCTTTGTCTATTTTCACCAGAAACTTCAAAATTCAGTTTCTCATAAATAGTTTTTCTAAATATACAAACTTACCTCTTCTTTTGACTAGTTCTCTTTTAAGTATATATTGAAGGTCAGTCAGGAAAAGGATGAAGGATTTGTCTTTTATGAAAATGTGCTGCCTTTGAGAATTTTTTTTTTTTGGTAGGAAAAAATGGCAGATTTTCTCTTATAAACCGTATGTTCTTGCATTTCTGATATCTGAAGTCTGAAGCTTGCCAGAAACATTCCAACCAAAAGCCAGACTAATCCATGAAGGTGTCCAAAGAAGTCTGTTCTGATTACTGAAGATGTTGAACTAGTCCTGACTTCAAACACTAGATATTTCCACACTTTAGTGGTATATGACAGCTCTATTCATTCCACAATGTCAAATTCTTTGGTTTTGGCCATTGGGTATTTATGCATTTCTGGCTAGAGAAGCAGAGAAACCTAATTTGATTCTTGAGCCAAAAGTTTTTAGGCCCTGTTCCTTTGGAACTTGGACTCGAGGATTTTGGCACTGTATAAAGACTAGGACAGAGCAAGTAGTCACACATAACTAACTGACTCAACGGAGCATATTCAGGGAGAAAGATCATGCCTACACATTGAATAGCCATTCTGCAAGGCAGACTGACAACACTCTGAATTCAATCACCATTAAATAAACACACAAGGAAAGCAAGGCTTTAACATACCTTCCGGCACTGCTCTCCAATGCTGCCTGATTGGTTTGAGTGCCATAGGCCAGGCTGCAGATGCAACCATTACTGTTGTTCTTACTTATGTCTGTCTGCTGTCTGCTAACAAGCATTCATATGCTTTGGATCATTAAAGTCACAACCTCCTATGCCAATCTATTCCTCTCCACGGGTTTGCTCTAGATTGGAAGAGATGCTATTTCTGTTTCTTTTTTTCTCTATTAGGACCTCCAGTCAGGGTTATTTCTGAGGTCTGAATATCATAGCCTGCACCCTTGCCCCCATTGAGCATATAAATTGTGTTCCCATTAAGCTTGTTCTTTTTGCCTGATTTATTTCGTTTGCTGTTGTGTGTGCCTTTTCAATGCAAGGCAAGTGATTTGTGCTGGAGCTGCGACAGACAAAAAGTGCTGTAACTTAAGCTTTTCCTGGTGCCATTGCTATCTGTGAGAGATCTGCCGTACTTACACCCTTGCTAAATTTCTTCTGACAGACTCCAGGTGGTCGATATTTTCACAATCCAACCCATTTCAGTGTTAGAACTTGTCATTTGGGGCTCTGTGGATTCTTCCCTTTCATCTTACTGTTGGTAGCAGGTTGAGTGCATTTGTATATCTACCTGTAAAAGACTACATGTGTCCACAGGTATAAGCAAAGGTAAAGAAACATGTTTCTTTTTCAAAGAAGGCACAGAAGACAGATATTAGAGAGAGAGAGAATGAAAAAAAAAATGTCACTTGTAGTATTATGCAGGCTGCCCATCTAAACCCATCATTGCCTGGCACCTACACACTAAGGGCAAGGATCCAGCCAACTTGTGAGTGGGCACTATGCCATTTGAGCAGATGGGCATAGAAGTCGGCAGCCAGTAGACCATGTATGTGCATCAACGGTGGGTGTTGAGGGCACGATTCCCAGAGGAGAATGTCCTAACAGCTGTCTGGCCTGAGCCAACATACTTACGACCAAGGAAAAGTGCCATCCTTCAATCCTGCTGAGTTGGATTAACCTTCACTACTAAATCTGCTTTTTCGGCAGCAGAAGGTGAGTTTGGGGTCTATGAAAACCTCAAAGAATAACTGAAGAAAGGAAACTGCAAAGATGCAATAATTAGATATTCACTGAAGATGCCAAGGGCATTCATATATGTGTTTTAAATATTTGACCAAAATTCTGTTAATTCTTGAAAGAATGTCATAGTTATTAAAAGCTCTATCTCCCACAATGCTTTTAGAAGCGAAGCAACCTTTCCACATAGGCAGAGCATTTTCAGCAAGATAGTATATTTCTGTCTTTGCAATAAGAAATAATGATATATAGGGAGTTCCCGTCATGGCGCAGTGGTTAACGAATCCGACTAGGAACCGTGAGGTTGCGGGTTCGGTCCCTGCCCTTGCTCACTGGGTTGACGATCCGGCATTGCTGTGAGCTGTGGTTGCAGACGCGGCTCGGATCCCGCGTTGCTGTGGCTCTGGCGTAGGCCGGTGGCTACAGCTCCGATTCAACCCCTAGCCTGGGAACCTCCATATGCCGTGGGAGCAGCCCAAGAAATAGCAACAACAACAACAACAACAACAACAAAAAAGACAAAAGACAAAAAAAAAAGAAAGAATGATATATAGGAAAAAGTATCAAAAGACTATAGAAATCTGTGGGTAAATACCTTTGTCAAGCTTTACATATCATGTATCAAACTTGATATATAATAGATTAGAGCTTTCCAAAGAAGAGAATTTCCTCTTTAGTGATTGAACATCCATCTGAACAAGTAGGAAGTAAACTTGATATTTCAACTTAAACCCTTCTTGGGCAGTGAAAGAGACTTATATTTGAGACTAAAAATAAAGCCTTATTCTAATTTGTTGAAAATTTCCAGACAGTTAAACATCGTGAATTTAGATATAGGTCGTTTCTGCCATGTAGCCAAATGGTTATTAGAAATGATTTGTTTCATTTAGCTAAAAATAGGTAGACCATTTTAATAACTTAGACCCTCAGTAACTATTTGTTTTTTATTTCCCTTTGTTCTAAGGTGTTTGTGAGATGATTTTCTTGGTATTTTTTTCCATTGTCTTGAATCTTTTTATTTAAAAGATAACATATGGCTTGCAGTTGCAGAGAAAAATACCAGTTTGCTCCAGGTGTTTTAGATACCCATCTATAATTCCTTAATCTACTCTCTAAACCCTTTTCCCTTTTGTTTACATCAACAGGGGAAGTATCTCTGTTATGGAGAGTAAAAAGGATGAATAGTTATTTTATCTGCTAATGGTAGTAACTTTAGCTATGGCTCTAATGAATTATCCAAAACCTTAGATCTAATGTCATTAGTAGTATTATGAGTGACATAAAATGTTTCTGGATCTATCTGGCCCTTATTTTCTCACTATATCAATTTGGAAATTCATGGCTAAATACAGATGAACCTATAAAGAAAAAAAGTAAACTAAAAATAAATACATAGGAGTTCCCATCATGGCTCAGTGGTTAACGAATCTGACTAGGAACCATGATGTTGTGGGTTCGATCCTTGGCCTTGCTCAGTGGGTTGAGGATCCGGCATTGCCATGAGCTATGGTGTAGGTTGAAGACGCGGCTCTGTTCCCAAGTTGCTGTGGTTCTGGCATAGGCCGGGAGCTACAGCTCCGATTAGACCCCTAGCCTGGGAACCTCCATATGCTGTGGGAGCGGCCCAAGAAACAGCAAAAAGACAAAAAAAAAATTAAAAAATAAATAAATAAAAATTAATACATAAATATACTTCACATAAGAAAATGTATAAAATTGTATTATCTAGGTAACTCTGTTTCTTGCTTGTGGTAGTTTTTATCTTAAGAGGATGTTTGAAGGCTAGAATTGTGGTGTGTCCAAGTTTCATATGAATGACTCCTCTCAGTCTGAGAGATTTCTTGGAGAGGAACATTCTACCGAAAGCATGCAAAAAAATAAATGAGAAGGCTAAAAGAAATAGTATTTAGCAATAAACAAGGAAGTTTATATTGTACATAATTTATTTTTATTTAAACAGGAAAATGTGAGGCAATTTGATTTTCTTCTTGGAGGAACACATGGCTTGGACTAAATAAAACAAGGAAAGATATAAAGAAATTAGAATCATTCTAGCAAGTGCTTCCCTTTAGCTATCTGGGATAAGAAAATGTGGTTGAAGCTGAATTTCACTCAAGTAGACTTATCCCAGGATTGAAAGGCTGGTGAGAGACTCAGATGACCCAGATGGTGACTAAAGAATAGTCAAGAAACTGAAAAATAACAAATGCTGATAAACTTTAATATGTCTTCCAAAAGGTCTTTTAATCTTTCCCTTTCATTTTCTTCAGAGAATGAAAGAAATTAGGGTTTCAGATTTCTGACTGACAATATACAACCAAAAGAACTTACAGAAAAATTTTTTAAAAAAAGGCATGCGCTGATGGATGCCCACTAGGGTAATTGAATGATATTGTGGGCAGACAGAGGAGGAGAACATAAATATTAAGTGACAAACTGTGGTACATTATTAAGAAGCAAAACAGAATATTTGGTTTTTCTATAGTTTATAGCATTACCTCCCATTAGGACTATGAGAGGTACATTTAGTTCATGGTAGAATAATTATGAGGCATGGATAAATTTTACATATGCCTACAAAGTGGTAAAATTAGAAGATTAAATGCATGATAAGGTAGCGTCCATTTACCTTAACTTCCCTTTTTTTTCCCAATGTATATACCACATACACATAGTTTAAAAAAAAAAGTAGCTATCACTTAGTTTGATGTTTATTATTTCTAAACAATTAAATTGTTAGCAGAAGAAATACTGGCCAGCTCTCCATATCACCCTACCCACCCCACCCCAAAAAAGCTTCACTAATTTTCCTTAACTTCTGATTGTAGGAGCTTTAAGAAAAGGGATTTGGCAAAACAAATGAAGATTCGAACGTAAGAATTGGGATACATTAAAAAAAAACTTTTGAGAAACTGTGAAGATAAAAACTAAACTTAACTACAAATTTATTTCTGTTTTTCATCCAAGTATCCAGAGAGGTTGCTAATGGGAGGTATGCCTCAGAAAAAATACATGTCTGTGAAAATGTTGGAACAAACTAATACTTTTATTCAAGTGATTTTATTTCAATTCTAAGCCACAAGATATAAACTTTCATCAAAAATGGTAATCTATTTAAAATCAGAGCTATGTGGAATGTTTCATGTTTATGTATAACTTTCATAGTAGACCCTCCTACACAAGGAAAATAATATGCCCAAATTCTGTTATTTTTATAGTTTGTAATATATCAAGTACTAGTCCCACCCATCAGTTTCATATTTTTAAATAGATTTTTTTTTAAGGAATGGAAGAAAAAATGAAGACACTTTGAAAAAGTGACTTTCTAATTTATCCTTTTGGAGGAAAATGTATCTGAAAAACTTAATTATGATGTGTATTATAATAAGAAAAAAATAATTTAAAGAAAAATATTCATTGCACATCTTGACCACTTCATTTTTCCACTTTGCACAATTAAAAAGTTAAAGTGCCTGGAGAGGATAGAGGAGTGGAGGCAAGGAGAACAATAAATGGTGATAAAGAAGGAAAATCTCATAGATTTGACTTAAAAGAATTGTAGTGATGTATTAACCTAATATTGGGTTCAAAAAATCCAAGTCAAAAGACATTTGTATTTCAATTTTTTTTCCAATGGTGGCTACAAATCATTTCTATTTACTGGAAAAAATAAATCAATAGGAAGATGGCATCACTGAAAACAAAAATGAGTTCAGATGTATTTTTTTTTTTCTCCTCAAGGGAAAGGTTGCTATCAACTCAAGTATTTATTATGAAAGGTCAGTGCTTAAGATGCAGAATACTGTGATAGAAAACACAATTTAGGACATAAGCATGTCACCTCAAAAGAAACTATTAAGTGACATTCTTAATAAATAGGCTAGAGAAATGTGGAATTGTTAAGGCCTCCTCCTGCTAAAATGCTAGAAGTAAATTGAGAAGTAGCAATTCATAAAATTCTCAAATAGGAATTGTGAAATGATATTGAAGCCAATATTTCATAATTTAAGAGTATAACAACTAGCAAAAAAAATCAGGCTGTGAACACTTAAATATCTGGTGGATATACATACATGTTCACTTATGTTTAGAGGGAATATCTGTATACTGTTTGAGATTAATTGCAAATAAAAAAGAAATCAAACACATTAAAAAGCCTATTTTCAGGCCTTCTTAGAAGAAATACTTCTATAATTCACAGACAAAATAATCCATTTTAAAAAGTTGTTCAAGTTGCTGTTCATTTTATTACTGTTACTTAAGTTTTCCAAATTCAATGATTAATTAACTATTCCTGCAAAAGTGAAAGGACCTAAGATTAAACAATGGAGCCTAACCTTCTAGCATTATGAAACTTATCCAGAAGCAATTTATAGAACAAAATATAGGTTTTTTTAAATGTCAGATACATTTAAAAGTTCTGATACTATGGAGAAAAAAAAATAGGATTGTTTAAAATGAAGTATGTTCATTTTCAATACCAGAATTAGAGATATTTTATGATATCAACAAACAAGTACATTTTAAGCACCTACTAATAGAAATTACTGGCATATGAATACACTAAACATGAAATGTTTACTGGCTAAAACAAATGGTTCATAAAAACATCTAATGTCTTAAGTGGGAATGTTTCTCAAGAGGGTGTCCCATAAAAATTTTGAAGTTTATCAGATAGTAATAACAAGCTATTGATAAATAATTACCTAAACCCTGTAAGGTTTCCTGTTATTTTAATTATGTCATAGGAGAAACCATTTTTCCCTTCAAATTTATCTCATAAGTTTGTGATTGACCACAAATTTTCTTTACAATTGTTATTTCAATTAAGTATGTGACAGAAAGACAGTTCTCCTGAAATACCCTAAGTTTTCCTGATAGTCATGCAAGACAGTTGAGCAACTTTAGATCCAGAATTTCCTAAATCGTAATTCTCAGTCAGCATAATCTGATTTGGGTTGATAACATATTTCTGTTCCTAATGCTTAACTGAGAAAGACATTAAAGCAAAGACAGGTGATGAAAGTTTTCTTCTAAATCTTCATAACTTGGTTGAACATGATAGATTGGCTACCTTATTGATTTAGGAATGATCAGCAATATTACTTCCCCTAAAGGAATATTAAGATTATTCGTAACAGATTTGAAATTTGATTTCTAGCTTCCTGCATAAATGTATACAAATGTATAAGTTTGGCTCTCTTCATGTTTCTACCTTATGCATATCCACTTATGCACACAGGGGATCTCTGTAGTTCCCCCAAAATGACTGTCTGTTTATACATATATATTTTTATGTATTCATTTATATTGTTGGAGAAACAATAAAGTGCAATAGCTGAGGGCTTAGGTCCATGTTTAAAATATCACCCATGCCTTTCACTAGCTGTGGATTTTCAGTTACTCAAATCGTCTGTGTCTTTATTTCTACCTTTATGAAATATTTATCACCAATCTCTTAAGGTTTGGGTGAGAATTAAATATGTTAATATATGCAAAACACTTAGAATAGTGCCTGGCAAATAATAAGCATTCAATAAATGTTAGCAGGTGGTATTATTATTGTATCATTTTTCAAGTTGAATTCTTATTTGTACCATGGAGCCCTATGGTTTTTCTTCAAGGATGAAATAAGTGTGTGCTCAGTAACTAGTCATTTCTGATTCAATTTCTTCCCATCAAAGTTTGTTTCCCAACTTCAGTCTTTCACATGTTATGTTTGTCGGATTTGTTCATAGTTAAATAACCTTATATTAATGGAAAATGTATTCATGTAACTAATAAATGTCTCTGATGTCATACATTTTTCCACTGAATCTTTTTTAATTTTAATTTTTAAAAATTAAGGTATTATTGATTAACAATGTTGCACTAATTTCTGCTGTACAGCAAAGTGACCCAGTACAGCAAAGTGACCCAGTGACACACACACACACACACACACACACATTCCCTATCTTATGTTATCTTCCATCATGGTCTATCCCAAGAGACTGAATATAGTTCCCTGTGCTGCATAGTAGGACCTCGTTCCAAACTCCCAGTCCATCACTCTCTCCCCATTCCCCCTTGGCATCTACAAGTCTGTTCTCTATGTCTGTAAGTCCATTTTTTTTTATAGCTGGGTTCATTTGTGCCATATTTTAGATTCCACCTATAAGTAATATCATATGGTATTTGCCTTTCTCTTTCTGACTTACTTCACTTAGTATGGGAATTTTTGGTTGGATCTACGTTGCTGCAAATGACATTATTTCATTCTTTTTTATGGCCAAGTAGTATTCTATTGTGTGTGTGTGTATATATGTGTGTGTGTGTGTATATATATATACACACACACACACATATGTATGCATATATGTGTGTGTATACACATACATCACATCTTTTTAATCCACTCATCTGTTGGTGGACATTTAGGTTGCTTCTATACCTTGGCTATTGTGAATAGAGCTGCTTTGAAAATAGGGGTGCATGTATCTTTTTGAATTATAGTTCTGTCCAGATATATGCCCAGGAGTGAGATAGCTGGATCATATGGTAGTTCTATATTTAGTTTTCTTTGAGACGTCAATAATGTTTTTCATAGTGGTTGTCAGTTTACATTCCCACCAACAACACAGGAGGGTACCCTTTTCTCCACACCCTTTCTAGCATTTGTTATTTATAGACTTATCAATGACGGCCATTCTGACTGGTGTAAGGTGGTACCTCATTGTAGTTTCGATTTGCATTTGCTTAATAATTACAGATGCTAAGCTGTTTTTCATGTGCCTGCTGGCCATCCATATGTCTTCTTTGGAGAAATGTCTATTTACATCTTCTGCCCATTTTTTGATTGGGTTGTTTTTTGCTATTGAGTTATATGAATTGTTTCTATATTTTGGAGGTTAATCCCTTGTTGGTTGCATCATTTACAACTATATTTTTCCATTCTGTAGGTTGTCTTTTTGGGTTGTTTGTTTTAATTTTTTTTTTATGGTTTCCTTTTCTGTGCAAAAGCTTGTAAATTTGATTAGGTCCCATTTGTTTATGTTTATTTTTATCTCTATTGCCTTTGGAGACTGACCAAGAAAACATTTGTACAGTTTATGTCAGAAAATGTTTTGCCTATGTTATCTTCAAGGGGTTTTATGGTATCATGTCTTATGTTTAAGTCTTTAAGCCATTTTGAGTTTATTTTTGTTCGTAGTGTGAGGGTGTGTTTCTAGTTACATTGATTTACATGCGGCTGTCCAGCTTTGCCAGTACCACTTGCTGAAGAGACTGTCTTTCCCATTGTATATTACTGCCTCCTTTGTTGAAGATTAATTGACCATAACTGTGTGGATTTATTTCTGGGCTCTGAATTCTCTTCCATTGATCTGTATATCTGTTTTTATACCAGTACCAATGTAATGAAAAAATCTTAAGATTATGTAAATAATAATTAAAAATAAAACATTTATCACCTAAAATCATCTCTTGCACCCCTGGCAATATGTACACATTTTGAATCATTGCCTTGTAAGAAAACTTTCTATAGGTGACTTCAAGGGAATATTTAGATGGGCCACTGTGCCCATTTAAACCTAGTAGCAGCAGAACAAAAGATGGCATGAACTTGGCCATACAAGATATGGTAAAACCGACGCAAGTGAATTCTCAGGTGCCAGTAATTGATAATGTAGAGACACTTAACATACTACTGCTTTCTCTAACATTTAAAGTTTGAGGTGCTACTGTATAAAATAGATGTTTAAGGAAAACCTACTGTAAAACATAGGAAAATCTACTCAATAGTTTGTAATAACCTATATGGGAAAAAAGGATGGATATATTTATAAGTGTGAATGATTCACTTTGCTGTACACCTGCAAAGACGTTCTAAGTCAACTATACTCCAATAAAATTAAATTTCAAAAAAAATTTTGAGATGCTTACAGGCCAAGAGAATGACTTTTTCACCAGGACTATAAATCCTGCAAGAAAATTGAATAAGAAGAGTCTCTCTATCCTAGAATTCCATCACACCCTTGTAAGTTGAATATAAGATACGTATACTAAATTTTAACTGAAGATAATAAATCTTAGTATAGAGAGTAATAGTTAAGAGCAGTCAATTCTAAATTATAGTAATATAAAATAAATTTCTAGTTCTTTAAGAGGCTTAAATACCAAATATATGTATTCTCCCATTGCTGAGAAACTGAAATATCAATGAATATCAATGAATAACAACAGGTATGAAGTTTTGATTCTGAGATTGCTCCCATTAACTACTGTTCTCTTCTCAGTTTTCTTATGCAAAAGACCTTTCATTTCAGCGATAACTGAACATCAACCATGGTTATCTTATTTAGAGTAATGCTCATAGCTATAAAAATTCTCTAAAATCACATGAAGCATCACAAACTAGTTTATTTATCATTATATAGAAGTTCCAAAGAAATTTTCTACTTGAACTCTCTGTACTCTCTGCAACTTTTCTCTAAGTAAAAATTATTTCAAAACACAAAGTTTACTAAATAAAACAAAGTGAGTTTTCCTGGCCTGTGCTTAGATTTTTTCAATATGGTGATTCAAGACCCCCAAATTCTCCCAATTTTCATTTTCATCCTTCCATAAGGGCCCATTTACTGTTTACTCCCAGCCAGTTTACTAGGAAATAGGCCTTGTCAGGAAAGCACTCAGTGGTTAATTGTATTGGAGGGGGAGTAGTTCTCATTGTTTCTACTCACTTTCCATTGGTCTAAACTAGTCACATGACCACTCTCAACTTCAAGGTAGACTGAGAAATGCAGACTGGAGATGTGCCTGAGAAAGAGAAGAGAGAATTTGGTGAATGACCACCAGGTTCTGCCTTCCTCCCATATATCAATTTACCACTGTCTTCCAACACTTAGAAATACATTTGTAGACCTCCTCAAAGGAGATAACCAAAAGTTCTGTCCAGTTACTGCTTCAAGTTCTAATTCCAGAATCTTTAGTGATAAAAATCTTTCTCCATCAGACCAAATCTTTCCCCAGGGGGCTAAGAATTTAGAACTTGAAAAAAAGAATCTCTGTTCTGCTTTTCCCAACACATGCAATATACAATGGCAGAGCAAGAACTTTATATCTGGAAGTAAACAAACAAACAAATGAACAAAAGCTATCTCATTTGTAAAGGAAAGAAGGGTAAATGGCTAACAGTTACTAGAACAAAGTGATGATTTGTCCTGGCTCTCCTGGTTCTTCTTTCTGGGAGAATTCCCTGTGTCCATTGTTCTCCAAGGTTTTTGGCTCTGCTTTCTGGAAGCTCTTCCTTCTCTGTTCTCTTCCATGGGCCACATGTGAAGTGGGCATTGAAGAGAATGGCCTCCTTGAAGGTCGTACAGCCTTCATAATCCAGTTTTTGTGGAGTATATAGGGAATTCATGGATTGAATAGAATCATGGGGCTCTTAGGCAGGGCTTCTGTTTTCTATGGGAATACAGTTCCCTCAGAATCTTAGTAGGCATCCATCTAATCCTTTCTGTCTGTTGCATGTGTCAGTGAGCACAGCCTGACATCAAAGTTCTTTTTTAGAGAGAGTTCTCACACTCATGTCTCTTTTTCTCTGCATCTGTCTCTGTCTCTTTCTCTCTGTATTTTGTTTCTCTCTTTCTTTCTCTTTCTACTGTTTTATCCCCCCACTTCACTCTCTCCATTCAAAGTATTAGAAAATTCCTGTTTAGTGAAATGGTACTATTTATGAGAGTTTCTACTTTAAATGATCAAAATATAATTTTAATTATAAATTCCTTCTTTTTTTGTTTTATAATAGAATATGTCTATTATGCTTCTTCAGGAGAAAGAACAATAAAGCTTTTAAACAAATTTGTTCCAAAAGCACTATTGTGTGATTATTGTGTATTTAAATATATATGGGTAATAGAAGACATGAAAATTAATAGCACATTAACTCTGAAAAAGTTGAGCTCACATCATAGCATAAACACAAAGTGTTTCAATATTAAATATTTTGTTACAGTTGCAGTTGTTATTTCAACATTGTAGATAACCCTGAAACACAGAGGTGTAAAGCAATGATTTTTTTGTATGCTACAGAATCTGGTCAAAAATTCAGATAACACACAACAGGAACAGCTTGTTTCTACTACATCATTTGAGGTCTCTGCTGGGAAGACTTGAAGGCTAGGGTGACTCAATGACCGGAAAAAGGAATCAACAGGATATCTTCACATTTACAATATTGGTGATTTGATACTGGCTGTCTGCTAGAACCTCAGCTAGTCTGTCAGCTAGAATACTTATGCAGCCTCTCTCTGTGGTCTCTTTGTATGCGATGATTAGGGCTTCTTCCCAACATAGTGACCTTTTTTTTTTTTTTTTTTGGACAAACCATAGCAAATTTACTACTCAGTATTCAGTGTCACATCATAGCACCACCCAGTGCCCAGAGCCCTTACCTTCCCATCCCCCATCTTCCTCCAGGGTATGCTAAAGTGAAAAGAAAAAAAAAAAAAGGACTCTAGATTTCTGTTCCTCCTCTGGAGGAAGGGGCCTTGGCCCTGGAAGCCTCTTTGCACAGGTTGCAGCAGGTAGGAAAGCAGACCTTTCCATGCCCAGAGACTGGGGCTCCAGGCTCCAACAAGAGAGAGAATTTGCAACCAGGAGCAGGAACAGAGCCTGTGTCTGTGGGAGAGGAGCGGCTGGGAGGGTTCCAAGAGAACTAGTGGGGAGTGCATGGTATTTTTATGCTCTAGTATTTGGATCATATAGTGTCACTTCTGCCGTATGTTTTAGTTGAGGCAAATATAAAGTTCTGCCCAACTTCAAAATGAAAAATATAGACCACTCCATTTGATAGGAGGGGTGTCAAGGTCACATGGTAAGAAGACCACATGGAATAGGAGCTATTGTTGCAGCCAAACCAACACATTTTACTCAGATACCTAATGTCCAAAACACATTTACTTCCCATTTAAATCTACTTCATTTATCTTTTTGAATGAATCTGAATGTGATTATTTTCATTATTTTCTCTTACCAAATTATGCTCTTTTAAATAATTTCAAGCCTTTTCTAAAGAAAAAATAATATAATAGTATCAAATGTCAATATTTTTCCAGATATCCAGGCACAGAAGGAATCATTCACAGCATATCTTAAAAGATGTCATTCCTCCATTGGAACAATTGGTAAGTGATCATTTCACTTTAATACTGTAATATTTATGTACTGCTACAATATAAACTACCCAGAACTCAGCAACTTAGAATAGCACACATTATTATCTCATGTTTCTCTGGGTCAAGAATCTGGGGATAACTAGCAGGGTGTTGTAGCTCAGAGTCTTTCTAAAATTTACAATCAAGGTTTAAGCTAAAATTGAGATGACATCTAGAGGCTTCACTGGGGAAGGATCTGTTTTTCAAGCTCATGAACACGGTTGTTAGCAGGATTTAGTACTTCCAGGGCTGTTCTCCAGAGGCTGCTCTCAGTTCCTTGTCACTTAGGCTTCTCCAGCATGGCAGGTTTCTTATTTGAATCATGCACACTGAGAAGGCCAGAGAGTCTGCTGGCAAGGTGAAAGTCAAAATCTCTTCCAACCTAATCGTAGAAGTGATATCCCATCAACTTTGCCACATTCTTTTGGTCAAAAGCAAGTCACTAAGTAAGGAAGATGATTCTGAGTTGGCATTCTCTTTTGACAAACAAAGGAGCAAGATATTTTCTCTATATCTCTATTTGTTCCTCCCCTGTAAATCAGAAACATAATCATCAGGGGATTATGTAGATTATGAGGATAGGGTAGAGTGGAGTATGGAGGGAAACCCATGTACAGAGACAAAAAAAATTCCACCATCCTCCAGTAGAGTGACAAAAGGCTTAGGGGTAAGACAACCATTACCCAACTTTGAAAAGAAGCACTGAAATAGTACCAACCCATCCTGACTTGGCATCATATGGGCAAGGATATAAAGGCAATCTAACCAATCAGGGGGATAAAAAAAAAGCAATTCTCTTTCTTTTGCCTAGCACAAAATAATTTACTTGGTGCCCAGAAACTTGTAAGGCTGATTCCTTCATTTTCTTTGCATCTCTGTTCAAATAACATCTTTTAAGGTAGGTCTTCTCTAATCTCCCCTAAATACAAATGAATGAATAACAGTAAAAACAAAACAACAACCAAAAAAAACAGAAAAAAAAACAACATTTCTGTCTATACTTCTCCTTTTTTCTCACCCTAGTTTGATTTTCTCCATAGAATTTACCACCATGTGGCATACCATACAGTTTCTTTTACATGTTTGTCATCTCATCAGAAGGTTCTGTGATAGCAGGGATATTGTCTCCTATGTTTGCAACTCTTGCCATGATTATAACAATTGCTAGAACATAGTAAAATATCAGTAGATATGTGTTAAGTGAGTGCATGAATAAAATAGTTAATGCTTTTTTTTTAACTTTCAAATTCATAATACAGAGAGCTATACTTGTGTACTTTCTCTTCACTCTCTCATTGTATCTTGAAGGGCTCCATATCATTCTAGCACTGAAATCTCCCAAGCTGAGTCCATCATCGCCTTCTTCCCAAATTAATTCCTCTTTCCATTGAGCCTATCTCTATTAATAGCAAACATTTATGTAGGCTTAGAACACATTTTCTCTATATCCTTTATTTTCTTATGGCCCTTAACATAAGTCAACATTTTCTGAGGTGGTTCTCTACAATGGATTTGGTGCCCTTGTTGTTTTTCTTTTTCTTTTTCTTTTTTTTTCCTCCAGGTGTACAGGCACACTTTTTCCCAGACTTTCAAATGCTTCTGGTCTCACACCACTGTTTTCCACCATGCCTCTCCCACTGATCCTGTGAAGTAAGTCTACATCCACCGTCTTTAAACAGTACCTTCATTATTCCATTCTTTTTTTGTCAGAACTTTGAACAGCTTCCTATTTTCTATAGCATCAAGTTTTATAGACTTCTCTCACAGTCCCTAATTTACCTTACTTATTATCTACTCCCAAATACATACCCTCAAGCCAGCAATAGTAACATGATTAAGATGTGGCTCTCACCCTGAAGGAGCTTAGATTTTCTGTAACAATTATAGTTTCTTCATCCCAGCACTCTTTTGTGTTGTTCACTCTTATTTCATGGGTAATAGACTTGTTCCATGGCTATACTGTAAATGCTTTGAAGTTAGGGGTCATGACTTGTATTTTCTCTATTATATCATACTTTCCCTTTACAACTTACATTGCTTCTGGCACTACTGTTTGTTCAGAAAAGACATGCTTGTCAATTGATTTAATAATAAGATATTAAAGATTTATTTAAATAATATTGTTGATTACAAATATTAATAAATACATGACTGCTATTTATAGTGAAAGCCAACTTTTAAAACTTAATTAGATATAATAATCTCTTGTTTTAGCTTGTTCAACATTAATTATTTAGATCTCAACTTAGAGGCTATTTTCCCTGCAAGGTATTTCTCTGACTCCTCAACTTTGAATCAGGTAGCCCTTCTTTATTCTGCCTTCCTATAGCAGTTTGGACTTGCCTCTATCTCTAATCACACTAAGACTGCCTGTTTCCATTTACATCTCTCTCACTGCACTTTAAGGTATTTGAGGGGAGAACTATGCTTCTTCACTCACTGTTTTATTACTAAAACTTTATATAAGGCCTGACATAGTGTAGCTATATGGTGAATAGGATGGTAATTGTGTTTCTTCTCTATAAATTTGTCTTACAGAACCAAGTAGGTGTAAATAATTATAAAGAGCTTTAAGTACTGCACATGCAAATGTTTCTTTGAAGTATTTGATGAAACATGGCAAAAGTTAGACTGAACATAGAGCTACATGAGTGTGTGTATATGTGATAAAAATATATATGCAATTTTACATAATTTTGTATGTGCAAATGTTATGCAATTATATTTGAAAAATAAGAATTCTCATCACGGCTCAGTGGTTAATGAACCCAACTAGTGGAGTTCCTGTCGTAGCTCAGTGGTTAACAAATCTGACTAGGAACCATGAGGTTACTGGTTTGATCCCTGGCCTCACTCAGTGGGTTAAGGATCTGGTGTTGCCATGATCTGTGGTGTAGGTTGCAGACGCAGCTCGGATCCCAGGTTGCTGTGGCTCTGGTGTAGGCCCGTGGCTACAGCTCTGATTAGACCCCTAGCCTGGGAACCTCCATGTGCTGCCGGAGCGGCCCTAGAAAAAAACAAAAAGATAAAAAAAAAAATGAACCCAACTAGTTACGATAAGGACATGGCTTCCCTAGCCTGGGAAATTCCGTATGCCGCAGGTGTGGCCCCCCAAAAAAAGAAGAAGAAAAATGCCTTAAGGGTCTCAAAAATTTTATATGAAATATATATTAATTATGATTCTAATATTAAAATTATGGTTACTACTTAAATTTAATAACTCATGGTATGTTTGAGCTATATGGCTAGTATTAAAAAAAATTAGAATATTCTGAAATGGTTTTCTCAATTATCCTTTCTAACTTTAAGGTTATTTGTTGGTTTTGCTGTCCTATAATTGTCTGTCTTGACTCTGCAGCCTCAATTCTTAATAAAGGAAACTCTTAATATCCTAAATTATGGACAGTTTAACTAACAGAAAATACTTTGTGCTCAATACTTTATTTTAGCTTAGATAACTTTGGAGAAGTAGCATTAGGAAGTACTGCTAGATAAAAGATAAAAGCAAGAATTTGTTGAGCTCTTTAGCTTGCATTCTCTTTAAATCTCTTTCTCTGCATCTCCCTTATTCTCTCTGCCCTCCTCTCTCTCTCTGTCCCTGTCTCACACAACAGACACAGACACAGACACACACACACACACACACACACAGGCCCGCATGCACACACATATACTAAAGCTCTATAAACTCTTTTGGAACTACTGACCAATTTCCTTCCTATTCCTGACTTGGGTTTCCCTGGATCCTCTCTTTGGGTCCTTGTTTATCTTTCTCTGTCTGTGAACACAGGTTGTATTCAACTTTTATTGATCAATTTCTACTTGAATTAAATTGCTTATTTAATGTCATTTTAAAGACAGAAATGTTTTTCTTTCTCCCACAAGTCTTAAGAATTACTCCACTATGATAAGTAATATCAAAAACAACCACCAATTCCCTTAAACAACAAATTCTGATGAAATTTTAATTGTTAACTACTGTTTACCCTAAGAGTTGAATTATTTTCCAGAATCAAGTTGTCTTCATATTTGACTGATATAAAAATACATTATTTTTACCTAGATTCACATATTTTTTTCTCATAAATCTGCATGTTCCATCTGTCTATCTCTAAAACTCTTCTTCCTTCCCTCACACCTGCTTCAGTGTTACCTTTGGAATCATCCATGGGTTCTTGCAGTGGTTTCCCTTGCTACTATTTACCAGGAGGAACTACCATATATAGGGTACACCGAAACACTTTAGAAAATAGTAAAATCCTTTAAATTGATATTATTACTCATTATTTTTACCATATGAATCTTTGAGCTTATTTATATCCCACATTTTGGGCTGTATTAAATCTCATTTCCTTCATCTCATAATTAGAACTTCCTTGTACATTATCCAGCAATCATGAGAGAGTTTGGCTTTAAGCACAACTGGCAAAAGTATCCCATTAAGTACGCTCCCTCTAGAGATAAATGATTCATTTTATGAAAGTGGAGTCTGCCACGGTGGGTGCTCCAATTGATATTGTTGTCACCCTTTGGTAACCATGCTTTACCTCTCAGTATCCCCTTTTATAAAATAGGTTGTGATCAATGGGTTAAATAGAAACATAATGTATTCCTTTTGCATATTGGCAAAAATATATTCCTATTGGAGTCTGCAGTCTTATGGTGGAAACTACCCAGTTCACTGACAGCTGACGTCATTTGTGCCACTTGGTATGCAAATCCATATGCTATGGATGCAAGAGACTAAATTATTTTCTGAGAAGCCGTGTTGTTGCTTAACTAGTTCTATAATGTGGCAAAGAATTTTAAACGTGAAGTGTCAAATATACTAATATGTGTTTGTTCCCTGATCTTGAGTGTTTCATATTAAAACTCTTCATAAGACCTAATTATTTACAGGGCATTTTCTCTTTTCCTCATAAAGAAGTGTCCAAGAAAAAATAACCCTGTTTATAGCATGTTAAACCTTTATCATCTTTATTTTTATCAAAAGAGTATAGGACGTGTCTACAGATAACCCTGCAGGAGTCAAAAGCCTGTGGCAGGTTTTAGAGAATCATCTGCTACCTCCTGCGCTAGAAGGATTTGGAGGCCAGAGCTCAGGAAGTTGCCATGGCTTGGGGGCAAAGCAGGCTTTTGCAGATAAACCTTAAGTCACAGATTCTACCTTTTGGAGCCAGATATAATTTTGTGGATTAATTAATACTTGTGAGGGCTCTGAGGATGAAAGACATTGTAAACATACAGTGTTTTCTTATGTTAAAACAAAAGGCAGCCCCTTTTGGCGAATAATTCTATTGATCAGACTGTGCTTTCCTTAAACTGCAAAAATTTCATCTCTTCAGACTTTTAAAATTCTACTTTGTTAAGATAAAATTAGGTTTTCTGAAAAGACATCCTCCCAGATCTTCAAGATGGTAGTATGTTAATAATGTTACATAATTTAATAACACTAACACAAACCATCTCCAAGTTTTCAGTGTTTTAAGTGCCCTTCCTTGACTCAAGCAATAATGTGTTTTTTAATTCCAATATTTGTTGAGGCCATCCCTGTGCTGGGCACTGTGCTGGGTATGGATATTCAGTGATATGCTAAATAGCCATGTCCTTTTCTGGATGGGCTGTCATTTTAGAGGTGAAGAGAAGTATTAAGCAAGTAAAGAAATACAACATTCTATGAATGTGAATTACACACCATGCAGACAAATAAGTTTCTTTGAAAGAGGGAGAGCCTACCTTGGATGAAATAGTCCAAGTCTCCTTCAAAGACCTATTTAAATTGAGATTTGCAGGGCAGATAGTTTGTTAAGCAAATAACTGGAAGAAGTATGATGCAAACAGAAGTGCAAGAGTCTGGAGGTCGGAACAAAGTTGTTAACATTTGGAAAACTACAAGAACGCCATGCAGGCTAGAATAGAGAAATAAGTCAGGAAGTGTGGGCAGAGGAGGGCAGTGTTCAGATCCTGATGGGCCTTTAGGTGATGATAAGGAGTGGAGAATCCATTAAAACACAGAAACAGTTTGCAATAACTTCTCCCATCCAGACCTACATTTGAAATTCATTTAACTCTAGAGTAGAGAAGAACACACACACTACAACAGCAACAAAGGCTATTGACATTGAGCAAACTTTTCTTTCCCAGTACCTTGACTAAAATTAGGTTATAATAAAACAGTTGAATTATGCTAATAGATTTCTAAGACAGTGACATGGCCATTTTCACTGGAGTCCAATGACAAGCAAAGAAGGAGCAGCCTATCGAGGACACAAAGACATAGAAGTCAGGAAGAAGAGAGAAACAGAGGAGGAAAAAGGAGAGGTGATATCCAGGAGAAGCCTCTGGAAGACTGAAATTATGGAGACAAAAAGAGGTGCCCTAATCAGCCCATTTCCCAAACAGAACCTGGATTTTTTAGTGGTGACCAAATGAAACACACTGGTTAAAAGATGAAAGCCTCAGGAAAAAGGCTATGGGGGTTCTTAAACATCAAATAGAAGTTTTTGAAAGATGATATTTTCATGAGTTAAGAGTAAATAAATCAGATACATGTGGGTAAAATTTCCCTTCAAATACACAGAGGTTTACAATGATGGAGAAAAGCACTTGGCAAAACATAATACATACTTTGCCAAACCCAGAATATGAAAACCAGTTCAAGACCTTCCGCAGAACCCCAAAACTCAACCTTTTATCTTATCCTGAATGTAAAAGAGGGAGAAGACTCCTGAAACTATTGAGCAATATATGCATTATGGGGTATAAATAAGTTGCAATGAGCAAACCATGCCTAACTCTAAGACCCAAAATTAAGGTCAGCTTCTCCAGAATGTCTTTGAGAATGCTGTTAGTCCTTTACAGGCACCACTCGTGTATGACACAGCATCATTTTTCTTTACTTTTCTTCTGTTCTTCTTTTCATGTAATTATTGTAATCCAACTTGAGAATTTTGGTTTACCACTTTTTAAAAGTATGCACACAGTAAATTGTGAGCATACATTAGGCAGAGATATTATACTTCATGCCTTTAAAAGCATCCTATTTCCTTCTCCAGCTGTATGTAAGGTAGTTCCAAGATTGAGCATTTACATTTTTTTAAATTAGTACTTTACATGTTGTACAATAAGCTGGCTTTTGAAGGTGATTTCTTTGCTTGCTTTTCTTTCTGTTTCCAATGGATTATTTCCCCAGCATGTCCTCACACATGGTCAGCAGATCTGATACAACAAGAAAGCTTGAGCCAGTATAGACATAACTGGAGACTGAGAAGAACAATGTAAGTGATGGGTCCCAAAGAAGAAAACTGAATAAACTGAAGACACTCTTCAGAGAAGGAAAGCTAGTGTAGTTATATACGATGACTAAGTTTTAGAGATTGACTCTACCACATGGCAATTGTAGTTAAAAGAACTGTTGTAGTTAATAAATAAGACTGTGCAAATTTTCTATAAGAGTAGACCTTGTGTATTCTCTCTATACAAAAAAAAAAGATTAAATAAGATAATTATGTGAGGAAGTGGATGCATGAAATAGCTTGACTGTGGTAATCATTTCACTATGTTTATATAAATCAAAACATCATATTGTACACTTTAAACATATACAGTTTCATTTAACATAAAAACAATTTTAAAATAGAAAGCCAATGCAAAGAAGACAGACAAAAATTTCTATGTCTGTGGATAGTGGAGAAATCAAGAGATTTAAGAAGGAAGAGAAGCATCATTTAAGGGTAAAGTGATGTAATCAGATATGTCCTCATTCTGTGCTTTATAATAGAAATTATCAAAAGAAAGATTACCGGCAAAGTACTGTGAGCTATTAAAAATTTAGAAAAAATGTAGCAAGTGCCTCATTATTAAATAGGAAAATAATTAAATGCCTAATCTGTTTGAAACTTATAGCAGTTCACATTTATAGTTATAGAGAGTTAGTGTAAAGTTCTAGGAGGCCAGTCAGTTATACAGAAACTTTCATAGACTGGTGCTACTTCAGAGGGCTCTCCCCACTTCAGTCTGGGGCCTGTCTCAGTTTGGTGGATCTGGAAAAAAATTATATTTATCAGTATTATCAATGTTTACAGAGACGATGATCCCAGCATTATCTCACAGTAACCAAATTTGTAAGAATCTGCGGTATAAACTATAATTCTTATTTATAAACTTATAACAGTGGATATAGTGATTCTGTGTATTTGTCACCCACATTCTACATGAGAACTAGGAAGCTGAATTCGAGTCAGAGTGTTGCCAGTGAACACAGAATCAGAACAAAGGGGAAAAGAGCAACGACCTAAATACATTGCAGAGCAAGAGACTCTGTGGTTCTGACATTAAAAGCTAATCCCTTCTCATGAAAATCTGGTGAAAGCCTCATAGTCAGTTCATTTACATTTATAAACATGTATTTTGACAGAATTCCTTTGGTGAACTTGTGTAGATGAAAATCTATTGTTTTCAGTTCTACTTCTTTTATCTGAACTCCACGAAGCCTTCACATTAAAAAAAAAAAAAATTGCAATGTCTGTACTTACGGTTACAGGCTGGTCTTTCTGCCACGATTGTTAGCATTAATCACAGGTTGTCTTCTACTCTCTTGCCTTGCTTCTCACTTCCAACTTAGGTTGATAAACAGGTGCCATCTGGATATCCCACTGCCATTCATTCTCTTCATCTGTATCTCAGCACAGTTGTGTATGCTGAGTACTTCCTCAGTGCTAGCAGACTGGCCGGCATCCAATCTGGACAAATTGCTGATCTTTTCTGCCACTTAACATCAAATAGGGCTTCTAAGGAACACTGGACAAATAGCTTAAGAAGCTAGATTCAGCATCTAAAGATTGGTTGGCTTTTCTTAAGTATACATAGTTAAAGGAGTGCTACTACCTTAAATAACTTCAAGTTGGCCTGAAACTTGGCCTATAGTTACCTAAGCATAGGCCAAAAGCTATACATAATTTTGTAAATTACTAGAAGCAAGACTGTCTGAGTCCTAGATTACCAGCATACTCAACTAACATTAATTTATAGATTATTCTCTCTTCAAACTATGGGATTAACATCAAAGAGGAATAAAGAATTAGAATAATTAATATGATACCACATCCAAACCCACTATAAAATACATAGCAATCTTCTTCTTGCCCTGATACTTCTTTTATCAGGAATAATTGATTCCTAGTGCCTGTACATGGTGAGGTATTTCAAAGTTTGATGTCAAGGAATAATAAAGTAATCGAGTGTACCTCATAGAAACTTTGCTTGCCAGCATGAGACTTAAAATAATGCAGAGCTTTCAGCGTAGGAAGCCTGATTGGAGTTTTCTATGTCTGGGCAAAAGCTTGCCTCAGTCTCTGAGATGGCTGGAGGGGAGTATGAGATCTAGTCCCCAAAAAAGAGAAACAGGAGGATCTTGAACTATAAACTCACAAAGATGTAAGTATACATAAAATAAAATGTAGGCAAAGCTAATGAATAGATGTATCTAACTACAAAAGAGGCACCACTAAACATGATGATTCTGAAAGTTATCTAAGAGAGCTTCCTTAGATTCTTCTATGCTTGTGGAGAACATGCTGAAATAAGTTCTCTGAAACCATAGCTATGTGAAAAACACAATATTATGATTATCATAAATCATCATTATTATATTTCTCATTATTTATTACAAGATGTATTCATCAAGTATATTTTGAATGCTAAGTATTGTGCTATGTATTGGGAATATAATAATAAACAATTTAGGAAAGAGCTCATCTTATGTTAGAGTGAGTCTTGTAAATAGCCAATTCTTCAGCTGATGAAATTTTAGAGGTTTGGACAATTCATCTCCAAATGTCTCTTCCTTTCATGTTCCTTTCCTATCCTGCATTTTGTGGCTTGCCCAGTTTCCTATAAAAATTTAAATAGGCCTTTAAATAGCCATTCATTCATCCACTCATTTCTTCAAACAATATTTATTATTGTGGCTATTTATGCCATCAGTACACTATTGCTAGGAACCAGGGTGTGAAGGGTAGAGTCACAGCATAGGTGCAGGCACAACTGAGTATATGGACAACTACAATATGATCCAACAAGCCCTGTGATAGTGATAATGACACAATGAAAATAAAGATTCAGGATAGGGCACCTAAGAGAGATTACAGAGGACACATGGACAGATATATTACATTTTAAATAGATTTAATATATTTAGGAGTTTATGAGATGGAGTCATGCTGGAAGTGAAGTTTTATAGTTAGAGGGAAAGCATATAGGGTGGCATGGGGGGGTGTGTTTTTTTGCTATTAGGCAGGTGACTTCTTAAAAGCTTTTAGCACATAGCCCGGAAGTAACGGTTGTTGGCAATTCACCAATATGAAAAGATGGGACATAGGGTAAGAACTTGGGATGGGGGTTGTTCAGGAGAGGCAGGTGAAGGTAGAAATAGGACACTAAGACATTAAAACATTTATTACAGACTTTTCTGGGAGTCACCACATCATAATATGCATTGTGTACTTATTTACCCTAGAACTCCGTGAAAACCTCTGTGGAGTGATAAGGAATTACTGAATCTCCTTTAAGATGTGTGCAGCTCTATTAGCAATGAAAGCTAATAAATACAAATAGAGAAGGAAACAAACACACACCATGAAAGAAGCTAATGAGACTGTGCTCCTATAGCATTTTCTGGTAACTGAAAGAAATTCTGGTTCAACCAGCTGTTACCTGGTTGTATCCAGTTTTTCTTGCTCCCAGGCATCAAGCAGGTACAAGAGGAAGTAGAAATGAGGAGTGAAAAGGAAGAACTTTTCCAAGAATGATCGGTAAAATTAAGGAAGCCATTAAATTTGTCTTTGTTTTACCACTTTAATCAATTTTGTAAGCAAGTGACTTCAGTGCCCAGAAGGAAAAGTAGTAAAGGTGTATCACTATCTAACAAATCATTCACATTATTCTTTGTAATCTTTCTTTTAGATATTTAACAGCTGTAATGACTATGATCTTGCAGGCACTTCCCATAAGCTATATATGCATTATTGATGAAGTTCTATGACTGGAAACTTCCATCACTGCAATGACTGTTGGAAAGCGCAGGTTCATTCAAACGAATAATGCATAGGAGTTTGTCACAGTTTTAATATATGCATTCTTCTTGCAGATGGTTGAAAAAGAAGGTTATCTTCAAAAAGCTAAAATTGCAGATGGAGGAAAGAAACTAAGGTAATAAAGACTCTTCAATTCACTTTTATATAACTATTCTAGTTCCCCATCTCCTCAATTTCTGTCACTGCTATTGCTTGGAAAGAAAGGCCCCATGGTACAAGACTAGAATATTCCCCTCTGCTATCATTATGATTAACATTATTTTAATATGATTATAGTTTTACAATGAAGCACTGTGTTTTATTTTATTGCACAGAGCATATAAATGAAATGCTTCTTGTGTTCCTAGGACTTGAATCTTTAAAAAGATGCAAAGAAATAAGATAATGGATCTTGATTTCTAGGATTAACAGATTAGGGAATGAATGGACTCATTTTGCAGTATATAAAAATCTCCCTACAATACATTGGGGGCATAGTTTTTTGAAGGATGAAGCATTTGAAATACATTTGTTGCTCAGTCATTTGAGGAAAAAATAAAAGGAAAATAAAGTCATCTGATAGATAAAAAGTTGGAAGTTGCTGCATTTGGGGATGAGATGAACACAGGGTAGATGAGAAAACTTAGAAAAACTAATAAGATTTTCCTAGACAAGAGTAACAGAAAGCTTGGAGAAAAATTTAAGGTCAATAAGAAAGTAGACAAAAGATGCAAGGTAACTTTTATATATGGGATATTTGGAAATAATAATCTCCATTTTAGTATTTTTCCTATTTCTCATGTAGGTATTATTATAGACTTAACTTTATGCTAGGTTATGTGGAAGCTGCAGAGGTATGTAGAAAGTGTTCACAATGGGAGACAAGGTATTTACTTATGACTATATTATTAACACTTAATACCATAAAGGATAAATGTACTAATTAACTACAAGATGGGACACATAAATTGTATAGTACAATTCACTACTAGTATGGAACTCTGGCCAACACTAGAGAATGAAATATGTTTTGTTTGCTTGCTATAATGGAGTAAGTATATATTTATTTAAAATAAATACAATAGAAGAAAACAATCATTTATAATTCTACTACCTAAATTAGCTATTTCAGTTTTAAAGAACAAACTCTGATTTCTGCCAAATTGTTTTATTCTGGAATAGCGACCTTGAATCCTCTCCTAGACTGTTCCTCTGTGGTAACCCTGCAGCCATCCTCCCTTGAGGGGTCCAGGAGGAAGATGCACAGGAGATAAAATCAAATGCAAGGCTGCTTTCTCTATTGTGTATGGAATGGATGGTCAACAGGGACCTTCTCTATAGCACAGAGAAGTCTACTCAGTGTTCTGTGATAACCTATACGGGAAAAAATTTTGAAAAAGAATGGATATGTCTGTGTGTATAACTAAATCACTTTGTTGTACAGCAGAAGAAGTTAACACAACATTGTAAATCAGCTATACTTCGATAAAACAAACAAAAAAACCCAAGACTGCTTTTAGAGACTGGGCTAGTTCCTGCCCCAGTGGAGAACCTGGCTTAATGTGTTGGGTTCTGAAAGGGCAACAGGAGGGATTCTTTGACTAACCCAGCCTAGCGCCTCCTTTTGCCTGGACTTCATTCTTAATTATATCAGCTCATGGAAGGAATGCGGAGGGTGTAGCAATAAATCTTCTGAAGATGAGGAAGTCAGAATCTTTTCTTATCTTACTAGCCATGTAGACAAAAAAATCCAAAGAGGGACAGAAAAGGACCCAAGGACTTGCCTAATTATCACTTCAGCTTTTCACTGGGGATTGGTAGGAGAGAGGAGGTGACAGCTTTGTTTAGTCTTAGGCCTCATGCAAGGAAGAGGAGAAGATCTAGAAGGAATTCCAAGCAAACAAGATGATGTCCCACTATAGTGGTATTGTAAACCTTCCTTGTGCATGAGTCATCCATAAATCACCCTCGTAAAATGTTTTCTTAGAAGGTGGTGTCAAGCAGAGAAGTAGAATAGGGCCTTTTCCCCAACCAACTCATGTTAATACATTTTTTTTTTTTAGGTAGTTTCATTCAGCATGTGTACCATTTTGTATTTGTTTTATTTGCTGTTTCTTTAATCAGCTTGTATACCATTTCTGTGTTCTAGCTGAAATACATGTAAACATTAGTTTGTACTCTGTTTTATTGTTATTTCAATCAGTTTGCATACAATTATGCATTCTTTCAGCTTTTTTCATTTAAAGTTTTATAAATTTTAGTTTTCCTTTGTTTTTGTTTTTAACCTCAGGTACACAGAATTGAGTTGATTATATTCTTGTGTGTGGCCTTATATTATCATCATTCTAGGGAAGACCCCTAGCTGGTTTTATTTTATTCTTAGTCTCCAGTGCCTACTTCAATCCTCTGTAGAATGTGTGTTCTTTAAATCCACCTTCCATATATTTGTTGGGCGATATGTGTGGCATTCTAGAAAACAGTACGTATGTGAATGTGTTCTAAATTGTACTAGCCTTTTAAGTTATAATCCGCATTCTGTTTCAGACTACTTTTATTCAATGTTAGTTAATTAGGACATCTATCTATATCTACATATTTAAAACAACTTCATTTCTTCCAACTGCTTCCCATTTTGCCATGTGTGCACACACCCAATCTTACTTACTCAGGCTTCTATGAGTGGGTATCTAAATTGTCCCTAACTCCTTCCATCTCAAACAGCATTGCTGTAAACCACACATACCTGTCTCCTTACCAGCCAGTTAGGATTTCTCTCTGGAGAAATTCAGGTGTGAAGGATTGTTTGGTGGTAAGGTGCACACAGTTATAAAAATTCATTGGGGGTGTGACAGACTTTCTCCAGAATGAGTGCATCAGTTCACACTGCCTCTGCAATGCAGAAGGGGTCACCTTTTGCCATAATCTCATCAGAACACAACATTATTAAACTCTCAGTTTTGCACGTTGGTGGCTATAGGGCATTACTTCTTTTTATTGTCACATTTATTTTTATTCTTCTGATTGGTGTTTCAGTTAAACATCACCTCACCTATTTAGAGTCGGTCAGGTTCTGCATTTCAAGATTTTCCTATGCATAAACTTTGACTATTTTCTATTGTTACTCTTTTTTTTTTTTTTTTTTTTTGAGAGAGAGCTCCTAATATACTTCAGATATACTCCAGGTAGGAATGCTTTGTCAGCTTTAGACTTGCAGATATCTCCTTCAAGTCTCTTATTATTTACCTTACTGATGAAAGTCATCATGACCAGCAATCTTTAAATTTGATCCATATTTATTCATAATTTTATTCTTTATTGTTTGTGGGATTTGTTTTATTTTTATTATAAGCACTTTACAAATAGAAAATTTTAGACACAGAATGTTGAATAACATACAATATCCCACATGTTGATAGGACTGTAATGTACCAAACCATTTATACACTCCTCTTTTATTTGATTTTTAAGGTGATTCCAGTTTTATATGAAAATAATTATAATTACAGTAAACTTCCTATAGCTTGTCAATTTTTCTTTTATATTATCTTAATTATTATTCTATTATTATCTTAATCGTAAATCTCAATGACTTGATTAAACCACATGGCCATTTTTTTAAAAAATGACTTATGTTTTGCCATAATGCTTACCTAAGGAGTCTGTATATTTTTGTAACAAGAAACAAAATGGTCAGGTTAATCATAATCTTGAAAAATTGTGTAGTTTTGTCGTTTCCTTTTTGGCGCAGCAGAAACAAATCTGACTGGTATCCATGAGGATGTGGGTTCAATGCCTGGCCTCGCTCAGTGAGTTAAGGATCCAGTATTGCCATGAGCTGTGGTGTTGGTCACAGATGCAGCTCAAATCCCTCATTGCTGTGGCTGTGGTGTAGGCTGGCAGCTGTAGCTCTGATTAGACCTCAAACCTGGGGACTTATATACAGGTGCTGCCCTAAAAAAAAGCAAAAAAAAAGTTCAGTTTTTATCCCATTGATAATTTAGTATCTATTAAATAGTATACCATAGTTGCTGTAATTTGTATTTCTTATGTAATATTTATTTTCATTGCCTTTTCATTTTTTATCAAGGTACTTTATCCCTTCATACATTTTAATGAGTTAATAGCAATAGTAATGGATGCCTGCTCTGTCAAGTACTTAACTAATTGCTTTACCAGTAATACTGAAATAATACTCTAAAATAAGCTGTGTTATTGTTTTCATTTTACAAATGGAGAAACTTGGTTACGTATATCAACCTTTCCTTCTCGAAATCCTTTTTTTTTTCTCTTTCCTTCTAAGAAAAAAATTTTCTTTTTAAGAAAAGTTGGACCTACCTCTGAATGCATCAAGAGTGGGTAGAAGGAAGTAGAACTCTTTGGCTCTATCTTATATTCATGAAAGGCCATAAGTTTTACTTTATTTTGAAGTTATAGATATTTCCTCAGACAAGATTAAAAGCTGAATACATTTCATTGTGAATATTGAAAATATACTTCTCTGATGAAGTATAGGAATTCCTGCATTTTAGTTCTTCTAACCCGAAAAGCAAATTAGCTCAAGTCTCTCTGAGGCTTCTGAAGACCTTAGTGAAAAGTTCTTTTCAATTATTTAATTTCCAAAAGCCCCTGACAGCATGTAAGCTACTTCAGTAGCTTATCTCTCCTTCTACACCTTCCACTTCAAGCCTAGCCCTCTGTTTCACCTCATTTGTGTCTCTGTATTTTTTTTTTTTTCACATTTGGTTTTTCACTCTGCTCTGCTCTCCAGAGGGACATGAGAGGAAGTACTTGAGTGTGAAAAGAGGTACATGGAAAGAAATCAAGTAAAGAGAGTGCAGTGTTATGTCTACTAGTGTCCTAGAGCCCATAGCTATTAAACCTTTGTTTTTATTCCTTTTTTAAAAAAAAACAGTTGTTATACTGTTTAATAGACTTCCTGTAGATCATGATACCAAAGTACTCACTTGATATAAACTTTTTTTTTTTTTTAGCACTTTCTGCTCAGGATACCAATGAATTATTCCAGGCTGAATCTGTCTCTCTTTTTATGTTCAGCAGTGAGGATTTGAGGGAAGGTTTGGAGAGTATGGAATACACAAGTTAATTTGTAAAAGGTAGTTTTAGTTTATAATTCCCAAACTATGCTCTCTTATAATTTCCACTTCTAGTAACTTTTGAATATATAAAGCTTTTACATTTCTTGCAAGAGTGACAAAGATGTGTGTATTTGTATATCAGTATCTCTTTGGCCCTTTTTTTAAAGCAGAGGCAAATTACAAGAAGCTTTAAACTCTAAGACAGAAGAAATAAGTTGCTCGCTTAAGTTTGAGAACTAGAGCATATAACAATGTCTGAGTGATTTTTCAGTAAATCATTCAAGGATATAAGAGTAAATCACTCCCACACCCACCAAGTGCTGTGGAATCAAGTCAAATTCAATGTGATCAAGTCAGATAACAGAGGCCAGCAGCCCAAGGAGAGCCTGAAATTTACAAAGGAAACTCAGGTATATTTTCCTCTTGACTTTTTGGTTTGCCACTGTCGTTACTAAAGGAGACACAACGGAATGTAAGAGATAAAGCTTTGATTTTAGAGAAATAGGTATGTTAAATCTGAGCTCAAGCTAACAGTTTTTTATAATGGTTAAAAATGAATATTTTAAGGCCTGTTTTCCATGAAGCTTTTTTCGAATAAGCAAAATTGCTGTTATTATGTGCTGCCATCTGGTGTCCATTCTGTAGAATGCAAAGTTGGTTTTTTTGGTTTTTTGGTGTTTTTTTTTTTTTTTTTTTTTTTTTTTTTTTTTTTTTTGCCTAAGCTGATGTCCACATTGAGGGTTTTTTGAGGGGTTTTGGTTTGGGTTTTGTTTTTTGTTTGCTTGCTCTTTGTTTGATTGTTTCGTTTATTTGTATGTTTTACTTTCTACCTGTACAAGTCAGGATTTGTTTTAGGAAGTTCTCTGAAGTGTCTCACTTGGAGAGACTATCCCATTAGGTACATTGTTTGTAACGAATTGTCCTTATTAAAATTCAGTTCTAACTCCTTCCTAATTATATTAAGGATCTTCCCCCTTCCCCTTAGATATGATTTGTTTCGTGACAAAAAATTAAAATAAATACTTGAATTTCTTGTCTCAGAATCTGTTTCCTTTACTGAACTACTAGCAACAGTATCAATCTTTTACCTAATTGTTACATGTTAAGTCATTCAGAGACTGTCTTACTGATTCCTGGAATCTCTGGCTTACTGAAGTTTGATATTCTGACCTATGTGTCTTGCTTAACCCTCAAGTCTATCCCTCAGCTTGTTTTTTAACTCTCTGTGCGGAAAAAAAAAAAAAAATGCCCTCAAAGTTAAGATGATGAAATGTTGATGAATTAATTGGCTCTCGCTGATGGGTGAAGGTAGGGATGAAAGGGCTTGCAGTTCAGCCTTGCAGAACAGCCCAGGACAGACTAAGTAGTGGCCTTGCTCCAAGGAGTTCAGAGTACCTCTTCACAACAGTTAGGTGTCTTCCTCTCCAGAGTCCATCACGAGGCTCTGCATAAATATGTCCAGTATGACCAAGGGGGCGCTGCGTGCTTCTTGCTCCAGAGACAGTTGATACAGCAGAATGAGTGGCTTTCAAGGTCCCAGAGACTTGGCCTGCATCCCATATTTATGACTGTGATCCCTTTGGGTAGAATGCGGCCTCACTAAGCCTCAGTTTTTTTTTATCTTAAGTGTGGGGGATATCAACTACCTCCTAGTTCTGCTTGGAGGATTAATTTATTTCCATGTTCATTACCTGTCTCTCCTGATTAGAGAACTGGTTTGGGGATTAAAGTGCTTGATACAGACAATATACCAGGTGCCATACCTAGCATAGAGCAGGAATCAATGCATGTAGAACAGCTCATCTTATTAACACACATCTGAGAAGTGAGGGAGCCTGCTAGAGAAGGCTCAGATATTACCACTAGAATTATACACTAGAGAAAATACAGTCAGCCAGGAGTGTTAGATACTTTTAAAACAACAATAGGAAAGACAGGCCAAACTCTTGGTAACTAAGGAGTGAAAATGGGAAATGCAAGAAGCAGGTGCTTTTGTAGCCCTTGTTAGTGAATAATGGTAAACACGGAGCAGGAAGAATCTAGATGTACGACTCTCCTGAAATTTGAGAGCCTAAACATTCTTTCACTCAAAAACATTTACTGGAGTTCCTGTCATGACACAGCGGAAATGAATCCGACTAGGAACCATAAGGTTTCAGGTTCGATCCCTGGCCTCATTCAGTGGGTTAAGGATCCATCATTGCAGTGAGCTGTGGTATAGGTCGTAGATGTGGCTTGGATCTGATGTTGCTGTGGCTGTGGTGTAGGCTGGCAGCTGTCGCTTGATTGGACCCCAAGCCTGGGAACTTCCATATGCTGTGGGTGGGGCCCTAAAAAGCAAAACAAAACAAACAAAAAAACAAAACAACAATAACAAAAAACATTTACTGAATACTCACTAAATGTCAGATACAATGCCCTGCAGTGCCCAGAAGGAAAAGCTCAGGAGGTCAGGGATAGTGTTCCCCTCTTCAGGGGTGCTAGGGAGGTAGAGTAACATTTTTCCATTCTGAAAATTGCTTCATCCTTAAACAGTCTCTTTTAAAAGTTTCGCTGAAAACTGAGACAGTCACCTGTCCTGCCTTAGCTCTATAAATTTGAAGGAGCTGCTCACTTCCTGAGTTGGAATGTACTGAACAACAGTCACCTGTAAGAATTTGGTTGCATATAGAAATCATTAAAAGTTCAAGTCAAAGCAAAACCTTGCCAGTTGACCCTATTCACACTCTCTTCAGAGCTGTCAGTGCCATTCAAAAGGCTACTGTGTTAGAGTAACTGGTGAGAAAGCCCTGCTGGTATCCTGAGAATTGCAGGCAACACAGTGGGCCAAACAGATCAAATGGGGAATGGACTAGAAAGATATTGTAAAGAAAATGGCCATGTCTCTAGAGTACTTCATTCAGAGAGGAAATTTCTGATCTAAATCATAGGTTAAAAGATGTTCCGATTAGGTGAATTCTCAGCTATTGAGGAGGCTTTTGAATCACTTTCTGGTTTTAGGCTCCCTACTAGTGCAGGTGAGTCTGCTCATCACAAACCAGAATAATCCCCTAGCAGTAAAGAGACAGAGGTGATGCCATTGTTAGAAGCACACCCCTGCTTCCTGCTTTTTATGAGGAGTTGAAAGGTCCATCATGTGACTTCTTTAAATCAGTGCAATGTCTAAGAGAAAAATAGAGCTTGGGAGTGATGGGCATTTGACTAATCCTTCTAATTAACATCAGGTAAACTAGTTAATCCATGAGTCCATTATACCTTGCCATAGGCTCTGCACATTAGTTTTTATAATTTGAGACTTAGGACCAAAACTATGGTGAAATCTGATATTTACAGTCTCCTTACCAAGAGAGTAGTATGACTGTGCATTGGAGATATTGCCAGTTTGGCTCCAGACTACCTCAATAAAGGGAACAAGGTAGCAAAGTGAGGCATAGGAATTTTTGGTTTCCCAGTTCATATAAAGTTATGTTTATACTCTTCTGTAGTCTATTAAATGTACAGTAGAAATATGTTTTAAAAATAATATAATAATATATATTATTTTTATACATAATGTATAAAATTAAGGTATATATATCATAATTCAAAAACATCATATTGCTAAAACATCATTTGAACCTTCAGTGAGTAATAGTCATTTTGCTGACAGAGGGTCTTGCCTCCCTGTTGATGACTGCTGACTGATCAAGGTGGTAGTTGCTGGAGGTTAGGATAGCTGGGGAAATTTCTTAAAATGAGACAGTAATGACATTTGCCACATAGATCAATTCTTCCTTTCATGAATGATTTCTCTATACACGCCATACTGGTCAGTGATATTTTACTCATAGTAGATCTTCTTTCACAATTAGAGTCAGTCCTCTCAAACCATGTTGCTGCTTTATTAACTAAGTTTATGTAGTATTCTAAATTCTTTGTCATTTCAGCAATCTTCATAGCATCTTCACCAGGAGTAGATTCCATCTCAAGAAAACATTTTCTTTGCTCATCCATAAGAAACAACTCCTCATCCATTCAAGTATTATCATCAGATGTAGCAATTCAGTTACATATTAGGCTCCACTTTTAGTTCTCTTGTCTGTTTCTACCACATCTTCAATTACTTCTTCCACTGAAGTCTTGAACTCCTCAAAGTCATCCATGAGAATTGGAATCAATTTCCTCAAACTCCTGTTAATGTTGATATTTTGGCCTTTCCCCGTGAATCAGGAATTTTCTTAATGTCATCTAGAATGTTAAATTCTTTCCAGAAGGTTTTCAATTTATTTTGCCCAGATCCATCAGAGGAATCATTCCTATGGAAGCTATAGCCTTACAAAAAATATATTTCTTAAATAATAGGACTCCTTGATCTATGGGCTGCAGCATGGATATTATATTAGCAGGAATAAAAAATAATTAATCTCATTGTACATCTCCATCAGAGCTCTTAGGTCACCAGGTGCAATGTCAGTGAGCAGTAATATATATATATTACACATACATATGTGTGTGTGTGTGTGTGTGTGTGTATTTTCTTTTTCTGAGCAGTAGGTCTTGATAGTGGACTTAAAATACTCAATAAGCCATGTTGTCAGAAGATGTTCAGTCACCTAGGCTTTGCTGTTCCATTTATAGAGCAAAAGCAGAGTGGATTTAGCATAGTCTTTAAGGATCCTAGGAGTTTTAGAATGGTAAATGAGCATTGGCTTCAACTTAAAGTCACCAGCTGCATTAGCACCTAACAAGACATGCAACATGTCCTTTGAGGCTTTGAATTCAGACATTGGCTTCTCCTTTCTAGTTCTGAAAGCATTAAATGGCATCTTCTTCCCATATAAGGCTGTTTTGTCTACATTGAAAATCGGTTTTTACTGTAGCCACCTTAGTTAATAATCTTAGGTAGATCTTCTGGACAGCTTGCTGCAGCTTCTACATCAGTACTTGCTGCTTCACTTTGCACTTTTATCTTATGGGGATGGCTTCCTTAATCCTCATAAACCAAACTCTGCTAGGTTCAAACTCTTCTTCTGAAGTTTCCTCACCTCTCTCAACCCTCCATAGAGCTGAGGAGAGTTAGGACTTTGTTCTGGATTAGGCTTTGGCTTAAGTGAATGTTGTGTCTGGTTTGCTTTTCTATCTAGACCACTAAAACTTTCTTCATATTAGCAATAAGGCTGTTTTGCTTTATTACCACTCATGTTCACCAGAGTAGCTCTTTTAACTTCCTTCAAGAACTTTTCCTTTGCATTCTGCTTGGCACAAGAGACCTAGCTTTTGGCCTGTCTCAGCTTTTGACATGCCTTCCTCAATAAGTTTAATCATTACTAGCCTTTGGTTTAAAGTGAGAGACAACTCTTCCTTTCACTTGAAAACTTAGAGACCATTGTAGGGTTGTTAATTGGCCTAATTTCAATATTGTTGTGTTTCAGGGAAAGAAAGGCAGGGAAAGGCCAGTTGGTAGAGCAAATCAGTTTATGAATTAAGTTTGCTGACTTCTTTGGGCATGGTTCATGGAACCCCAAAACAATTACAATGAGTACCGCAAACATCACTGATCACAGTTCACTCTAACAAATATAATAGTAATGGAAAATCTTGAAATATTTCAAGAATTACCAAAATGTGACACAGAGACACAAAGTGAACAAATACTGTTGGGAAAGTTATGCCACTAGACTTGCTCAAAACACGATTTCCACAAACCTTCAATTTATAAATATACAATATTTGCAAAGCACAATAAAGTGAAGCATGATAAAATGAGGTATGTCTGTACTCCTTAATCTTTAAAAAAAAAGAAGCATAAATTATTGAACAGATTTCAGGCTTCAGAATCAGAGAAACTGGGTTTGACTCTAAGGATGGCTAAGTATATGACTAACTTACCTAAACTCTCTGAACCTTGTTTTCCATGTTAGCAAATGGACATATTAATAATGTCATCATCTTATTTGTGAAGCTGAATCTCTACTAGTCAAACGTATACCAGGTAGTCAAAGTAATTTATGCTAATTATTACTTTAAAAGAGATCATGGAAAACAAAATTGGGGCCTCTAAAAGGTTGACAAAGAGCTGTCGGTTCTTCCTTTTGAAATGAAATGATCTTAAACAAATTGGAAAAATCTTCACTTGTATCCATAAAGACATTGGTTGTAGTTTATAACTTCAAAAGGAAATGGCACTGTATGTGAAGTACCAGAGCATTTCATATTACCAACATTCTAACACCTTACCCTCTTTGGCTTGTTCATCAGATTCACCTAAGAGGGAACATTTTACAGCAATTCAAAGTTCTAATTGAGAACCATGAGATAACTGAATTTCATGTAACTTCAGTTCTAACCAGTGCCAGTTCAAATTTAGGAAAGGGAAGAATAATGCCAACACATTCTATAAATGATCAACATTTGAAACAGATCAAATCAGAATCATTTACCCAGGGCTTGCTATAGGCAAGAAGCAAATAAGGTATATAATTATCTTCCTGTCAGGTGGTGAAAAATATAGTGTGAAATAGAATAGGCAGGGTAAATACAGATTTCATTACCTCTGAGGGTGTTCATTCTTCCTGAGCACATACTGGAAAAGTAAAGGGTCAAGATAAAAAATGCCCATTCTAGACCAGTAGTCCTTCCAATGTCTCTCTTTACCCTATCTTTGGCCATCTAATATTATGATCTACATAAAGGGAAGACTGCAGCTACTCCAGTCCACCTTTTTGCTGTTGGTACCTAAAAGAAGTGGGAACTAGGGCAAAGGGGGATAAAGGTCTATGTGGTTTTCTTTTTTCCTTTTTCTGCCTGTTCTGTCATTTGATTGAAAAAGTGACTATTTGAAGACAAGTGGGTCCAAGAACACAGTATTCATATTTGCATGTTGAAAAATACATGTTGTGTTTTGTTTTGTTTCTGTTTATCCTGTTGTTGTTTTAATATGATGGTATATCATTAGGAAAGCTTAAGGCATGTAAGAGCAACCTAGTCTTGTAAATATTAACATTACTGAATCAAAGCTGTTTTTTCAATCAAGCCTCTAGAATCTTTGAGGCAAATGGAATCAAATTACACAAAGATCTTGAATGTTTTTTAAAAGGTATTTTTGTATCGTTTTCTATCAACCAGAATAGTCTTTTTATATAAACTTTTAAAATTGTTTTTGTGAGAT